>NC_134582.1:85652733-85952733 GCF_037038515.1 Microtus pennsylvanicus | reverse complement strand
GGTGATGGTGGGGTCCGAACTCAGGTCCTAGCTCTTGTATAGCAAGCATTTTACCCACAAAGCTGTCTCCTCAAAGTAAACAACGTATTTTCTTTAGGATACAGCCATTCCGTTGTGGGGCTAGAACTTCCTCTTAGCTCTGTCCACTCTGCCTAGTGCCAAACTGCTGACTGCACTCCCAGACACTGTCCCTCCCTGAGAGTGTCACAGTTCCCTGCAGGGTGGGCTGCCTTCTTACCCACTTAGAAAGACACAAAACAGCCAATGGTAAGTGTGGGTGATACTTCTTGATAGGCATCTCCTCTCTCAGGGCCCTTTGCCTGAGCTTCTATAATCCTTAAGTGGAATCGCAAGGTGAATGTTAAATGTTAAAAAGCATGCTTCTTCTGTTCCAGGAGGGCCTGTTTTTTTTTTATTTTAAAAAATTATCTTTTGTCATACTAGTCCTTCTGGACTAGTGCTTTACTAAAGGGTTGTGGAGAAGGTTTATATTTCCACGTTCAGGCTTTCATCTAACACATTTCATATAAAATGTTTGCATTATAAATTACTTAATTTTTCATCTGGATTAGCAATAGATATAATTCTTATTCTTGTTTGTCTCTCGCTGGGGCTTCAAAGCTAAAGGCCCGGATCATCTCAGTCAACCTCCTATACAAATCAGCAAGATGTGAATGAAGAGTTTCCGCCAGAATACTCGCCAGTGATCCTCATTCACCTTTGCAAACACCACTTTCTTCATTGTCTTGGGCTGGCAGCTAAGGTGCCCTGGGAAGTAGCTGGGGTATGTCTTTGGGGTTCTATCAGATTAACACACTGGCCTGTTTAAAAGGAAGTAAAGGTGTAGCTCAGAGGCAATTAGTGTTGGGACTGCACCGAACTCTCCAAGCAAAAACCTCTGAAACAGAAATCGTGCGCTGAAAGCAGAGGGTGGAATGTTTTGCACACGTTAAATACCTTCATCTGAGCCTGGGGATGGAGCTCGGCCGGCAGAGCGCTAGCCTGGCAGGCAGGAAGCCCAGCATTCCTTCCCCAAGCATAGCCCAAACACGTGTGCCTGTAATCCCAGCATTTGGGAGTTGGAGGCCCGAGAATCAGAAGTTCAAAGTTTTCCCTGTGGTACACAGGAAGTTCAAGGCCAGCCTAGGATATAGGAGACCCTCACTCAAAAAAGAAAAAAGTGTTTTAATCCTAACCTCAAATACGACTGATTTCAGTTTTCTTGAATTAAAAACCCTACTTAGGAAAAGAAGTGGCAACGAGCTGGCATAAATTAATAACTACATACTACATTTGTGCTTTCAAAGTTGATGGTAGAAATCAGCGGTTATGTAACACGTTGGGTTTGGTTTTTTTAGGTTTTTTTAAATTAATTATTTATTAATTAAAGATTTCTGCCTCCTCCCCGCCACCGCCTCCCATTTCCCTCCCCCTCCCCAGATCAAGTCCCCCTCCCTCATCAGCTCGAAGAGCAATCAGGGTTCCCTAACCTGTGGGAAGTCCAAGGACCACCCACCTCCATCCGGGTCTAGTAAGGTGAGCATCCAAACTGCCTAGGCTCCCCCAAAGCCAGTACGTGAAGTAGGATCAAAAACCCATTACCATTGTTCTTGAGTTCTCAGTAGCCCTCATTGTCCGCTATGTTCAGCGAGTCCAGTTTTATCCCATGCTTTTTCAGACCCAGGCCAGCTGGCCTTGGTGGGTTCCTGATAGAACATCCCCATTGTCTCAGTGTGTGGGTGCACCCCTCGCGGTCCTGAGTTCCTTGCTCGTGCTCTCTCTCCTTCTGCTCCTGATTTGGACCTTGAGATTTCAGTCGGGTGCTCCAATGTGGGTCTCTGTCTCTGTCTCCTTTCATCGCCTGATGAAGGTTAATATTCAGGAGGATGCCTATATGATGTGGGAGTGTCATATATCAATCTGTTGATTTCATTGGTTAAGCAATAAAGAAACTGCTTGGTCCTCATAGGTTAAAACATAGGTGGGAGGAGTAAACAGAACAGAAGGCTGGGAGGAAGAAGCTGAGTCAGGAGTCGCTATGATTCTTCCACTCCAGACAGATGTAGGCTAGAATCTCTCTGGTAAGCGCACCTCGTGGTGCTACATAGATTAATAGAAATGGGTTAAGAGGCTGAAACTAAGGGGCCAAGCGGTGTTTAAAAGAATACAGTTTCCATGTAATTATTTCGGGGCATAAGCTAAAGCTAGCCGTGCAGGCGGCGGGGATGCCGGGAACGCAGCCCCGCTGCTCCAATTATTACAACACTTATATGTTTTTCTTTGGGTTCACCTTCTTATTTAGCTTCTCTAGGATCATGAACTATAGGCTCAATGTCCTTTATTTATGGCTAGAAACCAAATATGAGCATTTGCTGGAGAGGTTGTGGAGAAAGGGGCACTCTCATCCATTGCTGGTGGGAATGCAAACTTGTGCAACCACTCTGGAAAGCAGTGTGGCTGTTTCTCAGGAAATTTGGGACCAACCTACCCCTGGACCCAGCAATACCACTCTTGGGAATATACCCAAGAGAGGCCCTATCATACAACAAAAGTATATGCTCAACTATGTTCATAACAGCATTGTTTGTAATAGCCAGAACCTGGAAACAACCTAGATGCCCTTCAATGGAAGAATGGATGAAGAAAGTATGGAATATATACATATTAGAGTACTACTCAGCAGTAAAAAAAAACAAGGACTTCTTGAATTTTGCATACAAATGGATGGAAATAGAAAACACTATCCTGAGTGAGGTAAGCCAGACCCAAAAAGAGGAACATGGGATGGTTTTTTTAGTTTTTTGTTTGTTTTTGTTTTTGCTTTTTAAAGAAATCATACCTTTTACAATTATATCCAGATAAATAAGTAAGGTCAATTCACTAAATGTTTGTAGTTCAAATAGAAAGAAACAGATTCTTTGCTCGAGAGAAAAAGAAAGGCGGGCGTGGGATCAACTTCTGAGACAGACACTGTACCCATCTTCCTGAGTAACTAAGGCAGGACGCACACATTTGATGATTGTGGCAGGTGCAGTCCTTTGAAGCAGAGAACACAGCACGATTGACACAGACACACACACAGACACACACACACACACACACACACACACACACACACACACACACACACCACCGGGCTCTACCCCTTGGTTCCCCACAGCACCAGCTTTTGGGGGCCAAGAAAACTTGAGGTCTCTTTCTCATAGTCCAGACCCCTAGAGGAGACAGATCGCTTTGGCCCCAGGTGTCTGGGAGGGAAGGTCTCCTTACAAACCGCCCCAAGCCCTAGGGACTCTCAAATAGGTCGTGCCACCGAGGCCTAGCGCGAAGAGCTCTCGTGTTCGGCTTTGGAGAGCCAAGCAGCTCCCCTTCCAGGCCTGTTCTGACTGTTCTGTGTCCCTGCCCGAGTCGCCAGGGGTCTTTGCGACTTTGACCAGTAGGAGCAGGCAACAGCAGAGCCTGACCGCCTCCAGCCGTTTCCAACTCTACCCCAGCAACAGCGCCGGAGCCCCAGCCAGGCGACCCAGCGCCGCGCCGTGCGCCGGGAGAGAAGCAGCTGTTCCCAACAGCTGGGGGGCGGCGGCGCCGGGCGCCCCAGGTGCTGTCCCGGCCAATCGCAGGCGTCCGGCCCGCCCCCTCCCCAGCCGGGCGTCGACCCCCGGGCCGCTGGGGAAGGGAACAGAGGGGTGAAGAGCTGTCCTCCGTCCGCACTAGTCTGGCAGCTCCCTGGCAGGAGGGACCGTCCCCTGTCCCAGCCGGGCCCAGCGCCGCGCCCCCAGCTGCCACCTCCGTGCCCCGGATCGCGGTGGCCTCTGAGCCTCTCCCGCTTCCACTCCAGCTACTCGTTTTTTGTTTTTTGTTTTGTTTTTGTTTTTTTTTTTTTTTTTGAGAAACGTCTACCTCTTCTGGACTCGGAGACCACCACCCTCTCTTTGCGTTTAATTTTTTTTTTAACTTCCACGAGGGGTGAGTGCAAAAAGCTCGCGCAGTCCACGGCCGCGGAGCTGGTCACCCGGGACTATCGGGAGGATTTGGACAGTGACCGGACGCGGAGACGGGATCAGAGCACCCGGACGAGTGTCGGGGGCCCCGGGCCACTCGGGAAGTCGCGCGCCCAGCGCCCACGCCGCGCCCTCGCCCCCGCGCGCGCCCTCGGCCACCGGCGGCCGGCGCGCTCCGCGGGAGACGCGGAGCCCCAGGACCAGGCGCAGCCGCAGCCGCAGCCGGAGCCCGAGCCGCGGGGCGGGCGCGAAGATGCACACGACCCAGAAGGACACGACGTACACTAAGATCTTTGTGGGAGGGCTGCCCTACCACACCACCGACGCCAGCCTGCGCAAGTACTTCGAGGTCTTCGGAGACATCGAGGAGGCGGTGGTCATCACCG
The DNA here is from genome assembly GCF_037038515.1 of Microtus pennsylvanicus. NCBI lineage: Eukaryota > Metazoa > Chordata > Mammalia > Rodentia > Cricetidae > Microtus > Microtus pennsylvanicus. The sequence goes on along the minus strand of NC_134582.1, from coordinate 85,948,346 downwards.
ACCGGCAGACCGGCAAGTCCCGGGGCTACGGATTTGTAAGTTACACGAAAAGAGGACTTGGGGTGGGTAAGGGGCAACTAAGAGAGGTCCTGGCGGGAAGATCGAAGACAGGCCAGAAGGGATCCAGTTGCCCCAGGCCCCCGGGGATCATGGCTGGGGTGAGGGGCAATGTGGGACCTCCCGGACGCCTCCTCCACTTGGAGCTGAGCTGAAACTTTAAGCGTGACGGGGCTTGGGGAGCGAGGGCCTGTGCCTGCTTCGCGGTGTACTTAGAGGACCTCAGACGATGCTCTTTCAAGTGGCAGTAGAGCTCGGGAATGAGAGCCAGGTCTGGGCTGTAGAGAGCTGGGAGGGAGATCTGAGCCCCGCACTGTGGCGTTACGGGTTTGGAAGCTGTTTGTTAAGTGCTCTGTTGCTTTGTTTAAAAAAAAAAATGTGTGTGTGTGTGTGTGTGTGTGTGTGTGTGTGTGTGTGTGTGTGTATTGCGTTGAAGCCGGGGTAGGGAAGAGACCCTGAGGATCTCTGGACCTGCCGTTTCCTCTCTTGTCACACCCCTACCTTTTAAATTGCAAAGGTAGATTCTGGGAAAAAAAAGAAAAGAAAAAGAAAAGGCTGACCCTCTGGCTGTTTGCCTAACTGAAACTGTGCATTAAGCTTCCTGGAGATTTAAAGAGGCAAATTCAGCCGCTCAAAGAGCTGGGAGCCTGGAGCGAGCTGGGCAATCGCTATTGTCGCCGAGGAGTGTTTGCCTGTTGGGAGCAACCGGCTGATTTGAGGGTGGACTTTGTTTAAAACCCATAGTGCCTCTGGGGCTGGGGTGGAGACCTAAAGGGTACCCTGGCAAGGGGATAAATCCACAGGCATTTCAAATCGTGGCTTCCAAATGTCTGTTAGGCCCTACACTAGCACCTTTAGGACTTTCTCGGTGGAGGCAGAGGGCTTCTTCCTTCCTCTTTTCTTCTTTCTGCTTATTTTTTTTAAACGGAGGATGAAGAGTTAATGTCCCAATCCCCTACCAAATAAGAAAGAAAAGGAAAGAAAGCAAGCTCAGTGACTTGACATTTTCCTTTAGGGGTTAACTGAGGGCTTTGTGTGTATGTCTGTCTATGTTGCTAAGGTCACCATGGCTGACCGGGCTGCTGCCGAAAGGGCCTGCAAGGATCCCAACCCCATCATTGACGGTAGGAAGGCCAACGTGAATCTGGCATACTTGGGAGCAAAACCAAGAATCATGCAGCCAGGTGAGCAACATCTTCTCTTTCCCCCCTCCCTACTTCCCACCCATTGGAGGGGAATGATCCCCATTGTCATTCCCAGCCCAGAAAACACTGGCTTCCTGAAAAACTATAGTTGTGTTTGGTAAAACTTGATCCCAGTGGCTGGTTATTCCACCAAGGCATTAAAGATACATGAGTGTTCTAAGTATGCCGCTGGGTTCTTGAAACGTAGCTATGTGCAAAAATAGAACTTAGGTTCTGAAGAGCTTACACCCAGAAGTTACTTCATGCATTTCCTATATGATGAACACATTTTTTGTCTTCTTTTGTAGCTAAGAAGGTAAGCTGTGTGGGCCCTATCACCACCAGCCAGTGAGCTTCCTTTCTCAGAGTGGTCTGGGACAGCCACACAGTGCTCAGAGCGGGCATGGCTGCGAGGGCACATACTTTCACATACAGAATACTAGCAATCAAATACTTACATGCAGCAAGTTTCACCTTCACAGGTTACAGATTGTTTTTTAACTGATGCTTAGCTGGAGATGCGGAATAATTTAGGAAAATCCCCATAACGGCTAGCTGCCAACGGGATGTAGTATTTTTGTCTGTGTGAAAATACGGCCCGCCGTTTTACTTGCTGCTGCCCTTTACCTTCATTGGCGATAACTCAGTTGACAACAGAGCAAACACCTTCGGTTCCTTGGGCAAGCAACTTCGTTGACTAAGTCATGTGCTTTTTCACTAAGCCTTTCCTACAGAAGTTTAAAAAGAGGTTGACACTTCCGTTCACAGGCTGGGTTGTCAGAAAGGGAATAGACGGAGAAGTACCCACGAACATTCAAAGCTGTGCCTTTCTGAAACATCTTTTGTGCGTGTACTGATCTTAAAAGAATGAATGATGGGGAAATTTGTTTTTGTGAAAATTTTAATATTGTAAATGCCTAATGCAATGCAAACGTAAACTGTAACTTTATGTTTTATGCATATGTAAATTTAATACTTTATGCATTCCAGAATGTTCTAAATTGTAAGACCTTTTTCTCTGACCCCAGTCTCCCTCCCCCACCCACCCCTGCTCATGGGTGGCAGCTCTAGAAATATTTGTGAATTTAACTTCACTGTTGTTCTTGGGTCTCCCTCATGAGTAGTTTTCTCTGGTCTAAAATTTTTTTTAATCTTTTTTTATGGCTGCTAACTAAACTTTGCTATTATTTTTTAAAGTTTTCCAATCTTAGTCTATCCAAATATTTATTTAGGATGAATGATAACATTTATAAAACATATGTTCTTTTCATGTATAAAGAACATGTCCATGTATAATCCAAAGTATCATAGAGTGATTCTTTCTAAATGAGAATTAGTGGTTGCAGTTTCCATCTGGGGATAGTAAGTCCCTAATCGTGTACAAATGGAAAATTTGTGGGGTTTTTTTTTTTTTATTATTGCTAGGTTTCGCCTTTGGTGTCCAACAGCTTCACCCAGCCCTTATACAGAGACCTTTCGGGTAAGTGGATTCATCAAACCCTCCGAAGTTTCCACGTGGTCACCGTTTGTTTCCCTGTCTCTTTGTTATGAGCTGACAAGGTCGACGTGTCACAGAATGTTCCGGGTTGTGCATATTTATATATGCTTATGTATTTTTTAATGTTGATGCTATAAATATTTTTAGATGAGTCAAGTTATCTGACCAAGTATGCAGTCTCCAAACCAGCCAAATGTTGGGCTTATGATTAGCCCAACAAACAAAACAAAAATACCAGGTATGACTTGTGCACAAGACATGTGTCCCACACCATTCCTGCTGTTCAGCTTGACTCAATGTGATTTATCTCTTTCTAACCTGACAGGGCTCGTATACAGTTAAGCTAACTGATGAGAAGGATGCCATGATAAGAGGTGGACTAGTTCTCTTTGGAGTTAAACTCTGTAACCAGTAGACTCAGACACACAAGCTCAGATGGTGATTAACCATGCATGGATGTTGGTGGTGTTGTTTTTATTTTTTCACTCTAGTCCATAGCCCTCCGTGTGCTTTATTTTATTTATTACAGTAATGAAGTGGTGTTGATAGCTAAACTGTGTGCTTTGACTTAATTGAACAGAGCTGTAGCGAGTGTTTTCTTTTCCTTGGGGAAGGGGCTCTTTGCCGTTTGTTTTTGGTGGTGGTGGTGGTGAGCAGTGTTGACTTTTGACTTTGCCATGGGAAGCAAAGGGCCTTTTATTCCCCCTCCTGCTTTTAAGCTATTAGCCTGTGACTTCAATTTAACATTTTTGTAGTGAGTGCTAAATGGTGTGACTTCTCTCTGTAAGAATACAGATTCACTGCTTGCATGTTGTAAGTCTCTGTTTTCTGGGGCTTTCTTTTGCAATGTATGTCCCCTTCCAGGTCTTCTGATAAAGGTCCAGCGGCTCTATTCAGGTTTCATTAACACTCACCAATTTGGGCTCTCCCTCCCCCTGAATTTTGTTTGGTTTTTGTTTTGAGTAGCACAATACTAACTCCTCCTTTTCAGACCTAACAGGTGAACCACCTGCTCATCTTTGTGTTGTCCCTGGGTTGCTCTTACCAGCTCCTGAGGTCCCCAGTTCCCTGTATAAAACATGACACAGAGGAAGGCCACCCATCAGTTTATCCTGCTCATGAAAGTCCCTCTATCTTCCACCTGATCAATATTCTTGTAACTCTAGTTCTATTTTGAATATCCATGTGGTTTGAAGAATTTTATTGTTATCCAGCTTAGGACCTAAGCATCTCCATGCATCACCTAGAAGGCCAGAATCTGTCTTCACAGATAGATACCTACCATAAGCATTTCCCAATAGAAGCTAAACCAAAACCAAGTAGAAAGTCAATTTGGAAGAAGCAGGTTATATTTTGATAGACACTTTTTTATTACCTTCTTGTTACCTTAATCTATTAGTAATTCATTTTTAGAGACATCTACAACTTTTTTTTAAAAAAAAAGCTATAATTAAGTATAGCTATGTATCAAAGCTCCTTACAAGCCAACTTGGATATGGACAACAGTAATGAGTCGCAGCATGTATTCCCCCTTTCTCTCTCTCTCTCTCTCTCTCTCTCTCTCTCTCTCTCTCTCTCTCTCTCTCTCACCCCCCCTCTTCTCTTCCGTCTCCTCCCCTCCCTTCTCCCTCTGCTGATATTTCATTGGTGTGGACTATCAGTCAATGTGGGACTATGGAAGAAAACATACATCTGAGGGTGTAATGGTGAGCTCAGTCCTGGCCTCCCCGGAATCCTTGTGAAAGAGTGGAAAACCAAATCAATTAACAGCTGTTCTTATGTGTCCATCACTTCAGAAGTAGAAGTTGTGTGTTCACTTGTGAGGAACAAGGAGATGGCAAAGCAGCCAAGAATTATTGATTAAAGTTTGAGAGGAATTCAGAATCTCAAGAAAACCCATGAATTGGGAGACCTGGACAAGCTTGCAAGGAGCGGGTGAAGACCTGGGTGTGTCTATAAGGAGTGATGGGATAGATTCGCAGGGAGGCTCGGCAGAGAGGCTCAGTGTGTAGAGAAGCTACAGCGTACTTGAGAGCCAGCTGGGTATATCTGACCCGGCTTTGGTAGTTCTTCTAGCTCCTTGAAAAAGAAAGTAATTCAAAGAAGGGAACTGCCAGGGTGATAGGTATTCTGTGGACATCTTAAAAAGTGTGTTTTGATAGTGCTTAGTTTTTCATCGCTTCTGATATTAACTATCTTTATGGGTAATGGTGATTGTTACAGTGTGCATAAATTAGTTGAACTTGAGATTCAAGTTGAACTTGAGATTAGAAGCAAATAGCATTCCAGGTAGACCAAATAAGGTTTCTCTTTCTTCTTTGAGTGACTCTCAGCTCTACCCTGATACCAAATCTGTAAGCAGCAAATCACACCTGGTCATCCTAAACGCCATTAGAATGCTGTGTTCTTATCTTAGGCCTGCCTGGAAGCAAGCTTGAGAATTCTTAAATTTTGACTTGTTTAAAAGGCTAGTGAGAAGACTATTAGTTTTCTGTGGTCCTTAAATGGCCCCTGGGTTACCTCAGGTCTCTAAAGACAAAACCATTGACTGAAAGAACTTCTGGAGTAGCACAGAGAGCAGACATGGAGGAACATGTGGCCTTGATGAACATCAGCCTCTAAATGGTCTCTGTTTGAGAGAGATGTTTTCTCATCACAGCTTTGGAAAGGAGAAACCACAGGTTTGGAAGTAGAGATTTAAGGAGTAGTTTACACCAAGCTAACCGAAGGGAAGCATTCACTGGGCACCGCTCAGTGTGTACACCGTGCATAGAACTGATAAGAGATTAGCATCGATTATGCCATTCGATTCTTATAATAAGCATTTGAAAAAGACACTGTTAAGGTTCTTTCTTGGGTACAAACAGAGCAAGTGCAGACAGGTTGATTAACTCCCTCCAGCCCCCATCACAGAACTAATGAGGGTGTTAGAGTATGACTCCAAGTTCAGTCACGGTCTGCCTCACCCTGGAAGCTGTGTCCACTGACGTTAAGCGACAGCCACAAAAGACATAATGTCATTTCTTCATCATCTAGTAATAAAATAATCCATGCTGGAAAGGGCCTCAGACAGAAGAAGAGAAGAAGAGATCCAAGGGTCTCAGGAAGTCTTCATGAAAAAGATGAGCTAGGTCTTGGAAGGAGGGTGAAGATAAGGAACGATTTTATTAAGCAACTACTATTCTAATCACTGGAGGCCCCTCTCGCAGAGCTTTTTCCTGTACAGCAACTCTGGGCTGGAAAAATGTCAATCTCTTTCACATAGGAACCATGTGAGATACGGAGAGAACGTGGCCTTCCAAAGGTTTTTGTGCACTCAGGGCTAGAGCTAGGGTGGATGGATGAGGTAGAGACCAGGGGAGGGTTGGCATCCTGGGTCAAGGATAGATGGCATGTGCTAATATGGGATCTGATGATCTGCGGCATGTCCAGGAAATAGTACGATGCCCTGCTGTCCTGGGTCCAAAGAAAGTACAAAGAGATACTAAAAAGGTGTTTCCGAAGCAGATGCGTAAGAGGCCCAAGATGATATCTAAGAGATAGTTTGATGTGGTGTTAGGATTACTGACTCCTCTGAGTGAATGGATGAAATGAAGACTTGGTCACCAGTCTGCATGATGGATTGGAAGAGCTAACTGGTATACTGTCACCTTGAAAGTCTATCACAGAGACTAGCCTGCTTTGGTGGCATCTGCCTGGAATCCCAGAACTCTGGAGGTGGAGGCAGGGTGATCATAACTTTGAAGTCAGTCTGCTACATAGAGAGACTTTGTCTTTAAACCAGAAGGAAGGAAGGAAATCACAAAGAGAAGTCAGAGGGACCTGAAGAGATGGAGATAAAAGGAAAATGCAGTCATTTTTCTTTAATCACCTAAGGTGTCTGGTTGGCTCTTGGGTTTGTAGCTGCTTGGTGTGAGCATTCTATAGTGAACTAAAGGACTAGTGGTTGGTAGAATTCTAGAAGGAGAGGTGTTCTCAGTTTGCCTTACAGAGTTCCTTAGACTACTAAAAGAACTCCCAACACACCGGGTGCTTCAGCATTCTGCCACCCTCTCCGTGGACTGAGACACAAGTCTCTCTGGATTCTCTGGACTCCCCTTCTCCATCATCTTTTAAAGGCCCCAGGTCTTCATTTGCCTTTCAGATGTCTTCCTCGCCCTTGCCAGCCTTCATGGAATTCATCTGATCTTACAGAAAAATTATTTAAGTTCTCATTGGGCAGCTTTGTCCAGTTAGAGGTCGTCATTAACATAAGTGCAGAGACAGTAACTCTCAAAGCAGTCCTTTCTCTGTTTTAACACATTCTTCCTACACAAACGCTTCATCTTGCCTTTCTGTTTTGTTTTTTGGTAGAATAAACTTTCTTTGGGCTACTCTGTTATTTGAAGATACAAACCTATCAACCACTGTACTGTCCTCAGAACATTCAGAGAACACCAAGGGTTAATGTCTCCCTATCAGTGAGGTTCAGACTAGCTGGCCTTTGCAGCTGATAGATGTTTTACTTTGGCCTTATAAAGACATTTTATCCGCTGGAAACCCTTGTCGCATGACAGGATCAAAAATAGCCCGCTGCAGCCTCTGCTGTCCGTCACCACATGCAAACTGGCAGGAGAGGAGGTTCGCTTAGCTGTGTCTGCACATTGTGGACATATCAGCTCTGGGGACAGTGTTTTATACATAGCCACACCTGTCACCAAGGGTGAGCCCGTCACCTGATCTGCCACAGAGGTCTGAATGTGTGCCTGACCGCGCCTGGTTTCTGATATGCAATTAAGAACATCTCCAAGTGTCCTCAGAAACACTTGGTGACAGGGTTTCTGCTGGCACTGGGAAAGAGCTACAATTCTAGTAAAATGGAGTGTATTTTTATCTCGGGGAGACAGAGTTCACCACCCTCTCTGATAAATTCATCTTTTCCGTGGATGTTCTTAACGAGGGCTTCCAGTAGAATTCTGAAGAGACAAAGAAAAAACAAAAAACTCTGCTTTTGAAAAGCCTGACCGTGATGATGTTTTGTGTCGAGTTCTTTAGAATTCGAAGACAGTTATTTGTGCTTGTGCTACTAATAAGTTGGTTTTGTTGACAGCCAGATAGCATGCCTGTGTTCTATTTTTAGAAAGATAGGGAGCTGTGAGGGAGATTCATTTAAAGAAAGACAAAATGAGCCAGATATCCGAGGTAGCACTTTATAAATGGGCGGTAACAAGTGGCAAGAACGGCAGCCACAATGCACAGATCTCATAAACAAACCTCTCGTGATTCATTTTTCTAAACAAGACTTAAGTGAGGTCCTCAGGTCTGTCCTGTGTGTGAGCTGCAAATGCAGCATTTAAAATGATCCTTGATTTTTGTTCCATGTTCTTGGCTGTTTTCAGGGTGACCCATAACCACACAACTGAACTGTACAAAATGCTAGCCAGCTGGGCAGATTGAAGGCAGATAGACTAAGAGATCAATTTCTTCTGACTTGGAGGCTAATGTAAGAGCTAGTGGACGTGCAGAGTAAGCGTCGCCTTGCAATGTATATCTTCTAAGTCTCTATTAAGTTCAGAGACATTTGGTTGTGTTTTCCTGTCCCTAACTTTTCCACCAACCTCATCACCCCCAATCCCTTTCTGTCTGTCTTGCATAGAGACAAGCAAGCTGGCTGAGCCTCAGTTGCCTGATAGTCGAACAGGTTTGATTGACTGTTCTGTCTTTATGGAAAAAAAAAATTAAAGTAAAAGAGAGAGCAAAAGCGTGCTGCACACCTCTTGGGGAATCACCGCTGGGACTGTTAGTAGCATTTCGGTAGCTTCCCACAACAGCCTCTGTGAGCTGAGTGAGCTGCACTACTGTCGTTTGAGGGGTGTTGACTGCTGTGTTACCACACTTGTGAACTTTTACACTCCTGGTTTGGGGTTTTTTGTTTTATTTTGTCGCCTGCTTCTTTTGTAATTATGATTTTTAATCAGGGTGACTGAGGTTGCCGAGAGATTAATGTGTGCTGAGTCTGCCTAGCGATTTCAAATAGGGTTGCCATGATAGAGACCGCTCGGAGTCCATTCTCCCGCTTACAGCCAGGCCACCACTCCCCCAGAACCGTAATATCAGACAACCTTCTGAATCCTGTATTCACAACGCGGAGTTTTCTATTTGGTGGCCATATCTTGTTTATACGAACTCAACAAATCCTCATAAAGCCCCTGTTAAGTCTCTCTTCCATACACAGCCTTGGCGTGTCATGATCCATTTTACAAACCTGGCATACATGATACTGCATGATTCGAAGTCCTAAGTGAAAATTCTAACAGGGAGAATGCCATTCTGTTTTTGCTGATGAATTCTTTTAGGGTGCATCAAACGGACCTCTAAAAAGCAGATATTATGGCAACCCTATGTTGATAGCAACCACTAAATTTGAGTTTGTCTCCATCTCTGAGCAAAGAGTTCCACTAGAGATGACTGTTGTCTGACTTCGTTTCTCGTTTCTTAACAGGATCCCCGCCCACTACGTCTACCCGCAGGCTTTTGTGCAGCCTGGAGTGGTTATTCCCCACGTCCAGCCCACAGCAGCTGCGGCTTCCACCACGCCGTACATTGATTACACTGGAGCTGCCTACGCACAATACTCAGCAGCAGCGGCGGCGGCCGCTGCAGCCGCTGCCTATGACCAGTACCCCTATGCAGCATCTCCAGCTGCTGCAGGTTACGTGACCACTGGGGGCTACAGCTACGCTGTCCAGCAGCCAATCACGGCTGCGACACCTGGGACGGCTGCAGCTGCAGCCGCAGCTGCTGCAGCCGCAGCGGCCTTTGGCCAGTACCAGCCTCAACAGCTGCAGACAGACCGAATGCAGTAGGACCAGCCGTCTGTTCAAAAGTCAAAGGGTTTCTCTTTTCCCTCCCAATTTCCCAGTTTTTAGTAGTGAATGAGAGGGTTAATGTTGACTTTAATAGCTTTAAAGGGAGAAGGCAAAGCTATCGGGAAACAGCGGAGGCATTACTTTTTTCACACTCTGGGCAGTGCTGGGGATGAAGAGGGGAGGATGGGGGTGGGGGGATAGAAGCAGTTTTGGAAGTCAATCCCAAAGAGCCTGAGTTACACAGGTAGCCACTAGGACACGATGGCAGGGTATCAAATGGGACTTCACTTTTGTATGGGGATTTTTATTTTTTGCTCTTTTTATAGTATCAGGGAAGCAAACTGCCTTTTCCAAGTTAGAAAATGCTTTGTGAATCTAGTTGAACCAGGGAAAATGGAGTGAGCAATATGTAGCTTGGATTCTGTGTAATAGTAGATTTTTAAAAACAAACACAAACAGATGGCAAAAGCGCTGGTTGTCCTTCCTCGCAGTCGCCACCGCGGCCTGCAGAACTAAATGGGCATCGAACAATCAACTTAAGAGTGTGGCAGTAGGTACAGTGGCAGGCAGGTACCAAAGCTGTTTTCTCATCTGTCCTGTGGACTCGTGGGATTGTGGAGCGACTGATACTGTACCCGCCCACCGCTCAGACAATCAATGGCACACACAGTTCGGGAAAGAGTCCATCCCTTGTCCTTGCTGGAGGAGCTTGTCACATTCTAATCCCTCTCCCCAACCTGTTTCACTTGGGGAAACTTTCATCTGCTGGTCGGGCTTCCGCCACCACTTTTCTATTTATTGTACGGACCGGGGATAGTGGGTAAAGGCAGGGGAAGTCAGCGGATGCTCAACCCTTCAGGACCGCCTGGAGGGCCTTTATTTTCTTCCCCTGTTTTAAATAATTTTACACTTTTTAGTATCTATTTCAGAGTCCTATTTAAAACTATTTATTAGTGACTGCAGTACCTAAGACAGCAAGGTTCTTGACATTACAGGTCTTTGATGGTTGATGATCATGTACTTTATAATGTGCCTTAATAATAATCCTATTTAAGATATTTATTTTTAAGTTTTACTATGCTGCACTCTAAAGGAAGGAACTTTAGACGTGACACTGTAAAATTATGTATTCATCTCATGGCATAAGTTATTTAGTAGGTCTAGATGTAGCATATTAAATATTAACCTATTCAACTAAAGATGTTGGCTTGGATTTATTTAAATTCCTATGTGCACTGTTCAAGAGGGTACTCCTACCTGAACGCATCTGAGTTTATTTTAGTCTTGAGATTTTTTTGCTGTTAAGCAGGCTATGTTGCTGGTTCTGTGCTTCCTTCTCTTGGTTGTTTTGCCGCTGAGGATCTCCTCAATCGGGAACTCGTGACTTCCCCACTTTCCTTGTGTAGTGCGTGTAGTTTATTAAAATACGGCTTTATATTTTCCTTCTGAAAGTGCGATATTTGCAATTTTTACTCTTAAACGAAATTGAAATACTATTTTACACTGTATTGGACTTTTATACTTGAAGAACTTCATACAAGGGACAACAGGTTAGCGTTTTTATGGACCTCCTCCATTGTCACTGGATTTAAGTATTCCCATGCCAGACAGTGGTACGCAATGGAGACGTGGCTCTCCTGTACAAATTATTTATTTGTTGTGTATATCGCTTTATAACATTTCAGATCTTCTAATCTATTCACTTGTATTAAATATAATTTTTAAAAACTGCTGTTGCCGTTGGTTATTTCTAGTTCTGCAGGCGAAAGGAGTGGGTCTCTGTAGGATGAGCTTTCTCATTTTGAGAAAGGCCGACTGTGAACTCTTGATGCAACCCAGGATAACCTTTAGCTTTTGATCCTGCCCTCCTGAGCGCTGGCAGTGCAGGCGTGCCCTGCCACTCCTAGGACTTCTCAAATTTGGGACAAACACTCTACCAACTGAGCTACATCCTCAGCCCCCAGCTTCCAATCCCCCGGCCCCCTCCTTCTGAAATAGTTTGATTAACTATGCCTAATGAAAAACTTTCTGTGAACATTAAAATCTCTTGGGGGGGGTCCTATTTTTCAACCTTTAAATCAAATTTTACTAAATATCTGCCTTATGTGTATCAATAGACTAAACTAAACCCTAAAGGACCATTTTTGTCACTGAAACTGACAATAGCTGTGAAGGAAAAAGAGGGGTGTCACCAATCCAGACCTGGATCAGGATAGTGCTGGATTCAGATGAACTAAGGGCTGGAGCTAGCCTTGAAATTTCCTAGACAAGCCAACAGATCCAAAGGCCCTTGCTTTTTTGTTTAAGGTACTAAAATTGAACCCGGGGCTTTACATGGCCTAGGCAAGTGTCCTACCACTGAGCTTTATTCCCGTGCCCTTTCGTGACTTCTGACAGACTCTCATGTATACTGGGCTGACCTCGAACTCACTATGGAACAGAAGATGACCTTGAACTTCTGATTTTCCGTCTTCAGCTCCTAAGTGTTGGGATTGCAGGCGTGCACCACCACAGTTAATCTACGTGGTCCTGGGGTTTGAATCCAACCGAGGTCCATCCCCAGTCCCAGCTTTCAATTTTCCAGACACAGTCCCACCAAATGACTCTGGCTAACTTTCAACTCACTCTCTAGAGTAACTTTAACTTGAGATCTGCCCACCTTAGCCTCCCTACAGGCCTGTATCACCAGGTCCCAAATTACTTCTAGTAACCTCGTTTTCGGTGATATTTTCAGACTTCTTCTCTAGCGGATTGAAACAAAATGCCAGCCCATAATAGTCCTAAAAGTGTTCTATAGCAGCCCCTTGATGCAAAGCCTAAGATGGAGGGAGGCAAGTCATGGAAGCGATTGCTGCCACGCGCTGTAGTGATGGCCAACCCGATGGAAAGGCCCCAGTGCAGATGTTTTACCTTCTAACAACAATGCAGCAATGCCTGGTAAGGTATGCATTAGAAAGTCAAATGAGCAATATGTGTTTAAGAGTCGAGGGAGTGGCTATACTGATTATCTTAAGAGCACGTGCTATTTCATCTTACTGCGCATACTTCATGAACTCTTGGTCCTCCTGTCTCCCAGATCCATGGTGTATCTTAGGCGACAGAAAGATGTACAAAGAGGCCATCATGTTTTCTAACCATCCTCCCGTTTGGAACCCTTGCAGGTTCAAACGTCAATTATCTTTCATTTAGAAGAAAATGTAGACAGTTTATCCCAGTGGGAAGTGGCAATGGACCTCGAGATATCAACAATCAGTAGAATCATTTCTGAGCTGCTTAATGCACTAGTGACCCTTTTAATCTTTCAGATTTAGGAAAGGTCACTTTGGTCCTCAGCAAGACATCTACTGCTGAACTTGAAGTAATGTTTGATTTATTGATTAAAAATAGGTCAGACAGTTCCAGGGAAAGCATATTAAAATAGCCAGACTCAGGGAAACCAAAAGTCTACCTATTCTAGCTAGCCGGTACATTTCCTCAGAACACTTCCTGATGGATAGTGATAGAAAGATTGGCACTTTCTAATGCTAATGCATAAATTTCTAAAAAGAAATAAAAAACAATATCTAATACAGAGAAAAGCGATACAGTGATACAGCGTCTCCATCAACCAGACAGGCCACAGGTATTTGAGAGGACCGTGTGTCTGAGATAAGGTGAGGAAGGAGTCCTCTACTTAGCATAGTGAGTTTCTCTGCTTAGCGGTGGAGTGATAACCTTGGTGCCGTGAGTTAGTGATACCTACCGTAGTTGCTCTGCCTCTCATGCCATGCGGAGTAAATGATGAAGGCTCTGGCTTCTCTCTTCCGCAGCTCATGCTGAGATTCAGTTCTCATTGGGAGATGTTAAGTGGTGAATCCACATGTGATTGTCAAGAGGACGAGGCTCTGCCTTCACCCAGTTATCCATTCATGGTTTGTGGATTGATGGGTGAATGACCTCTCTTCAAGTGGGTCTGCTATAGAAGTCACCATGCTTAAGTCGTGTGAACTCCCATTCTCTGACCACAGGATGCCCTACAGTGCCTTAAGGGTGCCAGCAAGAAAGCCATCACCATATGGGCTCCTTCCGTGTTAGACCAGAACATGAGCCAAAGCAAACCTTATTTCTTTCTAACATGCCAAATCTGGGGTAGTGTGTTATTGGCAAGAGAAAATGGACTAATCAGGTGGACTAACTGATAGGAAAACATTTTAGAAACTTTAAAGTATTGGGCAAGTGAAAATTAGACCGATACAATGTAGTTTGGGTTTTGTTGTTGTTGTTTTATATTTTTTTGTTTGTTGTGTCTTTGAGAAAGGGTCTTGTGTAACTCAGACTGGCTATAAACTCTATGTAGCCAGTGGCGACCACAAATTGTTGATCTTCCTGCCTCCACCTCCTGAGTATTGGGGTTCAGGTGTGCACCAACACATTTGGTTTTGTCCAGCTCTGGGGATGGAACCCAGGGCTCATGCATGTTAGACAAGTAGTGTTCTACCCACTGAGCTACATCCCCAGCCCTAATGAGGTATTAAAATATTAATTTGGTAGCTGGCTTCCACCATCTCATTAAAATACCCTTCTAAAGAAGACAAGAATTGTGTTTCATGGTGTTCTCTTAATTTCATCCCAATCTAATAATAACCAAATAGCCAAACTGTACAATAACAGCAACTCAGAAGTAACAGTGAAAGAGAGGGAGAGTCTACCAGCTAGGGGAAGAGGGAGCAGACGCGAAGATTACAGAATACATCTCTTTCGCAGAGGCACTCACTATATTTAGTCCCTTCCTCGCTCCTGTCAAATGTTCTTAATTCCTTTGGAGTCTTAAAAGCATTCATTAAGATGACAACCCGAGGCTTGGAAGGGGCAGAGGTGAAGACTAACAAAAAAATAAATAAATAAATGCTTTTTTCATGCTTACTTTTGTCCTCGCTTCTCCTTCAAGAGTTCCAGGCTGTTTCCATGGAGATTCTAACTTTGTTTTTGCTTCAGCACTTTGTAAAAAAGAGACTCATTTTGAGGGTTTGGTTCTGAGTGGGATTTTAGTTCAATAGTGATTTTTGCTTTAGTCATTTGTTTGCATGACAAGCTCTTTAGAAGTTCTGGTATTTTTAATTGGCATGGTAATTTTACCAATTTATGGGGTGAATATGATGGTTTTTTTGCTTGTGTATATAGTGTTATAATCGAATCAGGGTAACGAGCATATCTGTAATCTCAAAATAATTATCATTTGCTGTAGTGATGATATTTAAAGTTCTCTCGGGCTATTTTGAATATTCATCACTTGAAGGGCCTAAGCTATTTTGCAATATACATCATTTAAGATTTCCTGTCAGTAGTTGTGTGAGCTGTGTACCAGCTTTACACACCTGTTTACCTAAGGTCATATAAAGTTTTCTCAGACAAAAAGAGGCCAAAAATAGAAAGAAAAAAAAAGTTAAGAAGTTATACAATAGATGGCCAGGACTTCTGCCTGCCTAAGACTATGCACTCTTGGACCTGTGTTTCCTCTGTTGTCATCTAAGGTACATGCAAGCACACACATATGCACATCCTCTGATTATCATCATTGTACTCTTTTATGAATCGGGCTGTTTCAGATTCCACATACAAGTGAGATCAGGAAATATTTGCCTCTCTGTGACTCTGGAGTTCAGATATGTCTTCTACAGTCATTGTGCTATCAAAAAGGAAGGACTCCTTTTTAAAGACTGAATTATATCCCTTGCTGTATTGATGTGGGATGCCCTTCTGTTTGTGTGTTGCTTTTATTGGTTGATGAATACAGCTGCTTTGGCTAATGGCTTGGCAGAGTACAGTCAGGTTAGAAATCCATACAGAGACAGAAAGAGAGAGAATAGGCGGGGTCAGGGAGATGGCATGTAACTGCCGAAGGAGAAAGACACACTGGAACTTTAGGAACCTTACCAGTAGGCCACAGCCTCATGGCGATACACAGATTGATAGAAATGGGATCATTTAAGATGTAAGAGCTAGCTAGAAAGACACCTAGGCTATTAGCCAAACAGTATTATAATTAATACAGTTTCTGTGTGATTATTTGGGTCTGGGCAGCCGGGACAGGAAAGCGCAGTCTCTGTCTACACTGTATGTATGGCACCTTTTGTCTGTTGATTACAGACCTTCACTAGTATGGAACATACTCCAATAAATATAGGAAGCAAATGTCTCTTCAGCACACTGCCTTCACTTCTTTTGGCTGTATACTCAGAGTGGAATTTCTGGATCATATGATAATCCCATATTTAGTTAACTGGGCTCTTGAACTCATTTGCAAAGGTTTAGGCATTTAAGAAAATAAATAAATACAACCACAACCATTTTAATCTAAAGCCTCTAGAAACAGTTATGGATACAAATGTGTACACACACACATACACACACACACACACACATGCCCAAATACATGAAAACACACACATACAAAAATAAAATAAGTCATTTGTGGCTGAGAGTCTCAGGCCCTTAATATCTGTATTTGTACACTCTGCGTCTCTGTGTCAATAGTTGACAGGCCTATGAAGAAATCATGGAAACTTTGTGAGGAATGGGCCTGCCCCTGCTACCCATCAACTGTGAACAAGGTTCTTGTGTTTCATCCTCATAATAACAACTGAAAGGCAAGCTTGCCCCATTACTCCATCAAAGAAGAGTTCAAAGGCAGCCATGAGTAGCCTTCCCAAAATTATCATGTTGGGATGGCTCAGACCCAGATTTCAATGTAGCGAGCTGCGTGGTGTCACACCTGATGGAGATGTATAATCAACTCCTGAGATGGCTAAGGCCTGACCTATGCTATGATCACACAATGATTATCAGCTGCCTGCATATGCGTGAACTTATGGGCAGTGCCCACCTGGCAGTTCGGGGTTGGCAGCCCATGCCTACTTAAGGGCTGGGAGAGGTTTGCCCAGAGAGAGAGAGGAAGAGAGAGAGAAAGTGAATAAAGTTCTGGAATAAACTGCAGTAAGAAGAGCTCCGGTGGTTGTGTCATTCCTTGCTGGTCGAGGGTGGACACGACATTTCAATACTGTTGTGTAATATTAGTTTAAGATGTGTTACATTCATTGGTGCTGTGGAATATCTGCTTAATGATGCAAAGATGTGTTGCATTCTTTTATGTTGCATTTGTTTAACTCTGTAAAGCTGCGCTACTTTGCCTGCCTGCAACACCTGACTGGCCTAATAAAGAGCCGAGTGGCCAATAGTTAGGCAGGAGAGGGATAGACAGGGCTGCCAGGTAGACAGAATAAATAAAAGAAGAAGAAAAAATAGAGGAGTGAGAAAAGGAGAAAGAGAGGAGGATGCTAGGGGCTGTGAGCAGAGGCTGTGTTTCATTTCCTGGCTGCCCAGACCCAAATAATCACACAGAAGCTATATTAATTACAACACTCTTGGTCTATTAGCTCAGGCTTCTTATTAACTAACTCCTATATCTTAAATTAACCCATTTCTATTAATCTATGCATTGCCACAATGCTGTGGCTTACCGGGTAATGTTCTGTTCTGGCGTCTTTCTCCTTCAGCAGCTACATGGCGTCTCCCTGACTCCGCCTACGCTCTCCCTATATGTCTGTTTAGATTTCCTGCCTGGCTTTATTCTGCCTTGCCTTAGGCCAAAGGAGTTTCTTTATTAACCAACAGTAATAAAAACATTTATAGCATACAGAGGAGAATCTCACATCAAGGGGCCAACTGCCCAGCTACACAATCAGCCACAGAGTAAGAAGGAAAGAAAGGTATATAGAATAAAGAAAGGTAAAATCCCAGAGGCAAAAGGTAGATGAGATAATTTAAGAAAAGCTTGCTAGAAATAGCCAAGCTTTGGCTGGGTATTCATAAGAAAGAATAAAACTCCATGCATTTATTTGGGAGCTGGGTGGCAGGACCCCAAAGAGCAGATGTTAAAAAAAAAAAACAGCTACACAATATGGTTTAGAGCTATACTGTCCCCAGGAGGACATATGCTACAAGCTTGGTGGCCAGCTGACAAGTTTGGAAGAAATGGTTTTATCATGAGGACTCTGACTAAATGAATCAATGTGCTAACCCACTGACTGTTTCACAATTAATGGACAATTGGGAGGTACTGAAACTATACAAGACAGTGCCTAGTCCAAAAGGCCTCTGTGGGCACTCCTTTCAGATCGTGGTAAATCTTGCCCTTCCCTAACCTCTCAGCTTCCTGGTTGCTATGAGGTCAGCTAATCTCCTCTACCACACATCCCCAACACCATGATGTTCTGCCCTGTCTGGGGTCCTACGCAATACAACCCATCAACCATGGACCAGAATACCCTGACCTAGGAGACAACATGAATCCTTCTTCCCATCAACCATGACCAGAATACCCTGACCTAGGAGACAACATGAATCCTTCTTCCCATCAGCCACGGACTGAAATACCCTGACCTAGGAGACAACTTGACTCCTTCTTCCCTTAAAGCTGTTTTTCTCTGGTTTTTGTCACAAGGATGGGGGAGGAGTTAATACAGGGTGACTGACACCAGTGCTGTGCTCACACCAGCTCATATGCTGGGCTCTGTCTCTCTTTCTAAGAAGCCCAATGAACTTCTTGTGTGGTTCTCCAGAGTTACCGGTTCTACCTCTCACCCCAATCAGGCAACCATTGGCAAAATAGAGAGAAAGTCCCTCCATGGATTTGAAACATAGAAGAAGAGACAGAAGATTCCAGAAGTTGGTAAGAGACCTTCAGCATTTTTCAAATGAATTGGCCTCATTCACAAATGCACACTGATTTTTAAAGACCCTTAATTGTACTTTGGACTCCTGATTCTAATTTGGGGAGTGTATTTATTACTTTTTTAAAAAGACCTTCTAGTGTAAATTGCACATCAATAATAATTTAAAACGTTCCACGCACTCCCTCATCTCGCAGTGGACAGTGTTAACATCTGGCAGGATGATGTCACCCACTGGAAAAATGTAAAAGGGAAGCAGGAAAGAGAGGAAGAGTCTCAAGTCCCAGAAGGACTCGGAGGGAAGTGTGGGTGTCAGGTAGCTGTGAACATGACACGGCTCTCCTGGACACGCACTGGCTTGAGGATTTCTCTGACCCTTCTACAACCAATCTACATCACACGTGTGTGTTGTAGAGGCGATGTTAGCTGTAACTGCCATCAAACTGAGTCCGGTCTTACCACTGTTCCTTTTACTTGATGTCTCTGGATTTGGGCTACTACCCGCTGAGTGTTCATTTGTGCCAGATAGTGTATATGCTAAGGATCTTAAATGGCACAGCAGGCTCCCCATGTCACCTTCATCTTAGAGAACGGTTTATGTGATTTACCCCAAGTCACAACTAAAGACGGCCAAACCGCGGAGAACGACAGCCGGGTGTGAATGGCAGCTGCTGCCAGGTTGTCTTGGCAAGCTTTCCTTGTGTTTGTAGGAACTGTGTCAGAAAGTCTATGGAGAGCTTGATAAATGAGCTTTCAGTACTGGGTTTGAAACTAAATTTGAGGAGCCCACGACAAGTTCTATACATGATTAAAACACTTAATAAGAACCATGGGGCATTATATTTTTCTTTCGTTTCTTTGGCAACGTCTGTTTCCTGACGGTACTATTTATTTCAATAACTAGTCAGCCATGATGACCTCAATCCGCTGCAAATTTGGGAAAATAGATCACTGTTGTGATTAATGATGAGAAGTGTCTGTAAAGCAATAGATTATAGTAAAAGTAAAATAAAAATAAAGACAAGCCAGGCTGGGGAGACATTTCAGTTGGTAAAGTGTGGGCTCCACGAGGGCCTGAGCTCAATCCTCACAGCCCACAGGAAAGGGGCCAGGTATAGTCTCCTGCGCCTGTACTCCCAGCACTAGGGAGGTGGAGACGGGAGCATATCTAGGGATTGACAGACAGCGGCCTGCCTAACCTAAGAGGCAAGCCCTGGGCCAGCAAAAAAAAAAAACAAACAAACAAGAGATAGTACCTGAGGAATGGCATTCAAGCTTGTCTCTTGGCCTTCACATACACAGGCACATACGTGCACATGCATTCACACACATGTACCTGCACAAGAACACACAAATAAAAATGGATACAAGTCAAACTAAACATGAGTTTATGCCAAAGGCTGTAGAATAAGGAAAGCTTTAAGCAAAGACCTTTGATGTTAATGATAGTAACATTTGATTTCTATGCAAGATAGAAGACCAAGCTATGTGGATCAAGGGGGGCTCGTTCGGAGCACCTCTGTTACAGTTAAGATGGGGCAGTGTAGGAAGGAAGGCCACTGGAAGAGCTAGGAGCAGGCAGGACCCTAACTTGGGGAGAGTTTGTGGAGCAGACACGTGTGGTCTCCCCAGCACACACATCGCACGCCTGCCTTCCAGGCGCATCAAGAGTCTCGAGCATCCACGCTCTTGGAGCAGTTGCTCTTTTTGTTCCCTTTGGCACATTTTCTCAGCTAGCACAGCTGCTTATCCACTCGCGGCCTCTCCCTGGCGACGGCTGTCCCCTCAGCTGCTGGGGGCCGTGTCCTTTAAATCTCTCAACTGTTGTCCCTACCTCTCAACCCTGGCTTCTTTTATCTGCAGGGTTTTTTTTTTCTAATCTTTCCCAGATGCCACTTTGGGCACAATGGCTGTCTCTGGAATCTCTCAGAGTGAAGTGTTTCAGCCGGGAGATGGAAGGAAAGGAGCCCCCACAGCGATGTGTTTTCCAAACGAGCCATGAAACTACCAAGAAGAAAAAATGTCAACTTAGGGGCAGCCTATGCTCTATGAATAAAACCCATGCTTTTATACCAGTTTGAGATCCCCACCAGAGGCTCAGAGAAATGTGGTGTGATACAGGGCATTGGATTATCTAGAATGAGACACAGCTGCCCTTAGGAATACAGGTTGTGGCTGAGCTGGCCTGAGTCCACCACTCCCTCAGCTCCAAACAGGGCTGGCCAGAATCTCCACAGGATCCAGAAATGGGAATGCTGGAAACTAGAGAGAAATGTCACATTGGAGTCTGTGAGATGACAAGAAAATCTGTTACCAACTCTTCTCATTAACTCCAACCTTCTTCAGTCGGTGTGATTGTCATCCTTCCGAGTAGAGGTTTCCCAGGTTTTCTTCATGGAATGAGTTATGAATTAGCTAGTTTTTAATATAAGGTTATTATTAAGGAAGGTTGCAAACTTGCCAATAAAGACTTAAGGACTCCAGCAAGCAGAAGCCAGCTCTCGGGAACAAGCAGAGAGAGGCAACTCAGGTTGCATACTGTTAGGCACAGCTAGACTTTGGCTTGGCAATGGTGACTCCCTAATCACCACTTAAGAAAATGCCCAAAGACAAATTAAAGAGGTCAGTGCATACCGGCAGCTCTAGCCATTGGGAAACTGAGGCAGGGTGATTATGAATTGGGTCAGCCTGGGTTACATAGCTAGACCCTATCACAGGAATTAAAAAAACAAAAAAAAGGAAAGATGAGAAAGGCTTAAAGACGGCAGATGTCTTGGAGAAAATGCTGAGACTGACCAATATTGCTTTCTCCTATATTAGCAGGAGAAACTTAAACAAATTTATTAAAATACCTTTGCATTAACAGCATGCTATTAAGATAATCCTTATCCTAGAGAATGATTTCAGCTATACAGAAGTTGTTCCCCACAATATAAAGAGATTAAATGGGAAATTGTTGTATGTTTAATTAATTCGAAACCTGGGATGGGAAATGTCAGCACAGTAAGGCCTGGCCAAGTTGACTGAGCTGTGTTGATAGCCTTGTTGCTATCGCTTGTTGCTGTCCTCTTTCTGTTCTGTTTGTTTAACTAATAGGCTTATTGTGACTCATAGAAGCATGGGTGACTGTCATGGAGGTTACATCACCAAAAAGTCTCCCGCACAATTTATGGAAGCTGTATCACCAAACAGTCCTTCGACTAGGAATAGTGTATTCCTCCTATAACCCCTGGGAGAGGCCTGGTGAGCCTCCCCTCCATTAAGCAATCTTCTTAATCCGAGCTAATTACCGTATCTGATGTGTTCTGTTCAAATCTGTACTGATTAAGGACTGACACACTTAGCTATACGGGCATGCATCACACACACACACACACATGCACGCACGCACTATGAAGGACCCTCAACCTTAATAGTCTAAAAGGAATACTGCAATGTCACATGAACTCTGCCAGTGAGCCACAAGCTCAGAGAGGACTCGGTGGGACAGCACCCCGCTCTCTTCAGCATCAGCTCTGCAATCAGAAGGGACGATTTGGGATGGCTGAGGATATCATCTTGAAAGTGAGCTTCCAGCATCCTTGCCTGGCATCCCCAAAGCTGTCATGCTTCCACATCCAAGAGCTGAGCACTCCAACACTTAGTACTTTGTGGGGACAAATGGAAGCCACATCTTTCCTTGGCTTGGTAAGTAGTGTCACCTCTGTCACAGTCTATGCATTCAAATTAACTCACTAAGACCTTCCCTGGCTGAATGGGACACTTGGGCCAAGACTTGAAATGGGAGCCATTCGAAATATTTCATTTCACCTTTTAAACTATCATATTAACAACATAAATTCACAAGATTAAGCTTAATACTCTTTTTTCTTATTTTAATACCTTTTTCATTGTGGCATCTAATTTGTGGGGGAGAAAAACAGCTCTTTCTCTTTATTTGACCCCATTCTCCTTTTCCTTCTCCACACCATCTCTCTTGATGCATCCTAGACAGGCCTTGAATTCAAAGATGGCCTGGAATTTCTGGTCGTCCTGCCTTCCGAGTGTTAGGATTACACCGCCATATGTGTTTCATCAGGGCTGGAGATCAGACCCGGAACCTCAGGCATGCTAAGCAAGCGCTCTACCCACCCTACATTCTCATATTTGAAAGGTGGAAATTGGTGTGCTGAATTACATACGTCAGAACCCCAATCTGTGCAAGAGGTTACTTCTCACCCAGGACTAATGAGTTCCAATAATAAACTAGAAACCACGTGTTACATTAAACAGTCATCGGATGAAATTCAGCACCCAACTCTGGGGATGACCAACTTACTGGATGTTGGGGTATCAGGGTTCTACCTTGGGAAAGGCAGAAGCTGTAGGCTCAATGCTTGCTCCACTGCTGCCACCGTCTTGTGCTTGGGGCAGAGTCTGTACATTACATCTTACTTCTCTTCATCTATAGGATTTGGGCTTGGAAGCGTCAGTGGTGCCAACACTCTGATGTTGGCTCAAGTCCTTCCTTCTTCCCCCATGGAGCAGCTCCTAAGGTAGTCGTGAAGAGGAAATGGAGAAGCTAATTGGGCAATCAGGGTTTGCCAATCTGCTTTATGTTATAACTGACTTCCTAGACCTCTGTGCCTCTCAGTAATATACACAAATATACAAAAATAAATGTCTAAAGGAAGAGAATGAGGACATGAGAAATTGAAGAGAAGGTATTTCGGTACAATCAGATTACAATCAAGGCTTGTCCAGGGAGAACTCCCTGGTCAACCCAGGAGACATCTAGTAATGACATCTGTCCAGGACAATGACAGTCACTACCAACGTCCCTTTCTTCCTTTCCCTAGATCACCTGATACCTCCACTATTCACCCATCCAGAGAAAGGTTCTGTCTTTAAGGAGTTGCTTGAACGCAGCCATCCTCAGAATGAGTACGCTCAGGGGCTGCCATGGGGACATCTGTGCCCACCAAAGTGGGTAGTGTTTGTTTAGGGTGACAGGAGCCCTTACCTAATGGTGAGACACATCAATAATCAATGGCCCCACAAAGAAAGAACCCCATAAATAAGAGATGGTGCTGTTTAGAGAAGACAGGGCCAGTGGGGCTCTTATTCCAGAGAAACAGGATATGCTCAGAGTGGCACACCACTCTCTGAACTTTCCAGTTACGTCACCAGATAGCTTAGATCAGAAGCACCCAACATAGTACTGCCCACCAGCCAGCCAGGCTCCTTGGGGTCAGAGTCTGTCAGAGACACACTTGCCTAGAGAATTTTTTCCTCCTCAGGACTCATCAAGGGCACCAAAATACGTTGGCACAGTGAGCTTTTTCTCTCTCACTGTTTAAGCAGGACTATCTTTATCTAGGTGGTTTTGCATCCAATGTGGAAGACTAAAAACCAACACAGTTCCCATATACATTTTCTATCCCATTTAAAGCTCACCGTCTTCCAGGTCTGTCTAGTTTTCTTTTTGGTAACGTTTAATTATTAATTCCTTCTGACTTGTAGGATCAAATTTAAGACTGCATTAATAGATTGCTCACTAGGGAGTTTGCCAAATTGCGGCAGGACAAAGTCATTCGAGCCTGCCAACTACGAGAGTGGAGCTGGAGGCAGAAGGGTTTGGAATAGAGTCTGCGCTTCACCGTGTGTCCGCTGTGGGACCTCAGGGAATCACAGCTCCTCCTCTCACCTGAAGGGGTTTGCTGAGTCTCACCAAGTGTGGAGACACAAAGCTTAAAGCAAGGCAAGTATGAAGAAATAGATGCATGTTGGGTTAGGCCTGTTGTGTGTGTCTATGTGTTCATGGGTGTGTGTGTGTGTGTGTGTGTGTGTGGTATGTGTGTATATGGGGGGGCACATGTCCACATATACATACCTGCATGTGGATATGGAAACCAGAGTCCAGTGGCCCAGTGTCAGATTAGAAAGCTTCCTCTTTTTTTTTTTTTTTGTGAGGCAGAGTATGTGGTTTGAAAGAAAATGGTTGCCAAAGGGAGTGGCACTATTAGGAGGTGTGTCCTTGTTGGAGGAATGTGTCACTGTAGGGATGGGCTTTGAGGTCTCTTTTGCTCAGGCTTCCCTCAGGGTGACTGTCAGGTGACTTCCTGTGGCCTGCAAGATATAGCACTCTCAGCTGCAGCACCACGTGTGCCCCCACCCACACTGCCATGCTCCCCATCGTGATGATAATGGACTGAACCTCTGAAACCATAAGCTGCCGCCTCTACTGAAAGTTTCCCTTATAAGAGTTGTCATGGTCATGGTGTATCTGACAGCAATAGAAGAAACCCTAACTAAGACCCAGGGTTTTTCAATGATTCTGGTGATCACCATTTTGGCCAGACTGGGATCTACCTGTCTCCATCCACCCAGAGCAGGGACCTAGGTACAAATCATCACTCCCAGCTTCTTACATAGGTTCTGGGTCTCCAAACTCAGGGTCTCACGTGTACATAGTAAGCACTCTGCCGCCTGAACCATCTCCCTTACCCCGTGTGAGATATCTTTAATCACTGTTTTCTGTTGACCCAGCAAGTGTTTACCGAATGTGTAATATGTTCTAGTTATTGGTGACACAGAGCTAGAAAATGACACAATCTTGGCACTCTTGGAGCTGCCATTTTAGGAATGGAGGAGACATCCCCCAAAAGGTAAATATGGTTTGTTTTTTTTTTTGGTGGTTGAAAGAAGTAACACAGAATACAAGGGGAAAAGGGATAGTGACCAAGGGCAGAAAGGGGGCTGGCACCCTCTCCGTCTCTCAAATGACATTTAAATAAAGAAGAAAAGATAAGAAAGCAAGATTTGTGAACACTTGAGTGAAGATTATCCCAAGAACAGGGAAGCACTTGGTGAAAAGCCTGAGGTAGGCGTGTGACAGGGAAGCACTTGGTGAAAAGCCTGAGGCAGGAGTGTGACAGGGAAGCACTTGGTGAAAAGCCTGAGGCAGGAGTGTGACAGGGAAGCACTTGGTGAAAAGCCTGAGGCAGGAGTGTGACAGGGAAGCACTTGGTGAAAAGCCTGAGGCAGGAGGTGTCTCAGGGAATGAGCAAGGAAGAAAGTATGGCCAGAGTGGAGAAGGATAGGAAAGTGTGGAAGGAAATGGGGCTGGGGTGGGGGTGGTGAGTAAAGTATAGATTCTGACAGCCTCTCGGGGCACTCTGGATTTACCAATGTGATGTTCTACTTGACAGAACCTAGAAATTCCCTGGGGAGAGAATCTCGCTCATTTATATAGGAAACCCCAGCTCACTGTGGGCAATGCCATTCCTACACAAAGGGTCCTGAACTGAATACTTCCCTGGGGAGAGAGTCACGCTCGTTTATATAGGAAACCCCAGCTCACTGTGGGGAACACTGTTCCTACACAAGAGGTCCTGAACCAATAAGAGTGAAGAACAGAGCCCAAGCAGCAACCAAATGCTTTTCTCCGCTGAGAAAGTATGGCTTCTTTTCTCTTTGCTCGTGACTGTGAATGTGATATGACTAGCTGATTGAAGTTCCTGCCTTGACTTCCCCACATGATGGACTGGATCCTGGAACTGGAAACGCAAGTGAACCCCTTTCTCATCCAAGCTGCTTTTTGTCAGATTATTTTTATCACAGCAACAGAAACAATTCTACCACAACTGGCAATGAGACAGAAGGAGATCAGAGGGCTGCGAGCCAGGAGAATGATGGTAGGGCCCTGTTTCAGAAGGATCACTTGCCCATAGTGTGAAGGAAAAGTTATCAACTGTTGTAATAAGGGTGCGGGGCTGCGTCCCCAACACCCCAGCCGCCTGCCCGGCTAGCTTTACCCGAAATAATTACACAGACACTGTATTCATTTAATCACTGCTTGGCCCTTAGCTCTAGCCCTTACTGTCTAATTCTGATATCCCAATCAACCCATCTCTAACAATCTGTGAGCACCGGTCTTACCGGGAAGATTCTAGTTCAGAGCTTCAATCAACAGAGTGGGAAAACAGATAGCAAAGGTGTGCCAGTCCCCTAGACAAAAGGGGATGGGTTTTTGTGGACTTGAGTGCCCATAATGAACGGGTAAAAAGAGGGCATCCTCCCTACATAATTTAGTTAAGGTGCCACTGGGATTTGCACATAGGTAAGGTGTAGGGGTTGAGAACAGAAAAGACTCAAAGATACCTCCAAGTTTGTGGCCTGGGTAGCAAATGTGTCATCAAGACGACAATAAAGGAAGCCACAGACCACCTGGACTCCAGGGAAGAATGAGAAATCAATTGACAGATTTGATTTGGACATAGTGACTCTGAAGTCTCTGGAAGAAGGTGGCTGGTGGGCAGGCTGATGTCTTGGTCTGCAGTTTAGGGAAGGTACCAGAACCTGGGACAAAAAAAAAAAAATATGAGACCTTTTGCAACCGATTGAGCACTTCCCTGCCACATTCTGGCTCACTTCCTGAGCACAAAGTATGCTTCCTGCTTCCCTGAAGATGAGCATAGCCATATGACTTGCTTTAGCTAATGGTGTGAAAATCACCAGGTCCCGTTTTCCCACTGACGGGATGGCAGTGTGATGGGTGTCCTGGGCCCCTGACTGAACACAGGGAGCAGATACTCTTGTTGATTCTTGATGGAGATTCTAGAGCAAGACAGAGAAAAAAATTGTTTAAAGTCATTGAGACTTGAGGACGGTGTGCAGAAAAGCACATATGAGACACAGGCATAGACTAGGATGCACTTAAAACCATGAAATTAGATGAGATCACTGTGTACAAAGGTGCTGAGAGCTGAGTGCTCCAGTCACAACCAGATAGTAAGAAAACAGGAAACTCCAGGGAAGGAAACTGCTCTCTCATAAGAGACTTTAGAAAGCCACCGTCCTTCCTGTTGGGCCTTTGCTGGACACTGATCATGCTTTGCATCTTGGTCTTGAATTTTCCAAACTCTAGAACTCTGAGTCCAGTCGGTGGTGCTTTGCTGTAACAGTGCAAACAGACTCGGTCAAAGCTGCTCAGGAAAAAAGAAATTAGAGGTCAAGTGAAGAAACTGTCTCGTGGACATGTCAGCTGTGTCCAGTGCAGTCTGCAGACCAAGGGCAGAGTTGTGCAGCTTGACAGCATGTCAGCTGTGTCCAGTGCAGCCTGAAGACTGAGGCCAGAGCTGTGCAGCTTGAAGCAATTGTGCACATCTGCCTCTCTTGGTTTCAGAAATGACAATGGTAGGAGAGGTGGATGGCAAATATGGACAAGAGAAATAAAAGAAACTTTTCTGTTCAAGGGAACAGAGAGGGGGAGAAGGTCAAAGAAGGGCATTTTAATATAAAATATTATTAAGCTGTAAGTGTAGTTCAGTTAGTAGAGTACTTGCTCAGAATGCACAAAATCCTAGGTTCTGACCTAGCATTGCACAAATGAGGTTTGGTGGCAGAAACCCATAATCCCAGCACTCGGGATGTAAAGGC
Source organism: Microtus pennsylvanicus (assembly GCF_037038515.1). Taxonomy (NCBI): domain Eukaryota; kingdom Metazoa; phylum Chordata; class Mammalia; order Rodentia; family Cricetidae; genus Microtus; species Microtus pennsylvanicus. The sequence goes on along the minus strand of NC_134582.1, from coordinate 85,920,631 downwards.
AAGAGGACCAGAAGGAATTCAAAGTCTCCCTCAGCTACGTAGAAAGTTCAAGGCCAGCCTGGAATACAGGAGACCTTATCTCAAAATTAAATTAATTGCTGAGCAGTGGTGGCACAAGCCTTTAATTCCAGTACTTGGGAGGCAGAGGCAGGCAAACCTCTCTTAGTTAGAGGCCAGCCTGGTCTACAAGAGCTAGTTCCAGGACAGGCTCCAAAGCTACACAGAGAAACCTTGTCTCGAAAAACAAAACAAAACAAATTTAAAAATTAATTAATTGACTAATATAAAAAGAAAAAGGATGACCAATTTTGTAGTAAAAAGAACAGGAACAGTGTGGAGGAGAAGGAGGAAGAAAAGGAGGAAGACAGGGAAGAGAGAACCACCCTGGACCAGTCAAAGCCACACCCCAGTACATCTCTGCATTCAGTGCCTATGACTTCCCACTGCCATGCCCAAAATAAAGGCTGAGAGAGATAAAGCCCAGTGAAGGATGAGCCACCGAGAAACTCTGCAAGGCTGTCTGCTACACCTGCTCCTTCAAGTCAGAGGCACAGCCTGAAAAGATCCCCACAGAGAAGGGAGAGAAAGGACCTAGAGGGAAAAGGAGGAAAACTGAATCTGGTGAGGATGGAGCAGGCCTCAGAAGATGCCAAATAAACCAGGCACAGAAAGCCCGGGGCGCTAGAGAGGCCAAGTAAAGTGTGTGCATTTTTGATAGCTTGTGCTTCTGATGACTGTGCAGTCTGAAATCCTCTGTCTTATCCCATTTTATAAAAATGCAGAATTTTGTTTTATTTAAAAAAAACTGTGTTGTTAGCACATAGTACACTTCCTTGTTTGGAGGGTGTCCTGGTTTGCTTTCGGTTGCTGTGATAACACCATGACCAAAAGCTGCGTGGGGAGGAGACGGTTGGTCTGGCTTGCATATCCAGATCACAATGCATCACTGAGAGAAGACAAGATACATACTCAAACAAGGCGAGAACTAAAGCAAAGCCATGCAGGAAGGCTGCTTGATACTTTGTTCCCTGTGGTTTGCTCAGCCCACTTTCTTACACAGTCCAGGACCATTTGCCCAAGGGTGGCACCACCCACAGTGGGCTGGGCCCTCCTGCATCAATCATTAATCAAAAAATGCCCCCAAAATTTCATGCAGTCCAGTCTGACGGAGGCATTCTGTAAATTAAGATTTTTTTTTTCCCAGATGACCCTAGCACACTAGGAAGGTAGGGGTGGGATTTGTCTCTGACCAAAAGTCACCCAAACCAAACTGACATGGGTAATTGCTTTTCCCTGGTAGAGTTTTCAAAGACTCCACTTGGGACCCAGGAGGATTGCCTGATAGTGACACACCTGGCCACCTTTGCACAAAATTCCTTGTGATATGGGGAAATACGCAGAAGTCATTCTTGGGTCCTCCCCATCTCCATCAACAGCACCTGCCTCCATCAGGTGTCAATCATCCTCCATAAACACCCCCTGTGCGGAGCACCGCTGCATGGCCTAGTGGCTTTGTGCATTCATTAGGTTGTCCATCCAGGAAGGGGAGGTTGGACGTTGTTGAGTGTTGCTAGACACTGTCTGCCCAGGTATGACCTCAGGTGACTATTTTCTCTTTGTTGTCCTTTGAAAATCCTTTATCCTAATAAAATTCCTGAGTCCTGACTTGAATCAACATTCTTCTTGTCTTTGTGTCTTCCAGGTACCTTATTGTCACTAACAACCCAGGACCAGTTAAAGTAAATTCCTCCTTTAAGGGAATATGAATTTTTCTAACCTTCTACCAACCATCAGAGTCAAAATACATCTTTGCATTTTTTTCTTCTTGCATTACTTTATCATGGCGTTCCCTTTACTAAACTTGCTGTCTCACCCGCTCAGTTCATTCTCTACCCTTCTTCCTTCTCATGGTTTCTAGTGCATTTGAAGATATACACAGCATCTAAGATGGCAGCATGCTTACCATGAATGTTTGCTTACTGTTTGCTCCCTCTTCGGGGAAGATAAAATTCAAGTGCAATGAGCTGTACAAACCTGAAGTGTTTTAATTCTGTCAGGAAACCAAACATTACCACAACTCAAAAATTGTCCACAAGTCCTTACACAGAGTTAGTCCCAGCACCACCTCCAAAGCCATAATCATCAGCTGCTCTGTCCCCCACTTTTAGATTGATGTTCCAGTTGTAGGATTTCATATTAAATACAATTATACCATTTTTGCTCTGTTGTGCGAAGCTTCTTTCCCTCACCGTAACCATTTTTCTTGGTTGGTTTTTAGCCTTATCTGTGTCCCCTACATAGGTTGGTATTGCATTCCTCTTTGCTGATAGCTAGTGTTCTCCTGCATACAAACCACAGTTTGTTTTTCCACTCTCCTGTTGATGAACATTTTGGCGGCTTCCAGCTTTAGGTTATGATAAACAGAGCTTCTGTGAAGTCATTTTCAGAACCGTGTTTGTTATTCTTGGGCCTAGAGAGTAGGATTGCTGAGTCATAGCAGGGGAATTATGATTAGTTTTCGAAGGATCTGCCAGACAATCTTCAAAAATGGTTGTGTTATTTTATATTCCCTCGCCTGCACTGTCATATAAGTATTGCACACTAATCGATTGTGTCACACACTGTGTGTGAACGCTGGCTTTTCCTCTGTGTGTAGTAGTTGCGCTTCTGCCGGCTCTTAAGAACCACACTTTTAAGTTGGGCAGTGGTGGCACACACTTTTAATCTCAGAACTCAGGAGGCAGAGGCAGGTGGATCTCTGTGAGATCGATCAAGGCCAGCCTAGCCTACAGAGCAAGTTCCAGGACAGCCAGAGAAACCCTGTCTCGAAAAATAAAAAGCAAAACAACAAAAAAGACAAAACAAACAAACAAACAAAAAGATCACTCTTTTCCCTGAGTATCAATTGAGAAAAAAATTCCTTTAAATAAAGCCAGATACAATGAGATACACACACACACACATATATGTGTGTGTGTGTGTGTGTATAGAGAGAGAGAGAGAGCACCAAGCTCTCCCTTCCCAAAGCTATTCCCATGCCTTCCCTACCACACAGAGGGCCAAAAAAAAGCTCTCCCCTCCCTTAGGTTGCTTCTTGTTAAGTAACTTTGGTTATAGTATCATGAAAAGTACCTGATCCACATGGCACTGATTGTGTCACAAAATCCATATTCTATAATTATTACTATAGACACTCAATTGGACCAGCTCTGTGGAAATTTAATCTAAAAGTGGAAGAAAGCAACTGATGATTATGGCTTTGGACATGATGCTGGGACTGACTCTGTATAAGGACTTGAGGACAGTTTTTGAGTTGTGTGCATCCTAACCTGCAATATGAAGTGTGTTTGTGCTATCATTCCCTGCAATACTTGGTGTGCCTGTCCTTCCCTGCAATACTGTGTGTGTGTCCGTCCTTCCCTGCAATACTGTGTGTGTGTCCGTCCTTCCCTGCAATACTGTGTGGGTGTCTGTCCTTCCATACAGTACTGTGTGTGTCTGTCCTTTCATACAGTACTGTGTGTGTCTGTCCTTCCATGCAGTACTGGTGTGTCTGTCCTTCCATGCAGTACTGGTGTGTCTGTTCTTCCCTGCAATACTGTGTGTGTCTGTCCTTCCATACAGTACTGTGTGGGTGTCTGTTCTTCCCTGCAATACTGTGTGTGTCTGTCCTTCCATACAGTACTGTGTGTGTCTGTCCTTCCATGCAGTACTGTGTGTCTGTCCTTCCATGCAGTACTGTTGTGTCTGTTCTTCCCTGCAATGCTGTGTGTCTATGCTATTGTTCTCTGCAATACTGTATGCATCCGTCTTATAATTCCATGCAATAGTCACATCACCCTTTATAACTGGCATTACCTCAGTTCTTCAGCCTCCTCAGTCCTGCTCACTTGAGCCCACACGCCAGTGTATACCCCAAAGCTGCAGTTCCTAGAATACAATTCTATGCCCCCCAAAGGTTTTCACCGTCTTATTTCCTCACCCTTATATACCCACTCTTGGGAAATCTCTAGTCGTCCTTCAAAATAGAGCTCAGCTGTTGCCTTTCCTCATCGTAGGCTATATTGCCTGAGCCATTCTCTTCCCTGACCCAGCCTTGCAGCACTGAGCTTTGTTGGGGTCTCTGATGGGCCCAGACTCAGGCACGCAACCATCCCTAACAGTATCCCTAGAGTAGCTCCATGATTCCACCCTTGCGTGTCATTTTTCTCCTAAGGAGTACCACTTCCACTGTCAGCTTTATGAGCTTGGATTGCGATTTTCCCATCATGTTTCCCCCTGACGCTTTAGGCCACGCTTTTTGTGCTTCTTTTATAGGCCTGTAGAGAAGGATTTAATTAAACCATACTTAATAGAATGGCTGCCTCTCTGCCACAGGCAGAGCAATCTGGGCTTAGGAAAAAAGCCTCAATACTTGGTGTGGCGATGCTCACGTAAGTGTGGAAAGGGCTGGGAAGATGACCCTATGGGTAAGAGGACTTGTTGCAGGAGCACAGGGACCTGAGTTCGAACCCCTGGCGCCCATGTAAAAAGCTGTGATAGGTGTCTTCTGTAACCCCAGCACTGCAGAAGGCAGAGACAGGAACATCACTGGGGCTTGCTCACTGCCAACCTAGCTCCAGTCTCAGGGAGAGACTCCGCATCAGGGGAATACGGTGGAGAGTAACAGAGCAGAGGACCCAAGGTCCTCCTCTGGCCTCCACATGGGCACATGTTTGTGTGCCCACGCACATGTATACACACACACACACACACACATCTGTGTACACCCCACAAGTATGTATACACACACACACACACACACACATCTATGTACACCCCACAAATAATAATAAAACAAATGTGACAAAAAAGGCAGACTGGCATTAGTCCGGGGATATGCAGCTCTGAAATTCTGTAGCCTGTCTTTTGTACTTGTAACCTTTGGTGACCAAATGGTTGTTAATGCTCCAGATGTCACATCGCCAATGAAGGCAGGAAGGAGGGCGAGAGAAAGACCCTGGCAAACATATCCATCTGCTGTTCTGTGGACAGAAAGTGCCACTAGGCGGTTCCTGGCAGAATTCTGATTTCTCGAAGGCCCTGACACATATTATAGCTCAGTAGGCAAAAAGCTGCTTTTGGTCTTTTAAACTTTTAGAGTGGGGGGTTGGGCGGGGGCTGGGGAGATGGATTGGTGAGTAAAGTACCTGCCTTGCAAGCAAGAGGACCCAAGTTCAACTCTAGCGCCCACATCAAGACCTGGGTGTGATGGCGCACTTGTAATCCCATTGATAAGGGGAGACACAAACAAAAGGGTCCATTGAGGCTTCTAACTGCCTACTAAGAAGCCCCAGGTCGCAGGGAAGGACCTTGTCTCAAAATAATACACACACGTATTACACACATGCACAACACACAAACACTCCCACATAGATTTAAGCACACACACGCAAAAGCAGGTTGGAATATTGCGTTAATGAATAGTGAACAAGAACTACCACGAGAACATGCCATTTAAGACAAGACTTAAAAGCCAGGTGATGGCGGCACACACCTTTAATCCCAGCACTTGGGAGGCAGAGGCAGGAGGAACTCTGTGAATTCAAGGCCAGCATGGTTCTCAGAGTGAGTTCCAGGACAGGCAGGGTAAAGCAGTGAGACCCTGACTCAAAAAAAAAGCAAAAAAGAAGAAAAAGAAGAAAGAGGGGAGGTGTAAAGGAGAGATGGGGATTTTACTGTGAAGTTTGCTATGAGCTCTAATCTCAGCACGATGTAACAATGAATGGCTCCTTATTGAGAATTAACTAGATCTGTTTGACCTGCCTTGTGTGCTGTGTGTGTGCGTGCATGCTTGCATGTGTGTGTGTGTGTGTGTCTCCCCATTTACTTTGTATTTCACCGATAGTCTGAGATTGCCCTTAGATTCTGGGAATCTGTGAATCAAGTCATGACCTCCATTATTTTGGCATTAACCTCAAGGTAAAATTCCACTCTTAAGCTGACCTTTATGTCTCTCCATTCTTCACCCCTCAGGTAAAGAAGATTGGATGAAGCCTCCAAATGCTCCGAAGATTCTGAAGGGGTGAAAATGGAAGCGTGGAGAGTCTATGTGTTCCGTATCATCCTTAGCAGCTTCAGTGAAATGACTGACGATTCCCAGAGTCAGAAATAATCCAGATTTAATTGGCCAAGGTATTTTAAGGTTCCATCTTTTTCTCTTTTTCTCCTGCCTTGGTAAAGCTAGGAATTATGCTTCAAACATTGAGAATCTTGGTTCAGTAGTTACTAAGACAACGTATTAAATTAAAAAAAAAAAAAGACTCTCCCAGTTCATATACCAACATCCTAGTACTGTGTTTCATAGTTTGTCTGGGCACCATGTCTGTTCTTTAGGATATAAGTTAACACTTCCTCTCCTCTACGCAGAATCCTTCAGCCATCATGAAGAACCTCCCTCCGATTACACACTATGGAGACAGGTTATCTGTTAGTGTGTACTCAGGCCAGCCTGACCAAATCTCAGCAAATACAGTAGTCAGGAGATGTCTGTTGCGGACTGGCCCAGGCCCCGAGCCAACACGAGAGCCCCACAGCCCTTCCATAAAATAATGAATATTCACAGAAAACCTGTACACATCTCCCCTTACATTTCAAATTATCTTTGGGTTATTTCTGATAGTAATAAGATGTAAATCCTATATCATTCTCTATGGAACCACTCAGGAAATCCAGAGAGGAAAACAAAAGCCCATCCATATTCAGAACCCACATTTTTTCCTACATGTTTTGGGTCCCTTCAGCTACAAATGTACCATGTGTAGATGGCTGGCTGAAGCCTGAGATTTTTGTCTGTGTGTTTTCTTAATTCCTTGTGAGGCATGTGGGGCTGAGCTTAAACTACAGGCCACAAGTTTTGGGGTCATGGAACTAAACAAGGAAATCATCAAACAATTGTCAACAGAGAAGGCTTCTGTAAGTCCAGACCTCTAAATCAAAATTGTGATGAATCTGAGGAGCTCCTGGCAGCACCCACCTTTGCCCCCTGGCTTGGGGAAGCCCGGGGTTCTGAACACACCACACTCACCCTTTGTACCATATATACCACCGCAACATACAACACCCAGAGACACCTCAGCTCAGACCCCAGGCTGTTCCACGTTAGGAATTGCAGAGTTTTTACTGTGCGGGCAGTTTTCTGCTCTTAGAGAAACAAAATAGCTTAACTATTGGGGGCTTGTAGTATTGTTGATCCTTGGTATCTGCGTACCCAGCTGGGGCATCTTTCAATTAAAAGATGTTAGACTGTTTGGTCTTGAAAACCGTTGTTTGACTCCCTGACTTAGGTTTTATTAAAAAAAAAAAAGTTGGATGGACTTTTGGCTTGGGATTAGGACAGAATTGTCAACATTGTTCAAAACAGGCCTCGGCGCTACCTCTGCTGTTTGTAGTATGTGTTTATGCAAAATAGCAATCTCAGCACTGACCACTTATGGTAAGACATAAATCAACTCTGAAAATGACAAATATCATCTATATCCTTACATTTTAGTCAAGATTTAATTCTTTATGTAAAAACAGCAAAGCACATCCAGGTATCTCTTTAGTCTGCAAATTTGCTGTCGTTTTTCATAAATTATGCAAATAGATGTATACTTTAGAATTATTTAGAATTAAACTTCTCTATGACTTGTTATCAGTAAACATTTTGTTTGTGTACCTGTTTTATGTGCCTGTATTGTCACATAGATGTGAAGGTTTCCCAGGTGTAGCAAGTGTAAAATGTTGTAGAACGTGTCTTAAATCTGAGCAATGAAGCTCTGGCAAGTGCGCCAGATGATGTGAGTGAAGTTCTCTGGTAGAATAGAACTGATCTCCATGGAGACGCAAGCCTTCCTAAGACACGGAAGCTTGGGAGCAAAAGATGCCTTAAGAGCACACGACTCAACCTGTTTGATGTTCCCTACAGAGGAGGGAAGTCACAGAGGAGCCAATTCACTCTCTCAAAGCCAGCTCACAAGGGAAACTAAATCCCAGCTCTTCTGCACGGCTCCTGAAGATTAGGCCGTGGGCTTCTTCCCCGGGCTTCTGTCTGTTCCTGTGCTGGATGTCAGGTGTGCTGCGCTGGGTGCTAGAAACACAGAGGGGACCGAGATAGGGACTCATCAAAGAACTGGCAGTATTAGGAACCTACATGAGGGAAAAGAGAAGTGGAAAGATCTTGATTTAGAGAGGGACGGGAGGGGGGAGGTATGACAAACTGAATGGGCTGGGGATGTAGATGGGGTACCGATGGAGTGCGTGGCAGAATGTGCAAGGCCCTGGAGTCAATCCCAAGGACCAGAATGATTTTTTTAATTTTTAAAAAGTGTGTGTGTCTGTGTGTAGTATATGTGTGTATGGTGTGTGTGTGGTGTGTGTGTGTGTGTGGTATGTGTGTGTGTGGTATGTAGTATGTGTGGTGTATTTGTTTAGTATGTATGTCTGCGTGTGTATAAGTATGGTGTGTCTGTGTGTTTGTGTGTCTGTGTGGTGTGTCTGTCTGTTTCTGTGTGCCTCTGTGTGTGTGTGCTCACGCACACACGCTGTGTGCAGGGGCACATTTGGCACAGTGCACATTTAAAGGCCAGAGAACAGCTTCCTTTGTAGAGTGAGGTCTCTCCTTCCCCCCTTGTGTGGACTCTGGGGGTGGATCAGACATTGCCAGACTTGTGTGGCAACCATCCCACTGAGCTGACTCACTGGCCCCAGAGTTATCATTTTCAAGGGCAGAAAGTAGCGTTGTGAGCATCAGGTTGAAGAAATGAATGTGGTTTGCTGGTGGACAGACTGAGTCAGGTGGAGACATTTGTCGTGAGGAGATGTCTGGATGACTGGGAAATGTCATGGTAACATATGAGTGATGCTTTGAAATGATGCCATCTTTTAATTACAGGCATGCCCTTGAACTGCCAGAAAATTTTTGAGTTGAATATGGCTCGTTAAAATTAGGTTAATGAATATCAAAGTTTTGGCCTTATTTTGTAGAAAGCGCTTTTCTTGGTTTATGATTTAAAGTGTCACAAGAGCAAGCAAGATGGCTCAGCGGGTGAAAAGCACCTGCGGCCAAGCCTGAGGACCTGAGTTCGATCTCCAGGACCCAATGATAAAAGAAGAGGACCAACTCCTGCACATGTCCTTCTCATCCACACTCACCATGGCACCCACAAGTGCTGCACCCACACAATACAGATATGTGTGCAAAACAAACATTAATAAATAAACAAAATCAAATAAAGTGTCGCAGTAATGATCATTAGGGCTTGAAGAGACTGCATTTGCACCATTTCAAGCATGTTTGATCTGCACCATGGCACAATAATCAGTTCTATTTGCCTTCTAGACAGCAAACAAAACAAAAATCCATTTCCTCAAGGAGTTCAGAGCCTACTTAAGGAACAACCACACCACTGATGGCAGACACTGACCCCACTGTCTTACTAACAACTACTGACTATGGTCCAAGACTCTAAGAAAAGGCACACCCGCACACAAACCAACTCTATGACGAAGTGATTAAATTACAGAAGAAATATGGTCGTACACTCACCACCAGTCCTACTGGTCTCTCTCTCTCTCTCTCTCTCTCTCTCTCTCTCTCTCTCTCTCCCCCCCCCTTTCCCTCCCTCCCGCTCCCCCCACTCATGCTACACTGCACACCATCTTGGTTAGGATTAATGACACGTGACTGAGACTTCATTCTGCTCACATACTAAAATGGAGAATTGGGAAAACGGCTCAGAAGTTAAACATTTGCGGCTTCTAAATTATCAGATTATCCACCGAAAATTTTATCCAAATTACCTAAATATCTGCCTTGATTTCTTTTGTTCATTTCTGTAAGTGGACCCACAGGGTAAGATTAAGTCAGCCAAAGGAATGTGTGTTTACCTACTTATCTGGTACACTGGGAAAGGAAGGTATATTTATCCAAATCTGGGTTGCTTAGCAACCTCATCAGCTTTCCATTCTAGTTAACTAGCGGTGGATGGAGCCTGACAGCGTCGCAGGCTCCAGCGAACATTCTCATCTTCACAGGAGGCTGAGAGCCAAGGTCAGCAGCTGAGCTGCCGTGACAGTAGAATCAATGCTTTTTGTGTTTGTAAAGTAGCAGGATTTGGGATGTGAAAGGGGCCTGAAGTGTTGTTTTCATCTAAGTGCCGTCTTCGCTGCAGCCATAAAGATCCAACTCTACCTGAGCATCTGCCAAAATTAGTGAACTACCAAGTTCAAACCTTTACCCCACAAGCACCGGGCTGCTTAAATTTTAACAGAAGTCATGGCTTGAAAATACCAACAATGTTTAATCATTTTTGTTTTATTATTTTTTTGAATGGAAAAAACACTATCAAAGTTTACCTGTTATTTGACCCATAGCCTTCTTTCTAATAATGACCTAAAAATCTCCCCCATCAGTTATGGTTGACCTCCTGGTGATACACAGATTAATAGAGATGGGTTAAATTAAAGCATAAGAGTTAGCCAGAAATATGCTTAAGGTATTGGCCAAACAGTATTACAAATATGATTTTTGTGTGGTGATTTCGGTTTTGAGCTGCTGGGCAGCTGGGAAACAAACAAGTGGCCTCCTACAACACTTAACAAGTGCCCTGCAAGAACCAGAGAAGAAAACTAGGATATATTGGCTATCTTCATTGTTAACTTATTAAATGAATTGATAATTCAAAGACTGTTAATACAAAGATTATTGAGTAGGGTTTAGATGTCTGATGCTAGTATAAGCTTGAATTATAACATGTATTTACTACATATACGGTAAATATATATTTCATATAAATGTATATATACAGAAAAACAGGTTGTATATTGAGTGCTCCTATGCCCATTTCATTTCTGTTGTTGTGGGAAAATATCCTGACCAGTTGGGTGTGGCAGCATATGCCTTTCATCCAAATATTCAGGAGGTAGAGGCAAGTGGTAGTTTGAGACCAGCCTGGTCTGCATAACAAGTTCCAGGGCAGTGAGAACTACATGGTGAGACCCTGTGTTGGGAAAAAACAAACAGACAAAATAACAACAAAATCCTGACCAAAAGAAACTCCGAGGAAAAAAAAGTTTAGTTGGTTTACAACTCCACATTCTAGTCCATGATTGTAGGGAAATCAAGGCAGGTAAAGCAAACTGCATCCAGAGTCAAGAGCAGAGAGAAATACAGGCATGCACGCTTAGCACTCGGCTAGCCCCCTCTACTGCGATACTGTCCAGAGCCCAATGTCAGGGAATGGTGCCACTCACCAGGGACTGGGCTCTCCTACATTAATAACAATCAAGACCATCCCTCACAGACATGCGCCTAGGTCGCCCTGGTCTAGACAATTCCTCACTTGAAACTTTCTTCTGAAGGGATTCCACGTGGTGTCACGTTGATATTTAAAGCTAATTTAAAGCTAACAGTCGTGTGTGCAAACACTAGCCTCCTATTTTGCGGAACAGGAAAGTGAGCCAGAGATGGGAACCAACTCCATGGCCAGCACTGAATAGTTGCCAGGGCCAGAATCAGCTCTGATTCCAACCAGGTACCTTTCTTTCCCCCTTCTGCTGTCAGTGCTAAAGCCACGCTCACTACTGTTGTTATTCAGCCTTCGACTGTTTTCTGTGCGTTCATTTCCTCCTAGTTATAGTCCCATCCATGGTGTCTGTCTCTTGACTCTAAGGAGCAGCTAATTGGGGCAATTAGGTGAATTATAGTGAGTTAACAGGCAGTAAGTACATCCAAAGAAATTGGTCCATGAGTTTATGAAGAATCCTTAGTGCTCTGTGTTATCTGGATGCAGTGTGATACGTGATATCCTTGTCCTGCTGCAGTTTCTTACACTGATCCGCCTCCTTCAACAATACACAAAAGCTCCAGAGCACAGATCATGGGTGGAACATGTATGATTTCATATCTGTGTGTAATAAAGTTCTATTGCAGCCGGGCAGTGGTGGCGTACGCCTTTAATCCCAGCACTCGGGAGGCAGAGGCAGGCGGATCTCTGTGAGTTCAAGGCCAGCCTGGTCTACAAGAGCTAGTTCCAGGACAGGAACCAAAAAGCTACGGAGAAACCCTGTCTCGAAAAATCAAAAAAAAAATAAAAAATAAAGTTCTATTGCGTGTTCCCCGGTCCCAGATCATACCTTAGCGATGATACAAATTGAGGAGCCCTTGAACTGCCTTTCAGTTCCCAAAGAAAACACATACAATACAAGATTCAGTTGTATCCACTGAGAAAGATACTTCAAAGTACCTTCTTAGAGGATAAAAATGAAGGCATGTCTTTTTGTCTTTCTCAATTATCCTTTTCTAACCCTAACAAAATCACAATTAACTGGATAGCTATTGAAAGAATAACAACATGAAACAGATTAAAATTTCCAGCAGCATCAAAGTGTGTCTACTACAAAGGATGCCACTTGTGTTCCCAGTTCTCTGTGCCTCTTAGGGACAACTGCGGACAGTTACCTAGGTATTGGTCCACACAGGCAAAAACAAACAAACAAAAATGTGTGCATACATTTTCTTGAGTCTTTTCATGTCAAATGGAGTAAATTCTCCCATTAAAATATTATGTGCATATGTGTGTGTCTGCGTGTGTGTATGTATGCATGAATGCAAGTGTCTACCAAGAACAGAAGAGGGTGTTGGATCCCTGGAGCTTGAGTTGCAGGTGGTTGTGAGCCAGCCAGTATGGCTGCTGGGAACCGAACTCTGGTCTTCTATAAGAGCAGCATGCGCTCTTAAGCATGGAGCCGTCTCTGACCTCCGTTCTTTTATTAAGCTGGCACTTTCCCATATGAATGTCTCTATTTTATTGCAACAGCGTCTTACAGGTAGGCATTGCTCTTTTCTTCCAGTTTTTACATTGAAACGCATGCTCTTAGTTATTCAGAATGTCCTCAGCTGTGCTCAAGGCCCAGCTGTGGCCCACGCATCGGATGAAAGTGAGCACCCTGAATCTCTGAATTACTCTCTAGGGTGGGTGCTTGTGGCATCTCTGTTTTCCCTGTGAGGAAACTGAGAAAAGGGCCATGAAGTCGCTTGTCCTAGGTCATGTGACTAGTAAAACACAACAGTCACCTGACTCAGGTGATTTTACTCAAGACTCCATGGTGACCTGTGCTGGGCTCTGCTTATTCTTGATTCCTGCAACCAAGCTGTTGGTGCCTAGAGTTGAGCTGCTGAGCACAAGTCATCTTGATGCTGGTCACAGTGGCGCAGGCCTTGGATCCAGCACTCGCAGGAGGAGGAGGAGCTGAAGTCAAGGTCAGTCTAGGCTACGTCTGCAGGAAGGGAGGGAGGAAGGAGGGAAGAGAAGAGGAAACAAATGAAATAGGAAAAGGACCCAAGGTCACGGAGATGGCTTAGTTGGTAAAACACCTGTCTTGCAAACCTGAGACCCTTAGTTCAGATGCCCAGAACCCACATAAAAGCTGGGTATAGTGCATGTTTGTAATCCCAGTGACATCAAGATGGAAGACAGACACAAGAAGATCCCTGCAGCTCACTGGACAGCTAGCCTAGCAGATTTGGTGAAGTTCCAGGCCAGTGAGAGACCCTGTCTCAAACACCACAAAAGTGTCTAAGGAAAAGCACACACACACACACACTGTTCTTACATGTGTACACTTACCTACACATAAAAAAATGCTTTTCCTAAACCAGACAGTGGTTGCACGTGCCTTTAATCCCAGCATTTGGGAAGCACAGGCAGGTGAATCTCCGTGAGTTCAAGGCCAGCCTGGTCTACAGAGTGAGCTCCAGGACAGCAGGGCAGCCAGGGGCTACCCAAAGAAACCTTGTCTCAAAAAAAAATGCTTTTCCTAGAGTTTTATGTTGAACAAGCTGAGTGAGAAGGAAAGGTGAGGAAATGCTCCCGCGCCCATTCTGACAAGCTGCTGGCAGAGCGAGACAACAGCATCCTCCTGCAAACACGATCAGCTCCCTGCAAATGTGATGTCGCTTTAACCAGACAGGCACAGGGAGTGGGGGTGACAGCGCAAAGAGCTGTGGCTTTTAAATCCTGCAGAATGGCAGCTCAGAAGTCCTACAGTTTTGACCAAAGCTTCATATGGCACATGGTTTTAAATGAATGGTAAACATAATCTAAGCAGGCATTTAAAGGGAGAGTTTGTCTCAAGAAATCTTGCTTTAAAAAAACCAAACACAGCAACAGCTAAAACACCGGCTCCCCAGACAGAAGACAGACAGTTTTGTGCCTAGGAACAGCTTAAAAGCCAAAGTACATTCAATTCTATTTCCTGGATCCATTGTTTCTGGGATGCCAATTTTGCATTTCTTAAGGATGCTCTTGCAGGTTGCCCTTAGTGATTCTGACTTCAGAGACTTGAGGAGCACCTTGCCTGTGTTTTTGGGTTTTCAACATGGCTCCACCCTCCCCTTGCCAAGCATCAAGTGTAAACTACAGCTACCAGCTCCCTTTAGCACATTCAGTGCTAAGTAGCTCTCTGCTCTAATTTGACCCCTGACCTTCAAGGGAGCCAAAGCCCTGGCTTGTGTGTTAGCTGTGGCAAAAATATATGTGCATTTCGGGAAGCCTGGGGGTGTGAATCACCAGGAGGGTGACGGCTTCGATCTGAACGTGAGTGCTCTCTTGAACAGTTTCTTCACTGTTGTTAGCTGTGGTGGAGAGAAATTTAGAAGATCATAATGAAAAAAAACATAATTAATGAAGAAAGTTCAATGCCAAGTATATGCACTGTTTGGATCGTCAATGGGAAGAGGAATAGAAAAGGATAAATCAATGGTTTCTAGGGAAGGACACTAACTTGTGGATCTGAGGACAGTTCATCACTTCCCGGAGGCATGGTGGCAGGAGTGTGAGGCAGTGGGTCACATTGCATCCACAGTTAGGAATTTGAGAGAAACCATCGCTTAGGCCCATTGTCTTCTTTTCTCTTTTTCCCTCAGCCTGGAATCTGAGTCTGGGGGGTAGTACCACCCACAAGTAGGATGGGTCCATCCTTGCCCATCGCGGGCATGTGTCTTCCAGATACTCTAATCCCACTGAGTTGGCACTCAAGACTAGCCATCACCCCTACTTCCATCTCTTGATATCCCCTCATGGGTGTTGTATGTCACCGAGCCTCCTACAAAAGACACACCTTCCGTGACAGATTGAAGCTCAGTGACCACTGTCCACCTCTATATCATTCGAAACAGATGTGTGTGTCATTTATTTTAATGTAGAATGAAGTTTATTCTGATAAGGTGACCTCTGCTCCAGACAAAAGAACTAAGAAATCGAGGCAATCGTAGCAATGGTTCCTGAGAAGCGTTTGGCTTCACCTTGGCCTTATGTCATCTACACTGGAAAAACACTGTGGAAGACAGCAACCCAGACCAAAAGACCAGTACAGCTCATCTTTATGCATCATCCCACTTAAGGAGAGCTTTTTGTTGCCTTTAGACTCTTCCACGTTCTCTAGGTTGGAGAAGCACAGACTCCGTGGCAATTTTTCACAGTAGATCTGCCGATAAATTCTGTCTGAGGGAGAGACAATTGCCTTCTCTCTTCATTCTTGAAAAATAGCCAGCCTCGTGTCTCCTTATGAATTTATGTCATGGCCCACGCATGCTTCCTCTTTGGAAATTCTCCTTGGAATCGGTTATAAAATCATACTTCTTCCCCCACGAGCTAATGGGCTAAATTCCCTAACAGTTATTCATTTTGCATGTGTATGAAAACCAAGATTTTACCTTTTTTATTACATTATCTTTAACAATGTATCCAAGTGCTATTAAACATTCCAATTCAAGTCATTTATAAAACTACTCAAGCCACCCCTTCCTTTCGAGCCCATGAAACGCGGTAGATTCTCTTTGCGAGAGTGGCGTATGGAAATGCAATGACTCCCCTGAGCCCTGCTCAACTTCTCCATCTCTCAAATAATTTCCTCCACAATTTCAAATTCAATAACAAAAAGAGCACCGAGGCATTTTCCACCATTTACCATCATTTATTCAATTCTCAAATTTTCACTCTGGAGAACGGCCATGCACGCGTGTGAGTGAGATGCTCTGAGGGCCAAGTAAACTGACCTACATAAAGCGCAATCTCTGGGGCACGACGGGTGCTGAATAAACATTTATTAGTGGCACAAAAATCAAAGGTTGGCACAAAAGGCGGCATACACTGGGTCAGATGGGCAGTAGGCTAGAAGCAACTCGTGCAACTCCCCTGCTCCAGCCAGAACAGAAAGGCTCTTTGCTTTGCTACATGAAGTAGACACCAAACAGGAGGGCGGCCACAATGGAAGAACCCACCAATGAAATTAAAGTCTGATATCCACAATCATCTGGTAAAGGCTCCCCAAGAGCAGCTATGTGCAAAGGCAGAGCATGGACGTCTATCTCCAATATCCTCTCACTGATCTGCAGGATTACCTGTATGTCTGCTCCATAAATGTAGGTCTCCCAACCCAGAAAACTTAATGTCCCAGGAGACAGTAGGACCAGCATAGGAACTTTCCAAAATAGTTTTCACATGCTTCAAAGGGATCTCGGAGAATAAAAAAATACAGCAAACATTAGGAAAATGGGAAAAATATTATCTTCGTATTCATAAGGATGCATGCTGTAAATTATCAACCCATGCATTTAAGAGAGGTCCTAAAATTTTCAGGGAAATGGCATTAGAGAAACAGTTTACCAATACTGGAAAATGAAGAGAAATGAAGAAAAATTTTAAATATTAATAATGCCCCGTTTGGGTGAGCAAAGAAGTATAGAGAAGACTGTTTACCAAAATTTAAGAACTATGTATCATTGGGGAAGCTGACTCAACAGTCAAGTCTATTTCAATGAATCTGGATGGAGTCTGGTGTTGTTCATCCCTTACAAGTTCCCAGATGATGCCAGTTCTGTTTGAAGACCACGCTTCACAGAACTGGGCTCTAGAGTACCATCTCGCATGCGTGCGATACAAACTGAAGAAAACAGCCTTGGGATTTTAACAGCGTGTGCCTCTTAATTCAGCAAAGCTATTTCCAGCCTCACCACCTGAGTTGTTTTCGTTTACTTGAGAATGTATGTAAAAGAATGCTCTGCCCTGTTTCCAAAGCACAGAACATCAGCAATCGCGTAAATGTCTACCCACAGCAGAGGAACCAGGTGAATTTAGGGAACTGAGATGTACACACTTGGGCGAGCCTTGGGTATTTTATTCAGCAAATATATTAGCTGCTTGTTCTCCTTGTTGAGACAAAATACCTGACTGCAGCAACCAAAGGAAGAAAAGATTATTTGATGCATGGTTTGAGAAGGGGTACAGACCGTCATGACGGGGAAGGCATGATCACATTGCAGCCAGTCAGGAGAAATGAATGCTAGCCATTAGCTCATTCCCTTCTTTCCCCCGTTTTATTCAGTCTGCCTTCCCAGTGCATAGGACTCACCTTCAGCTGGGTCACCCCCCACAGCCACACCTCTATAGACAAGCATTCACTAATAGATTCTTAGGTGATTTCAAATCCACCCCAGCTGATAATGAGGATTAACCAACCATGGTGAGGAAACATGGAACATTAGCCAATCCACCTTTGGAAGAGATAATGGGTAGATTGTTTCTTTCTCCAAACATGCCCTTTCTGATGTTCCTTCTATACCAGCCTCTAGAAAAAGAGAATCAATAGAATAGTTGCAAGAGGAAACATAACAGATTGGTTCAAATGATCAAAGGCAGGACAGATCCATGGTGGTAGTCAGCAGGCCAGAGTGGCAGGAAAAAAAAAACACAAACAAGTAGCCACTCAGTCCAAGAACTGGAAGCCTCATAGCATGGGGACCCATGGAGCAGCCCCAGTCTGAGGCCGCAGGCCTGAAGTTCCCTGGAGAAGGAAGATAGGAGTGCACACTGGGAAGCTGGAGAAGCCAGCGGCTGACAGCTGCCAGTGATGGTGGCAACAACACCCATTTGCACTCAAGAAGAGTGAAGCTTGCTCGTCCTGGTAAGCTCTGCCTGCCTTGTGCTCACGTTCTATCCAGGCTGCTGCCCTGTGCTGGGCTGCTCACGTTCGGGATGGGTGCCCCCTTCAGCTACTGTCTTACGCGCCAGACATCCCCAAAAACACCTTCACAGACACAACCAGAAAGTGTGTCTTACTGGTTTGCTAAGCATTCCTGAACCCAATCAAACTGACAGTCACAATTAACCACTCCCCCATATTAGCAACCATGCAGTACAGACGCCTTTGCATCTGGCCTTTGAGGTTTAGCTAAGCTGTGGCATGGAAGGATATTGCACTCTCAAAGTCAAACGCTGTGGTATTATTTGTCATTAATACCACATAGGCCAAAGCTTTTGCAAATAGTAATCCACGCAACCATTGATACATTTGTCGTAATATGGGTTGGGTTTTATTTCTCTTGGCTAGACATCTAGGAGTGAAACAGGAAGATCACAGGATTGAATTATGTCTGGCTTTTACAGAAATTGACAAGTCATTTTCCAAAGGGACCACACCATTTTACAGTCTCACCAACAGGACATGAGAGCCACCTTTTCCACATCCCTGACACCAGCACAGGTTTCTTTAAACCTTTGTTTTTATAGTCATTTCTTAGAAAGTGTATACTTGCATCTTATTAAGGCTCTAATTTGCATCTTCTTTCAAGTGTAATTATTAGTCATTCATATCTTTAGTAAAATATCTATTTGAGTCTTGTCCAATTTAAATAAATTACTATATCTTATTTTTTACTAAGAATTCTTTATAGATTCTATACAACTGTCATTAATTAGAAAAATGATTTGAAAATGTTGCTCTCTGTTTCCTGATCATCATTTTCTGAATGTCAATTTTTGTACAAGTGATAAATTTTGAATAAGTTCAATTTACCAATCTGCTTTAGTTTTGTGGCTTGTGCTTTTGGTATTTTGCCTCACAAGATTCCTTACTAACACAGAGATGTGAAAATTTAGTCCCAGATTTTTTAAAGAGTTTTTCTGGTTTTGTTTTTTTTTTAACATGTGACTCCTTTTGCCCTTTTTTTCCAGTAAAGGTAAAATTCCAAGTTCATTTTCTTCATATTATTTTTTGCATATAAATGTCCAGTAGCTTCATTGTTCTCATTTGAAAAGGTACCCTTTTCATATCTTGACACTTTTGTTGGAAATGGATACGCCATAAATGTGAGGGTCTGTGGAGTACCAATTCTATGTTTCTGATTTATAGTAGGGATTGTTTATGCCTTACCAGCCAAGTCCAACCTACTATATTTTTACAAATAAAGTTTTATCGAACACAGCCATGTGTTTATATGTTGTCTCTGCTGCATTCGCCTGTGATTGGCAGAGTCAGCAATTGCAACACAGCCCTCATCTGCTCAGATATTCACTAACTGGGTATACACTTTACCTTCACTCTACCTGGCAAGAAGCTAGTTAATGGAGGAATTTATTTTAACTCATAGTTTGAGGGCACAGTCCTTCACAGTGAAGAAGGCATGAAGGTAGAAGCATCTTGAAGCTGTGTAGCAGAAGCACAAGGCTGCATAGTCACATATGAGTGGATCAAGAAGCCTAAAGAGGAGAATGCAAATTCATATTAGACTTTCTCCTTTCCCATGTTGTTAATTTCCTGACGTGGTAGATGTAGAATGGTCTTCCCCAGTTAAACCTCTCTGGAAATGCCATTAGAGACTGACGGGGAAGCCTTGTTAACCAATTATATTTAAAAGGTAGAACCAAGTTAGGGTGTGGCTTTCTGGGGAGAAAAAAACGGGCACAAGACCCAGGTGCACTCTCTCTGTGGTTTCCTCACCACACAGCTGAGCTTAGACTTCTCATTCCTCTTTCCTGAGCTTTTCCCCTTATAATAAATAAAAATATAATTGTTTATCTTTAAACTAGCCTTGTTATTTCCCAAATCGAGCTAACATCTACAGTTGGCACCAAACGTGAAGCTAGAGTCTCCAGAAGCCTAGCTTTCTTATCAGTAGAAAAAAGAGGAAAAATTAGGACTTGACATTACTAATAAAACAACATTATCTAACAACTTTCGGGCTGTCGGACTTCAAATAGTCAGTAAGCAACAAGATGGTTGGCCATTCCATTGTTCACTGGCTCTCAGTCTTTCCCCACCTGGAGGGCCTTCACAGCTTTCTGCTGAAGTATATTGAAGATTCATAATGTAATTTCATGGATACAAATGTTCCGCTATTATAAATGCAAGAAGTATTGAATTCTAAAGTTGCTTTATCGGGACTGAAATCTCAAGGTCCAAATCAGGAGCAGAAGAAGAGAGAGCACGAGCAAGGAACTCAGGACCGCGAGGGGTGCACCCACACACTAAAAACGGGCCCGGGTCTGAAAAAGCATGGGATAAAACCAGACTCGCTGAACATAGCGGACAATGAGGACTACTGAGAACTCAAGAACAATGATAATGGGGTTTTGATCCTACTGCACGTACTGGCTTTGTGGGAGCCTAGGCAGTTTGGATGCTCACCTTACTAGACCTGGATGGAGGTGAGTGGTCCTTGGACTTCCCAAAGGACAGGGAACCCTGATTGCTCTTTGGGCTGATGAAGGAGGGGGACTTGACTGGGGGAGGGAAATGTGAGGCAGTGGCGGGGAGGAGGCAGAAATCTTTAATAAATAATTAAAAAATGCAAATTGGATGCCAAAAAAAATATCAAAAAAATAAATAAAGTTGCTTTATACCCTTAGCCATATGTCCGCTGGACATTTGAAATACAGCTAACCCCTGAGCCTGTGTCATAGTTCAGCAAGTAAATAGCTTGCCACCAAGCCTGAAAACCTGAGTTCACGTACCAGGATCCAATGAAAGGAAAGAACTGACCCCACAGGTTGTCCACTGACCTCTGTAGGTATGCTGCGGCACATGTGTGCCCTGCCCACCCCCAATCACCACAAATGTGCTTAAAATATCCAACTTGAGATGTGCTATAAGAAAAATATATCCCTCATGTTAAAGATAGCATAAAAACGTATCAGTATTGCAGAAATATAACTTATAAGAAGTAATTTAAATATATTGTATTAAATAAAGCAAACTAAACAATATAAAATAGCACTTAAAATATCTGTTAAAATATTAACATTAAATTGACCTAAAATTAATTTAACCTTTTTTTTTTCGTTTTAAAACATAACAACTATAAAAACTAAAAGGGCATGTGTGGCTCATGCTGCAGTAGAACTGAACAATGCTTCACTGAAGGCACACTTGATTTTAGTTTAGAATTTGTAGAACTTCTCTGAGAACGCCTTTTGACACACCTGTGCCAACCTGATCACTTTTCCAAGAGAGAGTTAAATTTCAAAACACTAAGAGCTGAAAAGTCTCCCAGAATGAGAAAATTACAGATCCATCACGG
Organism: Microtus pennsylvanicus; assembly: GCF_037038515.1. NCBI lineage: Eukaryota > Metazoa > Chordata > Mammalia > Rodentia > Cricetidae > Microtus > Microtus pennsylvanicus. Next base: position 85,899,252 of record NC_134582.1, on the reverse strand, counting down.
CACTGAATCGCTCTATTAAAGCATTATATAATTACATTGTTCCATGAGTTTGAAATCAATTCAAGAATCTCTTTAAAGTGATGAGTACTTTCTCCAAATAGTTTCTTGCTTTATGCCTCCCTAAAATATTTTAAATCGTATGAAATCAGGACAATAGACTTCCATAACACCTAAATAATCTTATAAGGAAAATGTAAAGGCAAGAAAAAAAGCATAGAAAATCAAATAGTTTTTCTAAGTGTTCAAGGTTATTTATTAAATGTAGTAAGTTTTGTACTGGCTCATCTTTCAGTATCAGTAAGTCTACAGTTCAGAATCTTAAATGGGGTAGTTTATAACCGAAAAGTGATAAAGGTGACATATTTTCCTAGTAGGATAAAATGGGGGTATGTGATCATCTCAAAGGATCAGCAAAGCAGAGTTCGTTTTTTGAAAAGATAAGCAAAATTAACACACTTTAATTAAACTACCCAAAGGAAAAAGAGAAAAAGACCAAAAAAATAAAATTAGAGAAGAAAATGTGGGATATTACAGCAGATATCACTGAAACCCATAATATTACTATGAGTGTTTTGAAAATTGTATGTTAGTTCATTGAAAAACCTGGAAGAAAATGGACAGATTTCTGGGCATATATGACTCACAATGAACCAATAGGAATTTTTAAACTCTAAGTAGACCAATAGCATACAATAAAATTGATTCAATGATAAAACATCTCCTTAAAAATGAGGTGGAAAAAAAAAGAAAAATACTCAGGATGGGAGAGATCCATTGCTGGATTTCCATGGACATCTGAAAAACTATTAACAATTATAATGCTTCTCAAACCCATATATAAAATAGAAAGGGAGAAAAACCCTCCAAGGCCACCTTATGGAGCCTGCCTTACCCTACAAAAACTTGATAGGGAGACAAGGAAAAGACAACCACAGGCTAGCATCTTTGATAAGCACAGCTGCAAGACCTCCAATAAATACTCACAAATTGAAGTCAACAACACATTGAAATGATCATGCGCTATGACCAAGTTGTTTTCATTCCAAACATTAAAGGAATGGAAGGAAGGGTTCAAGGGTGCAAGAATGGTTCAACACATGCAAAACAATAAACGTTAAGGCGGTATAGAAGTAGAACCAAAGACAAAAGTCTTGTCACCATTTTAACAGGTGGGGGCATGGCTTTGGATGAAATTCTCAACATCCCTGATGATCCAGAATTATTCAGGTATAGAAAGCTCTATATGACAGAACATCATAACAGGCAGAACTAAAGACGTCTGCCCTAAAATCAGGAACAAGCCAAGAGCACTGCTTCTTACCACTCTTATTCAAAAGAGCTCTGGAAACGGAAGCCAAAACTTTGGAGGAAATAAAAAATAAATAAAAGGAACATGAATAGAAAAGGAAGAAGTTAATTGATCTTTCTTTGATGATATGATTCTATACTTAGAAAACCGTAAGACTCCACCAAAAGATCCTTAGAACTGAGGACTGCAACAATCTAGCAGGATATACACAAAATATCTACAAAGTAATAACTTTGGTATATGTCAACAATGAACTTGCTAAGAACAGAAATAGGAAGTAAATTCTGCTCACAAGAGCCCCCAAAACAATAAAATACATTAGCGTGAACGTAACTAAGAGGATATAAAACCTGCACAATGAAACTGGTCAAACGCTGACCGAAGACATTGAAAACAGCATTAGGAGTTGAAAGATTTCTCATCTTCATGGAGTTGGAGGACAAAACCATTAACATGGACAATAATACCAAAAGTGACTTATAAGAATCCCCAAGAAATTATCAACGCCATTTTTAGCAGAGGTAGAAAAACAAATCTAAAATTCACATAAAAACACAAAAGCTTCAAGTAGAGAAATCAGTGCTAATCAAGAAGATCACTACTGGGAGGGTTGTCTTGCCTGCTTCCAAAATAAATGACAAAGCCATCGTGCCAGCGTGGCGTGGGCACAGAAGCAGACGCACAGATCAGTGGAGTGGAATAAAGAGCGCAGCCAGACATCTGATGTTTCTTACAAAGCTGCTCGAACATGTGTTGGAGAAAAGACATCCTCTGACCAGTGGTGCTGGGGAAACCGAATGTCAGAGACAGAGAAGCTAGCCCTCCTTCAGCCTGTACACAAAGCAGTCCAAAATGGATCAGAGACTTTAATGTGAGACCCAAGATGTAAGAGCCGCTAAGGGAAACCACAGAAGAAACAGTTGAAGATACCAGCAGGCGATGGTTGATGAGAGAGGATTCTAGCTGGCAGAGAAACAAAAGCAAGGATTAACAAATGGCATTTCACAACGCTAGGCGGCTTCTTCATGCAGCCAGGTGAACAAGCAGTGACTGAACAACAACCCACAGAGTGGAGGCCAGTTCTACGGCTCATCTGGAGAAGAATTAATGTCTAGGATATAGAAAAAAACTCAAAAATTAAATTAAAAGACAAAAAGCAGTCCAACTAAATACTGTCAAATAATCAGAACACAAACTTCACAAATGAAGTAAAAGAGGACCAGAAAATATATGAAAAGTGCTTGATATTTTTATCTTCAGGAAAATGCAAGACAAAATACTCTGATACTCCATCTCACGCTAGTCAAAATGAGTATTATCAAATGAATGAGTAAATGAATGAATAATAAATGTTGTGGAGAAAGAACACTTATGCATCCTTATTGGGAATAGAAATTATTATAGCCATTCTGGAGAACAGTAAGGTATTTACTCAAGAAAACTAAAAATAGGGAGTATGCGAAGATGGCTCATTTGGGACAGTGCTTTTCCTGAAAACATGAGGAACCAACTGAGTTCTAGTCCCAGCACTGGGTGTCACAGCCAGCACTTGTGACCCCAGTGCTAGGGAGGCAAAGACAGGCAGATCCTGGGGGCTCATTGGCCATCCAGTCTCGCCAAATCCGTGAACGATCCAGTGAGAGATCCTGTCTTGAAAGATGGGGGAGGATTTAAGATGAAACCTAAAGCTGTCCCTACTTCTGCATGCATGCACATTTATATAGACATATGTACACATGTACAAGCACACACACATATACATACAAACACAACTAAAAATAGATCTATCGTATGAATAAGATATAACACTCCTGGATATTCTTCTGGAAGAAACCAAGTCAGCATACAAAAGCCATATTTGTAGCCATGTTTATTAAAGCACTATCAGCAATCACCAAGAAATGGAATTAGCCTATATGCCAAGCAATATATGTACAGATAAAGGAAATACTGTAGGGCTGGAGAGATGGCTCAGTGGTTAAGAGCACAGACTGCTCTTCCAGAGGTTCTGAGTTCAGTTCCCAGGCAACCACATGGTGGCTCACAGCCATCTATGGATGAGACCTAGCGCCCCCCTCTGGCATGCAGGCACACGTGGAAGGAATGCCGTACACATAATAAATAAATAAATAAATAAATAAATAAATAAATAAATAAATAAATCTTTTAAAAAAAGGAAATACTGTATGTATATACATTTGAGTACTGTTCAAGCATTTAAAACAAACTAATGGTGTCATTTTCAGGAAAATGGATAGAGCTGAAGAACACCATTAAGGGTTAAGGGAAATATGCCAGACACCAAAGGATGGAACGAGATCTGACTCTTGCTCCAGCACAGATTAAACCAGACATTATGCTAAGTGAAAGAAGCCAGCCACAGAAGGGTAAGTACTGTATATGGCCATTTAGGTGAGGTGCTAAAGAAGACAAGTTCATAGAGATGGGAAGTAGAACAGTGTTGGTGGCAGCCAGAGGAAGGAGGTAAGTGACGGATGGGTGCCGAATGGGGACGGTGAGACAATTCGAGAAACATAGTGAAGGTCCCCCAACAAGAACACCTAACCAACTCACACAATATGATTAAAATGGGAAAGTCAGCAGAACAAAAAAACAAAAACAAAACCTAATGGAGAACAGTTTATTTTAAAAGAAATTCTAATAGTTTTTGTTACAAAGTACCTTGAAATGCTGATACACAAGTAAAATTAAAGCAGCGGCTTTTAACTTCATTTCTAAAAGCTGTATCCTAGATACCGGTAACATCTACCGTTGCTTCTTTACAGCAGCCGGCCTTGAGGATCATTTCGGTGACCAGCACGAAGCGCTTGGGGAGGAGGGGAAGTGATCTGATAATCATGGCAGAAACAAAAGTTCCTTTATCTGTGCAATATGACAGGAGTCACAGGATTAATGTATGCATGCCACGCCAGCTCTTGTCAGACATCTAATCAAACACCTCATGGGGTCAGCATTACTGACATCTGCCGAGTGGTGTATTTTGTTCCTGTTCTTAGTGGCTCCCATCACAGACATTTATAGAAACTGGAAAATGTAATAGACTAAACAAACAAACAAACAAAAAACCAAAAACGATTCCATTTCCATTGGCTCAGAAAAGAGAACGTTTTTCCCATGTCGTGCTGTTATTGTTTCCTTCAGATAAACCTAAAATCGGTGCGTGTGCATGTGTGTGTGTGTGTGTGCGCGTGTGTGTGTGTGTGTGTGTGTGTGTGTGTGTGTGGCAGGGCACACATGTGCTTGGATGGAAGACAACTTTCCAGAGTTAGTTCTCTCTATCCACTTCAGGTTGAACGAAGATAGTCAAGCTTGGTAGCAAGCAACCTTACCAGCTCAGTCATTTCACCCATGCCAGATATTTTTATTGAGTCATATGGCATAAACTTATATTTCATAAACACAGTCAAAGGGCTGGGGAGATGACCCATTTAATGAAACACTTGCCACACAAACAGAATGATCTAAACATAATCCCCAGCAGACATGTAAAAAGCTGGGTGCTGTGGTGGGTGCCTGTAAACCCAGCCCTGGAGCAGAGACAGGAGGATCTCCAGAACTAGTCTAGTCAAATCAACGAGCTCTAGGTTCCATAAGAGACCCTATCTCAAAAAAATAAGGCAGAGTATGATTTAGGAAGACACATGACATAAGACTCCAGCTTCCACACATATGCACAAACACCCACACATATGCATAAACACACAGACAAAAAATAAATACATGTGCACATGCACACAGAAAAAAAGAACACAATTCAGTTTCGATTAGTTTATCCACAATTATTCAAGTGACACCTAGAACATCTTCTCAGCCCCTCCCCCAACAATCTCCAGACCTGTGTTAGTAGCTTTTCTTGACTTTGATCAAAAACTGACAAAATTCATCTTAAAGAACAAAGGATCTCTTTTTGTTTACAACTTTTGCATTAGTTCGACATGTCCAGGAAATCAGGGGTTTCTACAGTAGCATGAGCAGGCAGCAGCTAGACAGATAGATCAGCTCGGCACTCAGAAAATAGTGAGAGATGCATGTTAATGTTCATCAGGCTTCCTGTTTCCCACTATTTATCCAGACATAGATTCCAGTTCATGGAATGGTGTCACCCAACCTCACAGAGGGTCTTCCTTTCTCTGTTAAGCCTCCTCAGATAACACCCTCACAGATACACCCAGAGGTGTGTCTCCTAGGTGATTTCAAATCTAGTCAAGTTGGTGATGGAGATGAACCATCACAACACCCCTTCATTATTGCTCACCATTGCCTTCTTTTCCCAGACCTGTGGCAATTTACCTTCTGCCTTTGTGGATTTGCCTTCTCTTCACACTGTGTATGAATGGCGTCATACGAAGCCAATTCTAGAACAGTCTGTCAGAAATGGGTGCAGTTTTCATTCTTTCCCTTTCAAATTGATACCTTATCCTTTTGTCCTCACTGAGAAGTGCAGAGGACGTCTGCTCCAAGGGATGAATCATGAAATGAGAGTGAGGACCATGGCTGAACATTTCCAGTCAACGTGGAGAGTGTCCCGGTTAGTATCCATGTCATTTTGTCACAGCCTAGAATCATCTGTGGTGAGAAGCCTCAACTAAGGAAATGCCTACTGTGGACATGCTGGTAGGAGGGCTTGATAACTAATTGATGCAGGAGGGCCTAACCCACTGTGGGTGGCACCATCATTAGACAGGTGAGCTTAGGCTGTATAAGAAAGCTAGCTAGGCGTGAGCCTGTGAGTGAGCAGGCAAGAGACTGAGCCAGCCAATGGCACGCCTCAACACTTCTTGCTTTCAGGTTTCTGCTTAAGATCCTGCCCCAACTGCACTCAGTGATGGACTGCATCCTGGACATATAAACTGAAACAAACCCTTCCATGCCCTAAATGCTTTTGGTCCTATGTTTATCACAGCCACAGAAAGGCAATGAGAACTGATAGCAAAACCTCCATCATCACGTACTCTTGGACCTTTCTACCATCTAGAGACTAGATTGGCTTACACTAATACACAAAATGAAACCTGTCTTCTGCTCACTTCCAAAGCCAAGAACTGGAAGAGTGAATGGACCCATGCCTTCTGTGAGTCTTCAGATCCACTGACGGATGCTCCAATGACTCACTCCTGATCAAGGGGCTTCCAGAGCACAGGTTGATAGCCCTTACTCTAGACAAAGGGAGAGAGCTGCGATTTGGGGCACTAATGCTGTATTTGGGCAGCTAGTTGAAGAACTGTTTCCAGAAAGCGCCCTTATGTAATAGATAATCTCCCCCACTGATAAATGCCAGTTTTCCAGTGGACCATGGAAAATTATCTATTTTGGGGCCACTCCGTGGGAGTCCACAAAGTTCTTGCTTGTGTTGTGAAGAGCCATGGAAATTCAAATCTGTGTCAGAATTTGCTCTCATTTGCAGCCAGTTCTCTGTCTTTGGGTAGGTGGGTGGGTGGGTAGGGATAAAAATCTCTCAATGGAGATTTGGAATGAGATCAAAATAAATGAAAGGCTTATGTCGCTGCTATTCTTAGGGCACTGAGTGAGGAGAGCAAGGGATGATGAAGCATTCTGCATGACAGTTACTTCCTGACACTGCTTGCTTCTAGAATTATGGTTATTTACCATTCCAGTCTTTATTAATTCTCTATCAGAATTCTTGCAAAATACCTGAACAGGGAAGATATGGGATGCTGGAATTCCTCCTCAACTATAGAAGTATGCTGTGGGATAATGTTTTTGTACACTGTAAAGATTTGTTGCTTGTATTGACTTAATAAAATGCTGATTAGCCAGTAGCCAGGCAGGAAGTATAGGCAGGGCAACCAGATCAAGAGAATTCTGAGAAGAGGAAAGGCAGAGTCAGTCACTAAATGCAGAGGAAGCAAGATGAGAATGCTTCACCGAGAAAAGGTACTAAGTCACATGGCTAAACATAGACAAGAATTATGGGTTAATTTAAATTGTAAGAGCTAGTTAATAATAAGCTGAGCTAATAATCTAAATAGTTTATAATTAATATAAGCCTCTGTGTGTTTCTTTGGGACTAAATGGCTGTGGGACTGGGAAGAACAGAAACTTCCATCTACAAATGACACCCAACAACTGGCATGGAACTACATAAGACCTAAAAAAGCTTAAAAAAAGAGGTTTCTAGACCCACAAAAAAAATGAGAGCCAAACACAGCTTCTTGGTACCTTCATTTTTTTCCAATAGGCTTTGCTTGCCAGTGGTGAGCAGATGCTTGGCTCCTTTGAGGAACAGCTCCCTGGCTCATGCTGGTGGCACAAATGGCTCTGGCTATTTCAGGAGGTCCTGTTATGGAGCACTTGAATGGGGTGTGTGAACAAATTACTTGGTAGTGACATGGACCAACTGCTTCCTAAGTTGGGGTGGCAAACATGGTTCCCAGAGCAGGTAGTAAACAGACTCTGTCATGCTGGAAAGCTAAGCAGAGTGAAACTAACAGGCAAAGTGACTCTGGTACTAGCCATGCCCACTTAACAGTTTAAAACAGTTATCAAAAAATTACAGATACACAATAAAGACAGATTCAGACAAAAACAAACCTTATAAAGGGGTCATAATGTGTTTAAAAATGTACATAGGCTTAAGAAAAAAGAAAATAGGTTTAGGCAATTATAGAAAGAAATAGCTTTTTAAAAATAAAATGTCATCTTTAAAGAGACAGTAAAAGTAATATAAAATACAGATAGTCATAGATTAAAGTAGTAAAGATAATAAAATGAATACTAAAAAATAATAGAGTAAAAAAAAGCCATGTAAAGATGGAAAATGCACAGAGAATCTGGACACTGTATGTTATTGTGTTGTGTTTGAATTGTCTGACTGCTGAGGAAGAAGCAACAGCTACTGTAAGACATTTGATTATAAATGCTGCTGGATTAATCCAACCTATATATTTTGAAAATACCTTGACTTCAAAATTTAAGTCAAAAGAAATGTTGCTTTATATAAGAGGTTTTTGCTTTTGTTTCCACAGGAAATGAGAGGCTGTGGATTCATTCTGGGTTAAGAAAAACAAGGTTTGATCAAGGAAGACTCCCTAAAAATTTTCCAATGGGAGTTGATGGTTCAGGCACATCAGGCAGTTCAAAGCCCCCTATAGCTCCAGCTCAGAGTCCTTTTCTGGTACTTGCATGTTTGTGGCATTCACACAAATGTACACACACATGCATACATGTATGCACACATGCACACACATTAATTATCAGTTAATCACTTATAATACTCTGTTTTTAAAACTGTGTGAAATAATTTTGGGGCTCTGTACATAGTAAGTGAACATTGTGTTGAAACTTTGGGTTGTATTCTCCAGGCATCTCATTTTGTGTATACAAATGTTCCCAAAATGGATGGAAGAAATCTGAAACACTGAGCTCCAAAAATTTTGGATAAGGGATAGTCAACCTGGACTTGGAAAAAAATCTTCTATATTATATATAAACTATAGCTACAAAAATAAATAATTGCATTATTTGTATATTTGTTGTTTTTTAAAATATGAAATAAAAACATAACCTCTTTATTATTTGGATGACTGGATGGATGGATGGATGGATGGATGGATGGATGGATGGATGGATGGGTGGATGGGTGGATGGATGGAGATAGGGTCTCTTATATGCAAGGCTAACCCCAAATTCACTAGCCTTTTCAAAGGCAAGCTGATAGAGCAGTAATTTCTCACCAATAGGTAGCATTATGATCTTGTGACCAAGCCTTCAACATGTAGACCATTCAAGATCCAAACTATGGCACTTTCTCTGATACATCCTTGTTGCACTGCCCAACCATGTACAGTCAGTTGAGCCAATGCACCTTCACCTTTCTGGTCTGCGTTATTGAGGCTCCAGGTTCTCCTGCTTGTATGATCTCTCCAAAGTTAGAACAGAGGATAGTTTCTCAGTTGACACTGTACCTTCCCAACATTCAGGAAATGCCACATAACCTATAAAATATGCAAAAAGTGCCATATAACCTGCCCAGCATAAAAGAAGTGCCACATAAACTGGACATCATGGCGCACTCTTGTAATCTTAACATTTGAGAACTGGAAGCAGGGGAATCAGAAGTCCAAACTCATTCTAAGCTGTACAGCAAGCTCAAGGCTAGTCTGTCTAAACAGCATAAAACCCTGTCCACCACCCCCAAATATTACAAGTACTGGAAGAAATTCAATGCAAAGAAAGAACTCAGATTTCCTCCAGAAGTGTGCCTACTCCTACATCCATTCTACCATTACCATACCAAGAATATCTGTAGCACTTCTGCAGCAACCCATGCTTTCCAGCGTATAAATTCCTACAGATGGTGACCTAGTGCCCCTAGATCTCAGACAACTGTGCAGGGATGCAGATGTGAAAGCAACAAGCCCCTCTCATGTTTACTAAGATACAGTTTATTTAGAAATATATATATATATATAATTAGAGTGTGAAAATGATACTTATAGATAGATCTTAGGAAGATAGTAAAAGATAGATAAAATGATAATAGGAGATAGATAGATAGATAGATAGATAGATAGATAGATAGATAGATAGATAGATAGATAGGGTTTCCAGTGTTAAAGTTAAATTGAGCTCATTAATATACCTATCACTCACATTCTTGCAATAATTTGTGCTGAGAATATGCAGAGTATTCCCTTGGTTTGAAGCAGAGAGCATTTTACTATTGACACTTTGCCATTCGGCTCAATACCCGTGCTGAGCTACTTCTTGTTAAACTGAAACCTGTTTATTTGCTTAAGACAGGGTCTCCCTATGTAACTCAGGCTGATCTGAGCTTGCAATCCCCCTGCCTCAGAACTCCAGATTACTGAAATTACAGGCCTGTGCAATGATGCTCAGTTCCTAATTCCTCCCTGCTCCTCCCCACATCTCTCCTTCCATATGTTCATCCCTCCTTATCCTCCTCCCCACATCTCTCCTTCCATATGCTCATCCCTCCTCATGCTCCTCCCCACATCTCTCCTTCCATGTGCTCCCCACTCCTCCCTACTCCTCCCCACATCTCTCCTTCCATGTGCTCACCCTCCTCCCCGCTCCTCCCCACATCTCTCCTTCCATGTCCTCACCCTCCTCCCCGCTCCTCCCCACATCTCTCCTTCCATGTGCTCACCCTCCTCCCCGCTCCTCCCCACATCTCTCCTTCCATGTGCTCACCCTCCTCCCTGCTCCCTGCACTCACGATTCTACTTTCTGCATCTATAAATTCAATGTTTTAGAGTCTATAAGCAGAATCTTTTAGTGTAGCTTTGGACATATTTGGGGTACCCTAAAAAGATAAACAGAGGTACCTTCTAAATAGCACCACCAAAAATCTGTGTGCTGTATCCCAAGTCACATGTGCTGACTGTCCTTAACTCAGGAATGTCCCCCTGTGGATCAGGTTCTTGTGCTAGCAGCTAAAGAAGCCAGAGACAGCTGGGGAGTTATTTTCTCCTTTAGTCACGGGATGATGGAGTTAATCTGGACGCGAAATGTGGGGGAGAGGGGGAGGGACAAATGCCTTCTTCTCTGACCAGAAATGGGCAAGGTGGCTGCCTCCGAACTCTTCCTTTCCTGTAGATAAAAAGTGTACATAGCAAGGGTCCTTTCCCTCACGGTTGGTGGGAAACAGCTGAATCCAATCACCAGACCCTGGGGTGTTAGAAAGGATAGGGTTTTTAATCAGGGTTTTATCGTTGCTTTTAGGGATCATTACAAAATACTGAATTGAAATTGCATTGTTTCTAAAAGCCGGGAAATCATAGAAAGTAGAGCATTGTTTTCCAGGTCTGAGGTCTGGCAAGGAGAAAGGTTTGAAGTTAATCCCTCTTGTTCATGATTGTTGAACTAAGTCGGACAGAAACTTGGAGAGCCAGAGGTGTGTTCTGCAACAATGTCTGCACGTGTCCTGGCTAGGAAACTACCTGGCTCGAAGAAGCCATAACCTGGGAATTTTCCGTGCTGTGACGGCCATCTTAAAAGTTGCAGGTTGTTTTAATTATGTATGTGTGCATATAAAATTATATACCTATACATAAGTATATATATATATATATATATATATATGCACTTAATACACCTTAAGAAAAAAACATAAATATAATATTTATTTCATAGCTCACCCCTGACATATTTGTTTAAAGTAGTTGGGGGACAGTTGTAATTTCTCCTACTAGACTCGTCCAATCTCGGCCCACAGAGCCACATGCCATGAACGTGGTTCGGTACAAAACTGAAAGCTTAAGGCCTTATAAGCTATGTTGCCATTGTTTTGCAACTTCATTGTGAAGTTCTCAAGCAAGAGCTTTGGAGATGGCAATATTGTATTGTGATGTCAGAAGTCTGAACACACCTATTGGACAACACCTACTTTCCAGATCATTCTCTGGCTGCTGTGTGTCACATGTTGCGTCAACCGGGATTGACTGCAAGTGCTCTATGTGTCGCATAAGTGGATTCTATGGTATTCACTCCACTTCAGAACGGGGTGTTTGTTTTGACTAAATCATAGCCATAGCTGTCCGGGCTCCTACACAGTCTCTTGTCTCCATCTCGAGCTCAGCCGCTGCAGCAGTATAAACACTTTCCTCTGCCATACCTAAGGGAGACTGACAAGAAGACTCCACTTTATAAACATAATTTTGAATACTCATTAAATATGTGTTTGTTTTTATTTTGTGCATATGGAGGCTTTGCCTGCGTGTATGAATGTGCACCAGGTGTGTGCAGTATTAGCAGAAGCCAGGAGAGGGTGTCAGGTGCCCTGGAACCAGAGTTAATGAATGATCATGAGCTGCCACATTGGTGCTGGAAACCCAGTCTGGGTCATCTGGAAGAGCAACACATGCTCTTTACCGCTGAGCCCCCCAAACCAAAATCTCATTCTCTTTTTAAACTATACATTATGATTTTACTTTTAGTGTACTTGAGAACAATACATATAAAAACACATAAAAGACATAAAAACAATCTATTCATTACTGTTCTTATGATTATGAGGTATCAAATACCTGACCAAGACCAATGCAAGGGTGGAGACGCGTGCTCTGACTTGGGTTTGGGGCTATGCAGTCTGTCATGGTGGAGAAGGTATTACAGAACAATAGGTATGGCCGTGGCTGTAGGAAGGTAAAGAGCTGTTTGCTAATAACTCCTCAGACCATTGAGCATTAGATGGGACAGAAAGTGGGGCTGGCAGCTGCTGCACGTGAGAGACGGCCCGCTACCTCGCTGGCCCTGGTGGCACTGGTGAGGAAAAGCTGGCCCCGATGGAATAAACTAGTCTCACTCCTTGCCAGCTGCCACAGGCAGGAGAGCTGGACCCACCTCTAGCCTGAGCAAGGTGGGAGAGCTGGCCCTGGTGGCTCAGGTGTAGGAGAATAGGCAGGCTGACCAACTCAGCTGCCATCCGGGCCCAGATCCAGGGCTTTGAGTTGGCCCAACCCAATATCTACCCCACCCATGACCTGCTGGAGCACGTGAAGGGGCTGGTCCTGCAGTTTGCAGGCACAAGGGTAATGGGTGGATGGAGAGTATTCATGAGCACATTCTGGGGGTCGGGGGACATTGTGTGGTATCCTTTCTTTCCCACTGAGTAATGACTTAAAATAAACCTGAGCTTTGAATCCCAGCTTTTAAATATCAACAGTAGAAACTTCAAAAGGGAAAATATTTTAAAATTGAGAATCATTTCCTTTTAATTGAATGAATAGACTATACATTTCAAAGGCGCCTAGAAAAAAGAAGAGATTGCTATGAACTAAATTTTTTGGGTATGGCTCCAGTGAGTCATTGGAATCTTAAAACCATCTATGGGTTTGTAAAGATCTGCTGTACATGTATTTGACAAATATATCAATCTAAAATATGGAATTTGTGGAGTTCACAGTCTGCTAAAAAACAAAATAAAACAACCCCACAAAACTCTTCCCCTCTTCACAAGCTGGAAGTGGTGGCTTAGGCCTAAAATCTCAGCACCCAAGAGGCTAAGGACAGAGGATTGGCAGTTCAAGGCTGGCCTGCCCTTTGTAGAAAACTTTAAAGATAGATAAATGTGTGGGATGATGGATGGTGATGGATGGATAGACAGACAGAAAGACAGACAAACAGAGCAAGAAGAAGATGGCTAGAAGCAATGGAAGAGGAGGGACATTTTCTAAACTGTTCTCAGCACAGAGGCACGGTAGAGTAAGTATGGGTGACAATGGCTTGAATACTCCAAAATAGCTAATAAAAAGAATCTTGGGTGTTTCGAACATTAAAAATGATGTATCCCTGGAATGATACAAACACCAATCCTGATATGACTGACCGTTACGTACTATGCCTGCCCTGAAATGCCACATCATACTCCCTAAATGATATCACGACTATGTGTAGGTTGAACAGTTCTTTTACTTTTTGGGATAAGGACTTACTTTGGAGTCCTTCTTGACAGTTCTTTTACTTTTTGGGATAAGGACTTACTTTGGAGTCCTTCTTGGCTTACAACGTATGATAATCCCCGCCTCTACATCCTGAATGCTGGAATTATAAGCATGCACTGGTATGCCTGGTTTCTAGGAAGTAGTCTTTGAAACCTATCCAGAGGTCCCAAGTTCAAGAATCCTTGTTCACATGATAAATGAAAATTGTCATTTTTAGCATCTGTGGAGCCTGAGGAAGTCCACCGTTGGCGCCTTCTGTTTATAGTTCATCCATCGCTCTTCTGCACTCTGACTTCCCCAGACTCCAGCTATTTGTGAACGGATATAACCATGAAAGTGATGTCACAGAACCATCACGCTGGGAAAAGGGGATGATTCCCTGTGACACCCGACCATTTCACATGGCTGATCCAGTAACCGAGAGATATGGAGCCCGGAGAGGCTGTGTCTGTAGATGGTGGTGACAGACACAGGGTGATAGACGTGACATGGAAGTGACATGACTTCAGCAAGCTCTGTTGTACTTCGCAGCTGCTCGCTTGAGTGAGTTCTCAGCATGGCTTCTCAGGGTCACTCATCATCGCACTGTGGACCACAGCTGCTGGTGGGAGACTAAGGTGGGGTGATTACTTTAGGCCAGGAGATTAAGGACAACCTGGACGTCTTTGAAAGGCCCCAACAAACACACACACAAGCACGTACGCACTCACATCAAATGACAAAAGTCTGAACTATTTTAACTTTGTCTAGGGGTCTTCACTTCTTTGACATGGATTCTCAAGGCTCCTCTTTCATTGGGCAGGAGAAGAATCAGGATTCAAGAGTTGAGTTACCAAGTTTCCCTCTTTGAGAAGAAAAGAATTCTCCACAGTCAGAGCTGTTAATTCTGCTGAGGGAGCCTGGGTCTTGCATGGGTTAGGCAAGACTTAGTATACCTGTCTGTCCGTAGCTCATGAACTTTGGAGGACTCCCCCAACTTTCACTACAATTTTCTCTGCCTTGCTGATCCTCATGCATACAGTCACTCCCTGTGCATCCTTGGGTTCTACTTCTGTCTCAGTTATTGTTCTATTGCTGTGAAGAGACACCATGGGCAAGGCCACTGATGAAGGAAGGCATTTAACTCAGGGCTTGTTTACAGTTTCAGAGGGTTAGACCATGACCATCACGGCAGGGAGCAGGGTGACAAGCAAGCAGGCATGGTGCTGGAGCAGTAGCTAAGCGCTTGCATCCTAACTACAGGCAGCAAGCAGAGGAAGAGAGAGAGAAGGAGGAAAGGAGGAAGGGAAGGAAGGAGGAAGGGAGGAGGGAAGGAGGGAGGGAGGGAGGGAGGGAGGGAGGGAGGGAGGGAGGGAAACTCAGTCTCTCATGGGCTTTTGAAATCTCAACGCCCACCCCTAGTGACACACCTTATCAAAAAAAGGCAACCTCCTAATCTTTCCCAAACTGTTCCACCAACTGGAAGACCAAGAATTCAAACATACGAGACCACAGGGGTCATTCTCATCCAAAGCACCACTTTATCTTTGTATGAAAACTATTCTTTTGTGTGACAAAACTCTAGTTTAAATACATCTGTACTGAATAGGAGCAGACAATTCTCCCTTCCATCATTATTCCCTAAACCACACACTAAAGTAATTTTTACAGCTTTAGTTACTGTATGAAGTAGTTCAACCAATCTAGAGATTGCTAAAGTATACAAGAAGGGTAATTAACACGCAACTATTATAAGATATTTATTTACTCAAGGATCTGAGAATTGTCCAGAGTCTTAGAACTGGTCTCCCATGGATACAAATCAGCTCAATAAAAGGGAGATGTGACAATTTTATTTCTTGATTGATTGATTGTGTGTGTGCATGTTTAAATGTCCATGTGTGAGTGTGTATGTGGGGGCCAGAGGATGTCAATCATTCCCCAAGAGGGACCTCCCAGTTTATAGTATCTCACTGCCCTGGATGTTAACAAGTAGACCAGGATGGCTGGCCCGCAAGCCCCAAGGACCTGCCTGTCTCTGTCTCAGCAGCCCCCGGATTACAAGCAGACCTCACCATACTTAACTCTCTGACACGGATTCCGAGACAGGCAAGCCAAGCATCTTATCAACCATCTCCCCAGCTCGAACTCTCTCTCAATGACGCAGGCACAAAATTAGTAATAATTGGTGAGGTATCTAATTTTGTACTGATCATTTGTGATATGATAAATTGATTTCTTTCATTTTTTTCTTATTTCTATAAAATGTGCTGGTTAGAAGAAGTCCAGCCAGACTCTGGGTCCAAATCTCAGGCAATATTATCCTATGATCTTGGTCAATAGCTGCACCTTTCTGTGGTGAGTTCTTGACATACAAATGGAGGATAATAACAGTACCCAAGTCATAAGGTTGCGAAGTTAATAAATATATAAAATAGTTAGAACAGGTGATAGTATCACACATGGTAATGGCTTAGTATTTTTTCAGTTATTTTTAATTAACACATCAATTGTAATATTTCTACTTAATTATACTTATTTCTGTGAAAAGGGAGAAAGATATTTATACTTATAATTAACAATTGTAAGACAGGTAAGAGAACTTAAAATAAGATTATGGTTCCTTTAATTTAAATATCAATCTAGGATTGCATTTCTTAGTTAAATTTTTTTCTTTCTTCTTTTCTTAACATTTTAAAATTGATTTTATTGAGCTATGCATTTCCTTTCTCTCCCCTACCCTTCAACCCTCTCCCATGGTCCCCATGCTCCCAATTTACTCAGGAGATCTTGTCTTTTTTTATTTCCCATGTAGATTTGATCCACGTAAGCCTCTCTTAGGGTCCTCACTATTGTCTATGTTCTCTGGAATTGTGAGTTGTAGGCTGGTTTTCTTTGCTTTACGTCTAAAGTCCACTTATGAGTGAGTGCACATGACATTTGTATTTCTGGGTCTGGGTTACCTCACTCAATGTTTTCTAGCTCCATCCATTTGCCTGCAAATTTCAAGATGTCATGTTTTTCTGCTGTGTAGTACTCCACTGTGTAAACGGACCACATTTTCCTTATCCATTCTTCAGTCAAGGGGCATTTAGGTTGTTTCCAGGTGATTCTGGCTATGACACACAATACAGCTATGAACATAGTTGAACACATGTCCTTGTGGCACAGTTGAGTATCCTTTGAATATATACCCAAAAATGGTATTGCTGGGTTTCTTGATTTCCTGAGAAATTGCCACACTGACATCCAAAGGGGTTGTACCAGCTTGCACTCCACCAGCAATGCAGGAGCGTTCCCTTTACTCCACAACCCCTCCAGAATAAGTTGTCATCAGTGTGTTTGATCTTGGCCATTCTTACAGATATAAAATGAAATCTCAGAGTTGTTTTGATTTGCATTTCTTTGATGGCTAAGAATGTTGAGCATTTCCTTAAGTGTCTTTCAGCTATTTTAGATTCCACTGTTGAGAGTTCTCTGTTTAGGTCTATACCTCATTTTTTTGAATTATTTGCTTTTTGATGACCAATTTCTTAAGTTCTTTGTATATTTTGGATATCAGATCTCTGTCCAATCTGGGGTTAGTGAAGATCTTTTCCTATTCTGTAGGCTGCTGTTTTGTCTTGTCGACCATGTCCTTTGCTTTACAGAAGCTTTTCAGTTTCAGGAAGTCCCATTTATTAGTTGTTTCTCTCAGTGTCTGTGCTGCCAGGATTATATTTATGGAGTGGTCTCCTGTGTCAATGCGTTCAAGTGTACTTCCCACTTTCTCTTCTATGAGGTTCGGTGTGGTTGGCTTTATGTTGAGGTCTTTGATCTATTTGGACTTGAGTTTTGTGCATGGTGATAGATATGGATCTATTTTCATTCTTCTACGTGCTGATATCTAGTTATGCCAGCACCATTTGTTGAACATGCTTTCTTTTTTTTTCTATTTTATATTTTTTGCTTGTCAAAAATCAGGTGTTCGTAGGTGTGTGGATTAATATCTGGGTCTTTGATTCGGTTCTATTGGTCCTCCTGTCTGTTTTTATGCCAATACCAGACTGTTTACAGTACTGTAGCTCTGTAGTAAAGTTTGAAGTCGGGATTGTGATGCCTTCAGACGTTCCTTTATTGTACAGGATTGTTTTGGCTGTCCTGATTTTCTTGCTGTTCCATATGAAGTTAAGAGCTTAAATTTTTTAATCAATCGCAGTTCTCTCTTGGTATCCCAGGGCTCTTCCACACACCCACACCCTTACTATAAAATGGTGCAGTGTTGCTTACAGCTTAGACTGTCCTATAGTATACTCCGCTTGCTTCTAGTACCCAGACAGTGGAAACATCACAGAAATAATTGCATACAGTATTGCTTAGAGATTAATGACAAGAATAAAAATTGTACATGTTCCCTACACAGTTTTTATTTCAGAGATTGTAAGTCTGAGGTTGGCTGGATCCTTGGGTGTGGAAGCTGTGCAGGTGGAAGGTCAATAGCATTGGTATTCGACTTGCTGACAGTGCTGCATTCTGGGTACCCGGGATGTGAGCAGCGCAGTATAGCATCAACTATTTGTAGAACAAATGTTCTCGAGTCGTCTGCTGGTATAAATGACTACTGGTAATTTTCCACTGGGAACTTGTTAAAATAAAACACGAAGTCCTACAGTACACTGGCAGCAGTCTTTTGGTCTTTTGACTCCAGAAAAGGAGAGTTTGTGGAGCGATACCGTCATCTTCTTGGCTTCCTTGGGAACCAAGAAAAGCCTTGGGGAAGAACCGTTTGTTGTGTGTTTTCTATTTGCCTGGGAGAGACCTTACCAGTGGAGCAAAAAAGATTGCCATCAAACACCAAGGCTCAGTGATCCCATCTTAGATCCTAGCATCCCTGGGGGTAGAACAGGATTTGCAGAGTGGTCTGGTCACCTAGAATAGGTTCCTTTGGGGGAACACTCTGGAATGCAGGGGCTCTCCCTGTCCCCATCGGTCATGGTGGCTGCTGCTTAGCTGAAAGTATTTTAAAAGACTCACTGGCTCCCATATAATACACCGTTACAAGGGGAGAATTTTTCACCAAGCAAGTTCAATGGTGGTTAACATTCTGTGAATCAGTCAGAGAGCTAGGTGCTTTGGAACCTGCCAGAGCTGAATGCACTCACCTTCCTAAAAGTGTACGTGGGGCTACAACCAGATGCCAGAGCATTAAACTTTGAGAGATGACAAAGTGGGAAAGTCCGGAGTGCCCCGGCCCTCTGGGCTGGGATCAGTGTTCTTACAAAGAGATTGGAGGGGGTAGTGGGAGATAGAGGTGCTTGCTGCCAAGTCTGTCACCCTGAGCTCCATCTCTAGGACACACGTAATGGAAAAAGAAAACCAACTTCTGCAAGTTGTCTTCTGACCTCCACATGTGTGCTGTGGCATGTGCTTGCAAGGCGGGTCAACAAGCTTTAGGGAAGTCTAGCTCAGCCCTTTCTTCTTCCTTCCAGCTCCACCACTTTCAGATTCTGACCAAGAACATTATCCACGAAGAGGACTCAGTGATGCCTCTGTGGACACAACCTTGAACACAGAAAATGTCACCTCTGATTCCTTGGACTCTTCAGGACTGGTTGGAAAAATGTGGGCCATCATTTTAGAGAGTTATGAAAAGACTCTTGGGATGTCTGTCCCTTGGAGACACACCACGCATGGGTCTTACGGTTGGTGGGACTAAGTGGGAAGCATGGTAAAGATGCTCCTGCAGGCTGCTTTTCTTTCTGGTCCTGTGAATCACCACGGATTGGCCATTGCTATATCAATTCTGCTTTTAAAAGTCGTTAGCAGTCTCCCAGTGTCTACTACTGAGGGTTTAATGTCTTGGGGTAGAATTGAAGGCCTCCTTCCACATGACAGTCCTCTAATCCAGCTTCCTTTATGGCCTTATCTACCCTCCTGCTTCCTCTTCTCCATTTCTCTCCCCAACCCCTCTCAGGCACTGAGACAGAATCTTGCACCATCAGCCTAGGGAGGCCTCTAACTATGTAGCCCAGGCTGGTTTGAACTTGGCGCCATCTTCCTGTCTCAACCTCCTAAGCTCTGGGGCCATTCTCTCTTCCGTTCTTTCTTCTGCCTAAAATCCCACCTTTCACTCACGCTAGAAAACACCCCGGGCCCTCTGGACCCAACGGCCTCCTCTCATCTCTCCTTCCAGGAGCTCTGTGAATATTTTGGACATTCCTCATCATCTTCTCACTCTGTGGCTACATCCACAGTCTTCCATCTTTCCGTTACATTACAAATTCAATGACAGAACTGTGCCTTCATCTTATACTCCACGGTACATCATAGTCTAATATAAAATCCAGCAGGTAGGCCTCTGCATCCATGGATCTTCCATCTGTGGAGTCAACCAACCGTGGATTTAAGATATTAGAGGTGGAGTTGAACAGCTTCAATCATTGTCTTTGCTGCCCCCCAGACAGTACATTACAATGACTGCTTACATGGCATTTCTATTGTATTGGGTACTGTGAGTCACCTGGACTTGATCAGCACTCAGGAAGGTTCCAGCAGTATGCAAATGCTATGCCATTTTACACAGTAGTCTTAAATATCTCCAGACCTTGCCAGTGGTGGTGCACGCTTTAATCCCAGCACTCAAGAGGCAGAGGTAGAAAGATGTCTGTGAGTTTGAGAACAGCTTGGTTTACATAGTAAGTCCCAGGTCTGTGAGGGCTACGCACTGAGACACTGTCTCAAAAGTTAAACAAAACCCCTCATTTGTTCAATGAAGAGATTCATGCCCAGTATTCCAGACTGTCCTTTTTCTGAAGAGGCAGTTTCTGACTCCCCTCCCCTTTCCTCTTTCTTCTCTTTCTGTTTCCCCTCTCTCTTCCCCTCAAAACACGTTACCCTTATACCCTTCCCAATATCCACTAAATAAACTCTGTACCCCCCCTCAAAAAAAAGAAAAAAAAAGGAAATTGAAAATCAATCCTTTCTAACTAACTGATTATGCTAACCAGAGAGAAAAACTCCCAGGTCTGTAAGTATGGACCATATACATAGAGGAAGGGGCATTGTCTACAAATAAACAGCTGCGGAAGTAGGATAGCTGGGGTTATATTTGTTCCTAAATAATCAGATGACTTCTTAAAGTTGGTATATTATTTTAAAGTTACTATTAAACAACATTGTAAGGAAGTATCAATTGCCCTGAATCTACAGTCTATCTAAAGAGATAAATGCGTCTGTAGCCCTTTATCCTTTACCTCGAGCTGGAGGACATTCGAGTTTACCTCATTATCCCTCTCTTTGCCAGGGTCATTGTGTATCACCCCCCAGCCAGTAGCCACTAGACCTTTCCAGACCTCTTTGAAAACCTGGAGGAGACGAAGGAATTTCCTGCTTGTACTGGTCATCGCCTCTGCCCTCCCATCTCTCTTCTCCCACAGCCCATCTGCGCCTCTTCTCTGCTCCCTTCGTTGCCTCCCCCGCCCTCAGCTGGGCGCTCCCGGCCCCTCCCGCGCGCGTCTGTATTTGGAGCTGCCGGAAGCCGCGGGCGACTCTCCCCGCGAGCAGCGTGACCGGCTCGGGCTCCCGTGCAAGGGGGGGGAGGCTGAGGCAGCGCAGGGCCTGCGGGACGAGGGCGCGCGAGTGACCGAAGCCAGCTTTGCATCACCGAAGCCGGAACCTGGGCTCCACAGCAGGTCAGGCTGGAACACGCGGGGAACCTGGGGAAATTGGGAGGGGGGTGGTGGGCTTGCCTAGGCTCCGGGCGGGCGCTCGCAAGTTGCGCGCTCCGGTGTGTGTGTGGGGGGGGGTGGTGGCCAGGACGACGGGAAGAAAGGCGACGCGGGCTCAGGGATCTGAGGCCACCCAGATGTGAGAACTGGGCACACGAGGACGTGGGATTCCGGGACCCGGTGCCCGGGGCGGTCCTCATCTGGGTCAGTGCAACCCAACGCTCTAGCTGCTCCCCAGGCGCTGAGGACCGCGAGTTCCAGGCTGTAGGGTCACCCGTAGCCTGCTGGTCGACAGCCACCTCACCCTGGGGTGGTCTAACTTCGAGGGGTCTCCACTGCCCTACTCTGAACCTCTCACTGGTTCCTGTGTGGGTTTCATTGAGATGGCTCTTGCCAGTACCACCTCTATTCGAAAGTGCTGGAAGGGAAGAAACCTGGCTTCTCTGCGGAACCTGACTTGAGGCCATGAGTCACTTCTAAAAAATGCAAACGTAACTAAGGCTTTGAAGGGACCGCTCTGAAAATGGTACCCTGCAGCTGCTCACTGACTGCCCCAAAGGGGCTTGTTTGTGACATCAGCAATCTTGTCATCACTTAGGCTGTTGGTCGGCTATGCACATGAGAATATTTATTCTCATCAGCACCACAAAGAGGCTGTGCGTTGGCAATATCGGAATCCATGCGTCCTTTGAGTGAGTCTGTGTTTTTAGGATGTTCAGGAAGTGTTATTTAGAATTAGGTCCAAAAAGGCCAAGTGGTGGCGAATATTGAGCAGGCAAGATAAGGGGGCTTTTTGCCTATGTAGTCAGCAGAATTCAGAAGCCCAGAAAACTTGGGATAAAACTTAGTTTATCAGAATTGCTGGCAAGCACTGGCATTTACTGCCCATGTCAATTTCATTTGTTTGTTTGGCTGGTTGGCTTGTGGGTGGACAGAACCTCACTATGAAACTCCAGCCTGAGCTCAGACTCTTACCAATAATCCTCCTACTTCATTCAGCCTCTTCAGTGTTGAGATTACAGGTATGCATCAACACCTTTGCTTTCTGCGAGGCAGAATCTCACTCTGTACCTAGGCTGGCCAGGAACTCCCCATTGGTCCAGGCTGACCTCAAAGTCACAATCCCCCTGCTCCAGTCTTCTGAGTGCTGGATTCCTGATGTGCGCCTCCACACCTGGCTAGATAAATTTTAATTTCGGAAACTTGCCTCAGAAGTCTTGCTGACGTAGCTGGGACCACTTGGTGTAAGGGGCAGTGGTACTACCATCTTTGGAGTGGTTTCCATGTGCTGGGGTTTGATTAGAACGCAGGCCTGCAGAGGGCAGGGAGGGGTTCTATAGTTCTGTGAGCTCTGCATGGTTATGGACTGAGAGCATGTTAGTGCATGGCTCTGCACTGAGATCTCCAAAAGCTGGCAGAAATAATTAAATCAGTAGCTTGAAGCTAGGACAAGACTGTGCTTTTTTTTTCCAATAGAAGACTTATTTCTCCATGAATCCTCAAATCTGAAAATCCTTAATAAAATTAGGGTCAAGTGATGACACAGGATAAAGAGACTGTGAGAAACCGTGACAATTGCCAACCAGTCTCACAAGCAGGGAGTGAGGTTTTCTCCACTTGTCACTGAGAAGGACGTTGTTTGGCTTGTTGATAGGACAAGGTGTGGGATTTGCTATACTTCCTGGCTGAAGATCTGGGAAATTGGAGACTTTGCAACCCGTGTCGTCTGTTGAGTAACTCCTCAGATGTAAGTCAGAAGTGACCCAGGAGGGGTGGGGTGGGAAAGATAGCTCAGCAGTTAAGAGCATTGGCTACTCTCCCATAGGACCTGGGTTCTGTTCCCAGCACCCGTATGGCAGCTCATAACCCTCTTCAGGCTTCTACAGGTACCAGACACACACACATGGTACACAGATGTATGGATAAAACACTTTCATAAGCATGAGATAAATTTTTTAAAAAAGCGGCCAAGGAGACTATGGCATGGAACGGTACTACCAAGTTTCATTGTATTGACAGAGATTGAAGTTTACAGTTTAGTTTTCACCAGTAACAATTATTCCTGCTAACGCACACACACACACACACCATTCTTCATTTATAGGGATGAAGGACATGGGAGGGAATAAGCAGATTTTTTTCTCCCGACAGTAGACAGCTTCTTCCCACCTTGGGTTAGAGACTGATAACCTGAGTCTCCAACTGCTTGAATTATGCCCAGAAATTAAATACTCACAAGAACAACATTAGCTTCTTTTAGACATGATGTTTTATTTTAGACATGTTGCTTTGTGTATCTCCTAACAGATATCTTTATTATGAAGATACTTCTTAATTTCAATCTTAATTCATCGATTATATATTATACACCAGAATATGCCAAGTCTATGTAAGTTATAACTATTCTACTTAAAGTAGTCATGAACGTATTGCCAAGTTTACAAGTAGGACTTGGAAACAAGAGAGTTATGAAAAAATAACTCTCAAAACATAAATATTGCCCAGCAGTGGTGGCACACACCTTTAATCACAGCATTCATGAGACAGAGGCAGGTGGATCTCTGTGAGTTCGAGGCTAGCCTGGTCTACAAGAACTTGTTCTGGGACAGGCTCCAAAGCTGCAGAGAAGCTCTGTCTTGAAAAACAAAAACAAAACAAAAGCAAAAATAAAACCATAAATACATATCTTTAAGATCATATATCTGATTAGGGATTTAGTTGTACATTATATAAAAGGCCTTTCTAATTTACTAATAAAAAGAAGGCCTATTGTAAAATAGGCCAAAGAAGATTATAAATGACCATTAAAGCCATAAAGAGATGCCCAACATCATTATCCACCAGGTAATTGCAAGCCAAAACCACAATGAGATTTCATGTTATACTCACTACTGTGACTGTAATTTAAAAAAAATCAGATAATCCCAAGTGTTGGTGAAAGCGTGAAGAAATTGCTGATGGAAATATAAAATGATGTTTAATTTGAAAACTGTGGTCCCTTGAGTTAAACAGAGTTGCTGTGTGACCTCGCAATTCCACTATAATAAGTCTATATTCAAGAGAAATGCAAGCATGGCCATGAAAAAGAAACATATACTTAGAGTTAGCAGTATAGCTCAGTGGAAGAGCATGTGTGTATCATGAGTGAGGCCTTGGGTTCAAATCCCGGCGCTGCACATAAAAATAAATTTTAAAAAGGAACAACAAAACTACACACAGGTTCATAGATGCACCCATGGTAACAGCTAAGAGGCGGAAACACACAAAAAAATGCCCATCTGCTGATAAGTGGACAGGAAAATATGATCTATCTGTACAATGAGGTATTATTAAAAGGAAGGCAGGGCTGGGGAAATGGCTTGGGACTCAGCCCTAAAGACCCGAGTTTGAACCCCCAGCCCTCACATAAAAGCTTGCTGCAGTGGCTTGTGCCTGTAATCCCAGCACTGGGGAAGCAGAGTCCGTGAAAGACTGAGGAAGACATCTGACACATTAGCACATGTGTGCACACAGAAAGAGGTGCACTACTGTATGAAACATACTACTTGTGTGAACCTCGGTAGCGTCTTGCTAAGTGAAAGAAGCCAGGCCCAAAAGGCCACATATTGCATGAGTCCATTCCTAGAAAAATGTTTCTAAGAAATCTTTACCAACGGATCAGTTCTCGTTAGGATGGGAGAGGTGAAAAAGGTATGAGGGTTTTTTTTCTTTGTTTTAATTTTATTTTTATTAGTTTTTTAAGGCTAGGTTTCTCTGTGTAGCCTTGGCTGTGTTGGCACTCACTCTGTAGACCAGGCAGGCCTTGAACTCAGAGATTCACCTGACTCTGCTTCCCAAATGTTGGGATTAAATATGTGTGCCATCACCACCCTACTTCTTTATTAACTTTTAAATACAATAATTTTATTATTTTTTTTAGAATTTTTTATATGCATGCCATGTATTTTACCACACTCATCTCCCATTCCCGCCCCTAACTCCTCCCGTATCCACCCCACCCTCTACCCTTTCCTAACTTTGTGTCTTTTTTTTCAATAGTCCACTGAGTCCAAGTTGTGCTCTCCTTGTACTGACGGTGTAGGTCTATCCACTGCAGCATTGTCAACCAACCAGGGCCCATATCCTTAAAGAAAACTTACCCTCCCTCCCCTAGAAGCCATCCACTGTCAGTAACTCCTCAGTTAGGCATAGGGGCTGTTAAGGGCCCAGCCCCCACCATGCTAGAACAAAGACTGTCTCGATCATCATGGCTGCTGGGAGATCATGAGTACAGTGGTCCTATCCTGTCCAGAGGCTCTGTTTCACAGCAACCACCCCACTCCCTTACAATCTTTTTGCTCCTTACAATCTTTCCCTCCTTTTCTCCATGGCCCCTGAGCCCTTTCTGAACTGATGGAAAGGTTCGGAAATCAGTGACAGTTTCACAAATCCGTGAATTTTTTTAAAAATAATTGAACTGGACACTTCTAAGTATGTGTGTGTTGAATGCTATATAAATCTCAAACAGGCTGCTAAAGAGAATAGAGGCCTTTGGTGAGTGGACTAGGCTGCCGCCTGGCTTGTTCAGCTCTTTGCCTTCCCTTCCTGTGCTGCTCCCCAGCTCCTCCCAACCTTGAATGTCGTGTTAATCATCCTGATTTAATTGTGAAGCAATTTTATAGCGTGTGTATGAGATCCTAAATGACCATCATCTAGCTCTTAGTAGATTTCCCATCTACTTGAAAGGTATATATAATCTCACCTTTTTTCCTCTATCACATTTTGTTTGTTCATTTGGTTTCTTCCATTTTTTCCTTGTTTGTTTGTTTGTTTTTGAGATCGCATCTCAGATAACCTAGGGTGGCCTTATGGAACTTGTGATCCTCCTACATTTGCCTCCCAAGTACTGGGTTTGCAGGTGTGTGCCAGCATGCCCTGATAAATCTCATTATCTGAAAACTCACCATTACGTTTTTAAGAATAATCTGCATTGCCCCATGAAAATCATTGTTATGATCTTTGAGAAATATTCTCTAATCTCTATGGTCCTTGTCCAGCTGACAGGCATGTAAGTTTGCCATGGTTTCCCTTTACCAAGAATGATGTTCTGGAGATCTTTCCTATGTGTCTTAAGAGTTACTGTGAACCCCTCCCCGCCGTGTGTGTGTGTGTGTGTGTGTGTGTGTGTGTGTGTGTGTGTGTGTGTGCGCGCGCGCAAGGGTACATGTTCACTTGAGT
This sequence comes from Microtus pennsylvanicus, assembly GCF_037038515.1. Lineage (NCBI taxonomy): Eukaryota > Metazoa > Chordata > Mammalia > Rodentia > Cricetidae > Microtus > Microtus pennsylvanicus. The sequence goes on along the minus strand of NC_134582.1, from coordinate 85,872,595 downwards.
ATGAAAATATGGAAGACAAAGAATAACCTCGGATATTGTCCCTTAAGCACTATTTGTCTCGTGTTTGAGATGGGGTCTCTCACTGGCCTGGAACTTACCTACTAGGCTAGGCTGGATGGGCAGGGAGCCTCAGGGACCCATCTGTCCCTACCTGCCTCGCCAATTCAGAGATTACAAGTGCCCCGTACCGTCTCTGGGCTTTCTGACATAGGTCCTGGACACACTTGGGCTTGGGGTCTCATGCTTGCAGGGTAAGCACTTTATTCGTTAAACTGTCTCCCCTTCCCTGGGCTAGGAATTCTAGTGGCATAGCCACGGACAATGTAAGCCTAGCTTCTTCATTCCTCCAACCCAAGATAACATGACAAGACCCAAGTTCCTGACTTTCGATCTATTTAGATTCTAGTTGTGATGCTGTTTTCTGATAAAGTTCACAAGTAGTCATGGAGGAGATGGTTCCATGCATCAATTGCATCAAATAAGTGTGATCCCATAAGACTGGCTTTTTGTTATGTGAGTTTCATGTCTAAGGAAGTCTTACTTTGTGTTTGTCATTATAACTCACTTTCTTGCTTGGGAAAAAAGCATGGTTTCTTTCACTAAGAAATTATTTGACAAGTTTTTTTCCCTTTTCAATATTGCATAGGAACTGTGGAATCCCGAAAGGGAGTCCTTCGTTATCACGAATAGGTGTCCATGTTCATCTAGCCTAGCTAGTAACCAGACATCTGTCTAACAGTCCTGGCTTCTTGCTGACCTCTCAAGCAAGTAGAGAAGGAGAGCAATGACTTAGTTTTTTAAGATTCCATCTGTGCCTGATGGCTGGATAAGTCAGGGAAACACTGAGGGCCCTGTTGGCCTCCAGTTGCTCCAATTAAAGTCCACACCATAATCAAACAGTGGGACTTTCAAGATCTCTGTTAATAGGGAGAGAAAATAACCCCTGTTACTTTGTGTCATAACATGTGGAAATCCAGAGAACTCCAGGATTCGCTGGACATTTGTTTGTTGTTTTGAGTGACAGCTGTCACGGGGCCAAGAATGAGTACCACTGAACAAAAGCATCATCTAAGCCGTGAGTGCACGTTTCAAAGGATCTATACTTGGGATGGCATCCCGATTTCCTGTCTTGTTCTCTGGTTTCTATTCACAGCAGACTCTCTGGTTCTATTAATTAATTAACTAATTTATTTACTTATTAGTTTTGGGTTTTTTAGACAGAGTTTTTCAGTGTAGCTTTGGAGCCTGTCCTGGAACTTGCTCTGTAGACCAGGCTGGCTTCAAACTCACAGAGATCCACCTGCCTCTGCCTTCCAAGTTGTGCTGGGATTAAAGGCATGCGCCACCACTGCCCAGCGAATCTCTAGTTCTTATGAGATTTATTCTTTTTTTTACCCTCTAACAACAAGAATCAGTGAAACAGGGCCACACCAAGAAAACCGCTGTATTATTTACCTGTCTCATTACTGTAACAAAAGACCCAAATAATACAACTTAAGAAAAGGTTTTATTTAGATCACAGTTTGAGAGTACAACCTATCGTGGTGGGGTTGGCATGTTGGGAGGAACAGGATGGTCACATTGACCAGGGAGAGCTTGATGTTGGTGCTCAGCTCTGTTATTCAGTCTGAGACCTCAGCCTCCTCTGTGGTGCCAGCCACACTTAGGGTGAGTCTGTTTCCTCGCTTAACCCAGTCTGGAAACTCCCTCACAGACATTTCCAGAGATTTGTCTTCTGGGAGACTTCCTTCAAAAACAATGAAGGCAGAGTGGCCCATCAGTGGATAAAGGCGTTTGCTACCAAGTGTGATGAGCTCGATACTTGCAATCCACATGATGAGGGAGAACCAACTCCTGCCGATTGTTGTGTTCCACAAGTATGATATGGCTCCCAACCTAATCAATCGATGTGGGAAAATAAAACCACTTTAAGTAATACTGATGCCAGGGTACAGTCTAGCCAAACTGTACACTGACGTCAAAGGGTGTGCTTGAGAAGAATAGAACTGCCATATTGAACACTTCTAAGCTTATGAAATAACCAGAAATACCTTCCGTGGGGTTCATAGGACATGGTTTATAATGCAAGAATGAATTTGTTTAGTGATATTAAATTTGCATCTTCCATAGGAAGGGAAGATCACTGGAACATCCATGGGAAAAAGTGCTGCAGATTTATTTGTTTTTTGCATGTCTATAATTAATAATTATGTGTTCTACTCTTTTATTTCACAAGTTGACTTCTTTATACACAGAGAGATAAAATAACCTAATAAAAATAGGTGAGTGGCTGAAATAACCAAGATGGATGCATAGTTATGGCTCTCGCTAGATTTACAAGCCTCTATTTCCCCTGACACTGATGATTCAAATATTTTTGATGTTTTAGCACAGTGCCATGCTTCTCGTGTCTCCTGGGGAGGTTTTGAGTGACATTTCTGTGACAGCATTTTTCATCCATCCCCATCTCTTTATTTAAGCATTACAGTGATGTAAAACAAAACAAAATTGCTGCTTCCCCACTTTAATAATAGGTGTACTTATCCACGTTCATGAAATAATAAAACTGATCAAAAAAGGTGGATTTCTGATAAAATGCTTCTGACTTCTGTTTAGTAATTATTTGTCAAAATTTGTAGTGCTTGTGTTTTGTGGGGTTTTTTTTAAGAAGTTGGGTTATAGGAATGTTAATAGCAACAATGATGGCAAAAGAGTTCTTTTTGTAAATTTTAGCTTCATAGCTTTTTTTCTTTTCATGTGTATGGGTATCTGCCGGCATGTGTCTGCACACACCTGCATGCGTGTGTGGTCATCTGCCAGCATGTGTCTGCATGCATCTGCACACCACCTGTATGTAGTGTGTGGTCATCTGCTGGCATGCATCTGCACACCACCTGCATGCAGTGTCCAAAGAGGTCAGAAGAGAGTGTCAGATCCTCTGAGGCTGGCATTACCAGTGTTCGTGAGCTGCTATGTGAGTGCCAGGAACCGAACCCAGGTCCTCTGGAAGAACACGTTCTGAACCACTGAACCATCACTCCATCCCTTTACACCACTATTTTTTATACAAAAAAAAAAAAGGAATGGTGGGGGTAACCAAAGATATTAAAGCAGAACATAAAAAAAATTCAAAACAGTCTCCTGCAGGACAAACGGAACTGAAACATAACTTTAAAAAGAAAATGAAATATTGCAAAGTCACAGATGAAAGTTGTGAGTGCTGAGGAGGAGCCTGGTGTTGATCTTTAATGATGGTTTCATCATGTGTGTTTCCGTGACAACACCCTTCACTGAACTGAACCCATGTACTGATTAACCTCTGGTGCTGCTGGTTTAGTGGGGACATTACTAACAGTCTTGGTGTCTATTGCGCCTCTCAAAGAGGGTTCATCCTAGCCTGTCACACTTTCTTACTTCCCTGCTTTCTATCTTGGCAATTATTTTTTCATTTGTTCATCTTTATTTTTTTCTCCTTTGGAGGGACTCGTGTGTGTGTGTGTGTGTGTGTGTGTGTGTGTGTGTGTGTGTGTGTGTGTGTTAGTCATCATTGTTTGGATCTATAAATATAAGTCTTCCATTCTAAATTTGTGAAATATTTAGTTATTGTATCTCTCTCTTTCTTTTTCTTTCTCTTTTCCTTTCCTTTCCTTCCTTTTCTTTTTTCTTTTTTTACTTTTCCTGTTTGAGACTCTGCTGTCCAGGCTTCTTAGGAACTCACCATGTAACTCATGGTAGCCTCAAAATAATGGCTGGCCTTCTGCGTCAGCTTGCTTTCCAAGTTCTGTAATTAGAGGTGTGAACCACCATGCCAGGATGTTATTTTTTTATTAAATAGGATTTCTACCTCAGTCTCTTTCTCCTCTTAGGGGCTCAAGGGACGCTAATATGAGACCGTTGGTGCGGCCCTTATAGGCCTCTCAGACTCCATTTTTTTTCTTGAGTGTTTTTTTCTTTGTATTCTTCAGATTAAATCTTGTATCAAGTTGGAGGCACCTTCCTCAGCCGTCTCCCTTCTGTCATCAAGCCTGCCCATGTACTTTTTGGTCCTTTGTTGTTGTAGTTTACTCAGTTCTATAATTTTCTTACAGTTTCTGTGACTCCATTAAAAACTCCTGTTTTCCAGTTGTTTCTGGACTATTAGCTTCATCTCAAGCACAGTTCAGACAGCTGCTACAAATGTCTCTGGAAATTCCAACATCTGTGTCCCCTTATGGTTGACATTTGCGAGTCAAGTTTTCTCAGGGTTGAGTGTGTTTCTTCTAGTCCCTTGCATGCCAAACCATTTTGATTTGAAACTTGAACATTTTAGGTTTTGCTTTGTGAGACCCTGGGTCCCTTGAGAAATGTTTTTGGCTATTGTCATTTGGCTTATTGGTTTTGCTTGACTTTACCAGCCAGTTGGCTCTGTGTTGCACGCAATGGACGGTGGGTCCGGCATCACCTCTGCTTTCAAAGCCCCTGTGTCCCATGTGTGCACTATTTAAGGATTGGTATTTTTACTCTAGCAGAGGTTTGTAATAGTTCAGTTCTCAAGGATTTGGGGTTTGCCCCCCATATTCACAACTCAAGGGTGAGTCGGGGTGTTCCCCTCAGCTCTCTACTCTCTGTGGTTCCCCCCTATACTCTCCTGTTCTTCTGCCAGGAATATTGGATTTCTCTTGGAATTTTTATCTTTTCATCCTGCTGCAGTATAGTTTCCCAAGTCTGGGTTATTCTCAGGACAAAGCTGTGAGATGAAAAATAACAGCCAGCACAGAAGACAGCTCAGAATGCATTCCCACGCGGTGTTCTCAAGCCAGTGAATGGTGACGAAGAGCTGAGTTCATTCATTGGAAATAGGGAAACTGAGACTCAAGTTAGTCATCCATCAGATTCCCATAGATATGTGGGTTGCCACTGAAGGGGCTGTGTCTCTAGGTTTTCTGATTCTCATAATGTGTTTTCCACTATATCACATGACAAGCCCTAGCTGTCTATAGGCGCAGGTCCCAGTTCAAAGAATGACTTACTCTAAAAAGCGAATGGTAGTTGGTTTGGTGGAGGGGGGCGCTGAACCTGTCCCAAGGAGGGAACATGAACTGGTGAGCTAATCGCTGTATGTACTTTGTCTTTCTGTGCTCTGCTCCGGATTGGTGGAGAAAGCATGATGTCAGTACCCTAGGGGATGTAGGACCCTGGAAGACTGCAAGGAATTGGGTTAGTGGAAGGAAGTCCATGGTCATTTGGCCTTCCTGCTTCAGACCTGTGGTAGAATGATGGTTTGTGACAAGAATGAGCCCATAGATACCAAAAAGAAAAGAAACGGGAGGGGACCAAGCCCAGCATCCCTTTAACTTCCTTCCACTCAGCCCCACCTCTTCAAGTGTCTACCTTCCATTAGTACCATAGGCTGGGGAATCAAGCCTGTGACATGATTTTCTATATGACATTGAGGACCCAAACTAAGTGGTGGCTGCTGTGTAGTGATACTTTGTTTTTAATCTAACAAATATAACTTGCCTGAAGGTCAAAGTGCAGAGCTGAACTACTAGTTAGCCACATAGGCCAGGCAGTGGTGGCACTCACTTTTAATCCATCCCAGCACTCTGGAGACAGAGGCAGACAGACCTCTGTGAGTTCAAGGTCACCTTGGACTACACAAGACTGAATCTGTCTAAAAGAGAAGCAAAACTCACACAAAGGTGATCCCAGCACTTGGGATTCCATGCTTTTAATCCCAGGGAGGTGGAGACAGGAGTGAGATGCCTGGGCAGAGAAAGGGATAGAAGGCCGGAGGGAACAGGAGCTCAGATGCAGTCTGAGGATTCAGTCTGAGCATGCAATCTGCGGATTCATAGAGACAGGGTCGCCCCTTCGGTCTGAGCATTGGTAGAGGTAAGAACTCTAGTGGCTGGCTGCTCTGCTTCTCTGATCCTCAGCATTAACCCCTATACCTGACTCGAGGCTTTTATTATTAAGAGCAATTAGAATTTGTGCTACACTGAAGTTTGTTGTTTGTTGAAAAGCAAGATCCAGGAGAGGAAGTGAAAAATACAAAGGTGGGCTCCGTGGTGATATGAACATCGTCTCTTGGTGAGCCTGCCTGACTTCCTCCCCCTAAGACTGTTCACTACGGAAGATATCTCAGACTCGTGTTTCTAGATATGACCTAGCAGAGAGTGGAGTCTGGGAACAACAAAAATAAAGCTAATGTTTTTGTTGGCCCAGCAGGCATGATTGAGTAAATACAATGATGGTGGGGGAATCAATTAACAGTGGATCCCAGGATGACTTCCCTCAGTGACTGGTAGGAAAGAAAGTCACTGATGGACTCGTGCCTAAGAAAATTCAGCTAAGACAGAAGTGGTTTGGTAGTTGCACAGATGTTTCTAAATTCTTGCGTACCCATAGAGAAGTTTGTCCACTGTGACTTTATCTTTGCAGAGGACCGTTTTGTAAGTCAGTCAGTCACCCAAGCGTCATCAGGAGAAAGGTTTGGAAGCCTGCAACGTCCTCCCACTTCCAGTCTATCTCTGGTTTACTCTTAGGCTCATGCACACAGAATCCTATGGATGTGAATAAGCTTCAAGGAATCACTTGGGACTGAGGAGTGCTTGCTGTTCCAGTGTGAGACCCAAGTTCAGTCCTCAGAACCCATGGAGTAAATCTGGACCGGGTGGTGTGTGTTTGTAATCGACCCCAGTGTTGGGAGGTGGAGACAGGCATATCCCTGAGACTTGCTGGTCAGCCAGTCTAGCCCAATCCATGAGCTCTAGGCCAAGTCAGAGACCCTGTCAAAGATATGTAATGTAGAGGTTAAGTGGATAGCTCAGTGAGCCAGAATGCTTGCTAGGCAAGCTTGAGGACTTTGGTTCAAATCCCTCGCTCTCACGTTAAGAGATGGGCGTGGCCATGCAAACCTATAACCTCAGCACTGTGGAGGTGGAAATGGGGTGGGTGGGGACTGCTGCCCCTTGCTGACTGCCAGCCTAGCACCGTGTCACAAGGGAATAAAATGGAGAAGGATAGAGCAGGGCACCTGGTCACTTCCTCTCTCTTCTTAAACTGCATGGGCACACAGAACCACACACCCACAACACACACAAAAATAAAGTCTGCATCTCCTGAGGAATGACACCTGAGGTTGACCCTAGCCCCTGCATTCTGCATGACACCTGGTCAGAGAGAGAGAGAGAGAGAGAGAGAGAGAGAGGAGAGAGAGAGAGGAGAGAGAGAGTTTGTGTCACCAGAGAATCTGCACCACAGTTGCTTCTCCATCCTTGACCTAGGAATGGGACCTTTGAACTGACTGTCAAGAAGCCCTAAAGACCTCACTCTCTTCTATTGACATGGAAGCAATATCAAAGTATATATATATATATATATATATATATATATATATATATATATTGAAATCATAAATAATAATAAAGGAGCTATGGAGGAAGCAGGGCTTGCCTTTGGCGAGAGCAAGCGCATACTTTTGATCCTGAAAGGCACTGTGGTCCCAAACAGGAAAGACTAATCTAGCACCCACTCTTAAATGGAAATTTCTCCTGTGAAATTCTGGCTTCCAGCTCAATCTGGGGCCGTGCCAGCGAGTAGGCAGTAAGGGAAAAGGCAGTGAGTGGAAGCCAATTCATTAGTCAATCAAAAATATTTATAGACCTCTCTAGGTGTATGGCACCGCGCTGGACTCAGTGGGAGGAGGATGGAGGGAAAGTGAGATCGGCCGCAGCTCACGCAGAGCATCCTGCCTGGACCCTTTGGGAGACAGGGTGGGCATGTGCTAAGGGAAGAGACAGCACAGGGAGTACTGTCATTGGACAAGATGTCTTACAGCTGTGAGGATATAACCCGGACAAATCAGCCAGTATTCTTACACTGTTTACATGCTGCCGAGGGGTGCCAGTGTTCAGAGCAGCTGCAAGAGCTGTTCTTACACTGGTGGGAGTGAGTGAGGGGAAGGCTCAGCAGTGGTGGGAGTGAGTGAGGGGAAGGCTCAGCAGGCCCTGCTCCACTGAGCGGGAAAAGATTGACGTGAACTCAGGGGATGGGTGATGCTTTTCCAAAAGTGTTCTACAGAGATTGCTTGAATTCTTTGCAGGGTGCACGTGCGTGCGTGTGTGCATGCGTGTGTGTGTGTGTGTGTGTGTGTGTGTGTGTGTTCCTGTGTGCAGGTGCATTTGGAGGCCAGAGGACAACCTCTAGTTGCATTCCTCAGATGTCACCCATTATATTATTGAGACAAATTCTCTCATTGGTCTGTAACTTCTCACGTAGGACTGTCTAACCAAAGCGCCCCAGGTATCAACATGGCTCCACCTCTCTAGAGCTGGAATTACAAGTGTATGCCACTACACCTTTGTGTGTGTGTGTGTAGGTTCTGGGGACCTAACTCAGCTCCTCTTGTTTGCTAGGTGTGTGCTTTACCTCCTCAGCCATCTCCCCAGTCCCTGTGACAGTCATTATAAAAAATATGTGATTAAAAATTTAATTACAATGATGGGCGGTGGTGGTGCACACCTTTCATCCCAGCACTCAGGAGGCAGAGGCAGGTGATCTCTGTGCAATGGAGGCCAGCCTGGTCTATGGAGTGAGTTCCAGGACAACAAAGCTATATAGAGAAACCCTGCCTTGAAAAAAACAAAGAAAACCAATCTGATTATATACCATGCCTTTCATTTTATGGTAATCAACAGAGATCGATAGAGAAAATCTTGGTTAGAAATATTGGAAGAAGGGACTAGAGAGATGACTTAGTAGTTTAAAGCAGTTGCTGCTCTTTTAGAGGACTGGGGTTCGTTCCCAGCACCCACATGGCAGCTCACAATCGTCTGTGATTTCGCTTGGGCGAGATCTGACAACATCAGCTGACCTATGTGGGCACTAGATACACATGCAGTGCACATACATACCTGCAAGCAAAGGGTCATATGTCTAAAATAAAATAAATAAGGCTAGAGCTTTTTTTAAATGTTGAAGTCATCTACAGTCATACCACTCTGAAGACGTCTCTGACCTTGTCCGCTCTCTGAGCTAAGCAGAACCAGGCCTTGTTAGAGCTTGGATGGAAGAAATATTGAAAGAATAAGTAAAGGAACAAGAAAGAATGCAATATTTTTTAAAAATCCTTTCCTCTTGCCACTGGGACGAGGACTGTCTTTGATATCTTGGCCAGCCTGTCTCTCAGTCTTTCTAGGACTCTTTCTGGGAGTGACATAGCAAAGCAAAGTTAAACACATTCCCCAGAGCTCCTTTTTAGTTTCTCTTCTCACTGCTGTATGACAAACCAACAGGAAGCGCTTACAGGAGGAAGGGTTTCTTTGGCTTGCGGTGTGAGAGAATACACAATGGGGGTGGCTCGGCTGCAGGAGTGTGAGGCTGCTTGCTCACACCTGAGCGGGCCAGGAAGCAGGGACCTCTGGCTCTCAGAACACGTCCCTCCTTTTCATTGAGTCTGGGACTCAGCCTGTTGCACCACCCACATCAGGGTGAGTCATCTCTGCTCAGTTAAGCCTCTCCGGAAACTCCCTCACGGACCTGTCTAGAGCTGTGTCTCCTGGGTGATTCTAAATCCATTGAATCCACAGTAAAGGTTAACCATGACAGTCCTCACAGTAAAGGTTAACCATTGTAGTCCCCCAGCTAACAAGAGCTAGAGGATGGGGTGCATGAGTCCAAACTCCAGGTGTCTCTGTTCTTTCCCCAGCTGAACGTGAGCACAAACATGGAGACTCTGTGAAATTCTCAAAAGTGCATGGGACCCTCCTTTCGTGGGAGTCTGTTATGGAAAGAGCGCAGACACTCATTCCTTTTGCGTGTTGTATGCAGACTACACTGTGGACAGAGAACCCAACCATATCAGGGGCAAACGTCCTGGTACATTGAGGAAGGGCTTTGCAGAAGAGTCCGTGGGTGAAAACGGCGGTGCTGGTCATCTTTTCTGTTAGGAAACATTTCTTTATTCCAGGTCTCTGTTACTGCAGTACAGTCTGTGGGAGAGCACACACTTTCACAGGAAATACTCCTTTATTCTAGGTCTCTTTATTGTTGCAATTGCAGTCTGTGGACTAGCACACACTGGTTATAGGAAATCTTTGAAACCCAGTTTTTTTCTTTCATTTGTAAAATCAGACACAAAGGTACCATACAGAATAAGAATAAAGGAGGGAACTTCAGAGAAGAAGGTGACACCAGAGGCCGGGTCCCAGATCAACAGCATGCCTGCAGGACAACCATTTAGATGAGAGAAGGAGCCACCCTGTAGGAAGCACTTAGAGATTTTCCATTGTGCTAGCCTCTGTTGACTGGAGGCGCACACAACTGGAAGAAGAGCCAAAAGAGGGGCAAGAGTTGGGCCAGGCGTGTTGGCACACACTTATAATCTCAGTTCTCAGGAGACCGAGGAGGAGAATTGCAAGTTTGAGGCTAGCCTGTGCTACATAACAAGACTCTTGTCGCTAGCCTGTGCTACATAACAAGACTCTTGTCTCAAAAGACAGAGGAAAAAAATAAACAGGGTGAGAAAGAAAATATAAAAGGGGGGGGGAAGCAAGAGGCTGTTTTTTGCAAGGAACCTCAAAGTTGGCTCAAGACACCCCAAAACCAAGGTCTCAGCACAAAGGAGATTTATTTGTCCCAGAGGGACAGAGGGCAGGGATAAGGGACAGAGACAGAAGATATAGGAAGAGAGAGAAGCGGAAAGGAGCAAGGGAGAAGGGGAAGGGATATTTGTCCTGGAGAGACAAAGGACTGCCTCCGAATAGAGAGGAGAAGGCATAGCACACAGGAAAATAAACGTTTATAAAGGTTCAAGGGGAAACCCTCTGTTAGGATGCAGTGTTTAATTCTAATTGGGCCTGCTCATTAGGTGAGCTAAGGGGGGCTTTTAATTGCTGGACTTTAATGCTTTCATAGCTAGACCTTGGAAGTCAGCCTTGGGAGGAGGGATTGGCCAAATAAAAGAGTAGACCTTAGGGAGCTAGTTTCAGGAATGTAATTTAATGGTTTTTAGCAAGGCAGAGGGAACGGGGGCGACGGGCAAGGCCTGCCAGAGCCACGTGCCCAAGTGGGCCAGTGGCCCTTCGCTGTTAACAATAGGTTTAGGAAACCAGACCTGCTAGCAAATACTGACAGTGGACCTTACTACTAGATGTGACTCTGTGAATTACAGCAACCCTCTTACAAAGTCAAACACAAAGAACGGTGCAGTCTCAGAGGGCCGGGCACATTGTAATCCCAGTACTAGGGAAGTAGGGACAGGAAGATTGTGAATTGGAAGCCATCTTGGACTCTGTTGTGAATGTCAGGCAAGCCTGGGCTATATAATGAGACCCTAACTCAAATAAATAAATAGATGGATACATTTAGCATGCCCGTGTGCACTGTGCACTGGTGGAACTCAATGGATAATGCCTTAAAATGGAAGAAAACTGGACAAGGCATAGAGATGAAATCATATTACTTGGAGATGAGGAGGTAATTGTCCAAAGAAATGGCTACAGCAATTGAAAGTAATTATCTCTCAAAATGAAAAGCTATGAGCAGGAAGCTATTGTGTTTTTGTAAGAATTTCACGCTGTGTTTTACAAAAAGGTGGACAAAGAAAAATGGGCAATGTTTTTGCCATGAAGAAATAAGTATTTGAGGATGTAGATAAGTTTAACCAGATCTAAATATTACACAATATCGCATGATACCTTTTTGAGTCTGGGTACATCCCACCTTGATAAAGGCAAAAATTAAACTTTACAGAAAGAAAATGAGGCAAGATATGGAGTCAGTGAAGGCATATATTTATAGGTGCATGAATAAAGAAATTGAGGAGAAGGCATGTATTCAGTATTATTCAGCCGTTAAAGGAATAAAATCCCATCCCATCGTCTGTGCCAATGGCAGGAAGAAATTATATCAAGGGAGATAAGCCAGACACCCCAAAAACAAAACCCCATGTTCTCAGACCCATGTGGAAGCTAAAAATACTGATTTCAAGGCAGGAAAGAGCAGAACAGTGGTGACTGAAAGCTAGGAAGGGTGGGGGAAGAGATAGAGAGTGATTGGCTAATGGCTTCCAACATGTATGAAGAGGAATAAGACTGAGTATTTGTACTGGCTAGTTTCGTGTATCAACACAAGCTAGAATCACCAGAAAGGAAGGTGTCTCAGTTGAGGGAATGCCTCCATGAGAACTGTCTGTAAGGCATTTTCTTATTTAGTGATCCATGGGCAAGGTCCAGCCAATGGTGGTTGGTACCATTCCTGGGCTGGTGGTCCTGGGTTCTATACGAAAGCAGATTGAGAAAGCCAGTAAGTAGCTCCCCCCATGGCTTTGGCATCAACTCCTGCCTCCAGGATCCTGCCCTGTTTGAGTTGCTGTCTTGACTTCTTTCAGTGATGAGCATCACTGCTGAAGCCAAATAAACCCTCTCCTCCCCAACTTGCGTTTTGATCATGGTGTTTCATCCCAGCAATAGAAACTAAGATAACTTGGTACCAGCATAGTGGGGTATTGCTGGGACAGACCTGAACATGTTTAGGGGAGGATTGTAGGAGGACTTTGGAACTTTGGGCTAGAAGAGTGTTACGATTTCTGTGGGACCGTGGAAGATAAAAATGTTGAGAGCAGTGGAAAGGATAAAATGAAGTTTCAGAAGGAAGTTTAAAGATGCTTTCAAGGGCCGTTTGTTATTTTGAATTAAGAGTCTGTGGTTCTGGTTAGCTGGGGCTGAAGAATCAGCTGTGATTAACAAGATACCGGAACTGCTGAGGTGAAATTTTGCTCTGCCGGGATGCTTGATGCTGGCTGCTGGAGCTAGGAAATTAGTGGTGATTAGGAAGAGACCAGTGTCACTGAGGTGAAATCCTCTGGGATTTGTTTCCTGAAAGCACAGAGAAGCTGTGTTCCAGAGGTGGCCAAGGTTGTACCTTGGGATGGCAGTCAGACTTGGTAATGTGTAAGCATCACCCAGGTGGTACTGGTTTTGAAGTCATGAAGGGGTCATGGAGAGCAGCTGAATCTTGGCGCTGTGAGAGGCCAGGGGAGGCCATTGGTGAAGGTGCAGCCTCAATGACAGTTGAAGGCCCAGGACTGAAGGGGTCAGCACTATGAAGAGAGCCTATGAGAGGCTATTGGTGAAAGTGCAGCCCGGTTGCAGCAGAAAACCCCAGCATTTTGGAGATGCCAGGACATGGGATGACCACCAAGAGCAGCAGCAGCAGCTGTGGAGTGGAGCCTGCTGGAGCCTAAAAGACAAGCTGTGTGTGCTGCAGAGGGCAGAGCTGGGGAAATGACTCAGGTCTTTTGGAGGAGCCCAGAAGATTGTGAGTGAATCCCAGACATTGGACAGCTGGAATTCGGTTTTGCTTTGATTTGATTGTAACTGTGCCCCGATACTTCCCTGTTGAAGTAAGAAAATATTTTACTGGAGCCCACAGTTGAGAGACTTTGAATTTCAAAAGACTTTGAATTTCAAAGAGGTTGGTTATTTTAAAGGGACTGAAATTTCAATGTGTTTGAATTTGTAAAGACCGTGGGACTTCTAAAGTTATTTGTGTTTTTGACATCAGGTCTTGGGGATGAATAAGAAAGGAAGGACTGTGGCTTTAATAATGATGTATCTGTGTGTCAGGCTGACAAGGGGCCAGTTGTGCTGGCTGGTTTTGTGTGTTCACTTGACACAAGCTAGGGTCATCAGAGAGGAAGGAGCCCTAGTTGAGGAAATGCCTCCATGAGACCCAGCTATAAAGCATTTTCTCAATTAGTGATCAATGGGAAAGGGCCCAACCCATTGTGGGTGGTGCCACCCCTAGGTTTGTGGTCCTGGGTTCTACAAGAAAACAGGTCGAGCAAGCCATGAGGAGCAAGCCAGTAAGCAACACCCTTCCATGGCTTCTGCATCAGCTCCTGCCTCCAGGTTCCTCCCCTGTTTGAGTTCCTGTCCTGACTTCCTTCAGAAATGAACAGTAATGTGGAAGTATAAGCCAAATAAACCCTTTCCTCCCCAACTTGCTTTTTGGTCATGGTGTTTTGTTGCGGCAATAGAAACCCTAACACAGTATATTAACTGTACCTTACCACAACCCCTTGTATATAGTTCCTGAAGAACTAAGAGGGGAGCTTGAAGACCCAAGCACACTGAGTGATGACTTGCTGTGTAAGTGGCTAGAAAGGCTAACACAGTCCTGATTCAGTTGTACACAATCCTGAGTCCCCATACTGTGTCCTGTAACGGTGCTAGGTCAACTGAAAGGAGAAAGAATAGCATGGGAGGGGAAAAAGAGAAGGGAAAGTTTAAATAAGAAAAATAATAACGCACCAAGATGGGTTTTCCATTGTAATTCATCTCAAGAGATACTTAAAAATTTAACTTATAGAGAATTAAAGATCGATGTTGAGTATGGGCAAAGCAGTGTGGATCTGGAATAATTTCAGGAGGTGAAACATCAGCTGATCAAGGTCAGCCTTGGCTACAGAGTTAGTTCAGGGCCAGCCTACTCTACATGAAGAGTTCCAGGCCAGCCAAGCCTACATATCGAGACTGTTTTGTTTTTATTTTTTAAGAAAGAAAATTACCCTCAAATACAGTTTCCTAAAACAAATCTTCAGGTGACTGGAATGATCGTTCAGAGCTAAGAGCACTGGCTGCTCTTCCAGAGGACCTCGGTTCGATTCCCAGCACCCACACGGAAGCTCACGGTTGTCTGTAACTCCCATCCGAGGGAATCCAGTGCTGTCTCCTGACCTCTGTGGGCATCAGGTGTGCCCATGGTGCATAGACACACAGACAGACAAAACATCCATACAAATTGATATAGTAAACAAACCAACTTTAAAAACATGAAATGTCAGAATGTAACACTTTCTCCTTTGGCCAACCCTCCCTCCCTGGTCTGATGTACTATAGGCAGTAGAGAGTAACCTATAGGACGCCTTCTTCATGAACAGGATAGCTAGAATTTTGTCGAGCCATCCTTGAGCTACACCGTCTGAGCCAGACTCCTGATTCTTTAGTGGGAAATTTGGCTTCCTGTTCTGAACACTTCTGATCCTTAAACTGTCTGTCATCTAGCTAACTCGCCCCTCACCCCATTCCACTGGCCTCCTAACATAACTCTCATGTCTGACTCCCTTGCTCAGACCTATTCCTCACCAGACCCTGCTGTTCCATTTGCTGTGGCAACTCTGGGCCTTTCCCCAGCCCCTTTAATTCCCCGCTCCTGTCCAAAGTCAGCTAAGAGCATGTTGAAATGCCAGGGCAAATAGGCTGGAATGTGGAGAATCGATAGCCATTTTTTTTTTTTGCTTATTATTGATGGTCTGGATAGCAGCTGAGGTCAAATGTAGACAGAGGGAGAAAATTTGCATGGACTGCATGGCTACCTCAGATCCTGGTGTATACTTTCTCCTGTCTGTTGTCGAGTGTCTCTAACACACTGCTTCAGGATTGTAAAGCTGGAGGTGTCCTTAGAAGCTGTGACATGACTTGGTGTTTCTACACGAAGTGGCCTCTGAGTAGCTTTTAGACCACATTCCACAGCAATCTGCCTCAGCCTGCAGCTGATACGCTGAGTCCTGTTGTCTTTCAACATGGGTGACACTCACTACTAGATAGTTTGAGTCTGGAACCGGGTGAGGAGTCTGATTAAGCCGCAGGCTGGGAAGGCAGTCTCAAGTGTGAAATGTAACAGGCTCTCCCAAAACAGCTTGCCCTGATCGGGGAGAGCCAGAGGTGGTTTGGGGACCCGGGTAGCAGAGCAGATGCTTTTCCCTGCTATCATAGACTAGGTCCAGGGTGGTAACATTTGGCAAGTTTGACTAACAGGGAACCAAGATAACTGACCAGATGGGCAACTATTAAAAGATTTAAGGGGCTTTGATCATTCCCAAATGGCCTTCGCCCACCTATGAGATACCCAGTTCCCCTGCAAGAAGATTATGTAAAGGATTCAGTTAAACCTCTCCTTCCTTTTCCCCCTTCAATTGCAACAGCATCAGAAGCTCTGACGTGAAGAGGAAAAGAATAGCTGAGAAACTTCTAATTTTGCAGCCCCTTGGGATTAGATGCTGGATTCAGCTGTGCAGCGAGTCCTGCTCCATATTTTGAGAGAGCTTCTGCTGGCAGCTTCCAGAGCGATGGGTTTCCAAAATAGACCATGAGTTCTGCCTCCCTCTCTGGCTACTGATATTTGGACGCTGACGTACAGAGCTGGGCACATGGTTAGATGTAGTTAACCTTGCTTTTGGAATCTAGGGCGGTCTGTGAGTGTCGTATTTAAGCTGAAAATGCAGGGCTTTTCTCTCCTGGCTTCTGGGGGAAATCTGATGTATTCACACATCCCATAAGGGACACAGCTCACCCATGCTCCAGGGTAGCTGTGTCTGTGATTCAGAAGCATTTTGCCTCTCCTTTGCTCAGAATGAAAGTTGGAAATTTCATACACGTGGAAGGAACCATAGGCCGTGGCTAAAGCAAGCATGTTTTCTTCTCTTTGGGGCAGTGGACTGACTTTTACCAAAGGCTGTCATAAGTAAGTGTCTAGAGATACAGCTCATAGACACCACTCACTTAATTGAATTTAGATGTTCAGGGTGGAAAGTCTAGGACTAGTAATGTTACCTATGGGCTCAGTCAAATGTGTGTTTGGAAACAGAAAGGGATGGATGTACAGTCCCACTCTCGTCCCTGATGCCTCGGTCAGCTTCCCTCTCTACTCCAGCCAGAATAGTAGATAACGTAAGATCCAGTCTCTAAAAACCAGCCCACTGAAGACTAACGTGCACCTGAAAGTAATCAGTAGCCTCCACAAGGAAAACAGCCACCTTTATTCCTTTAAACTAAAACCTCTGCAATTCAGAATCATTATAATTTAAGATAATTTCACGGCGGAAACACTGAAACAAACTGATAATAATTAATACCCGGAGGTGATGGTATTTTCTCGCTTGCTAAATAATACCCAATTCTATAAACTCACGTTTCACACAATTAGGTGAACAAGGCTCATCAGTGGGTTTGGAGTTGCCTATGTAATCACACTTTAACAGAATTACTAGTACTAGTTAAAATGTGTTCCCACTGCTTAGCCTAGTAAGCATTTGTGGTGTTAATTTGGGGTTGTGTGTTTTTGGCTTTTAGGTAAGTGCTGTACAAAAATGGTGTCAGGCCACAACCTTGGAAGCATATAGGCAGACAGCTGGAGATAATGGAAAGCTGGGTAATATTTGTGTCTTAGGTTTTATACCATTTAAAAAAAAAATCATCCCAGGCATGGTAGTACATACCTTTAATCCCAGCACTGGGGAAGAAGAGGAAATTGGATCTCTCTGAGTTCAAGGTCTGCCTGGTCTACATTGCAAGTGTCAGGACAACCAGGGCTACATAGAGAGATCCTTGCAAATAAATTATAAATAAATATCTTTGAACTGAGTAGAAAACAAGCCCAATATAATTTTCGTTTTGAATAAGCTTTTTTTTTAAGTTTCGGAGGATTTCATGACAGGGAGGTAGCGAAAGCCATTCTGAGTGGTGTTTATCTTCTCTCTCACGGTTCAGTGGGATGATGTCAGTTTGCTGATCCTCAGTATCTCACACAATCTCTCTGCCCATGTCCTTCTAGAATGGCAGACATGCTGGGACTGATGGAGAGACTGGAATGCGCGGTCAGCCGGCTGGAGCAGCTGTCTGCAGGTTCACGTGGGCCTCCTGGAGACTGTGGAGAAGTTAATGGTGTCAATGGAGGTAGGGCCATATCCTGATGTCATTACTGGTCTCTTTGTGGCTCACTTAATCCTGCCTTCCATCCTGGGAGTGATCCCTGGGAAAGAACGTGAAGGGTTACATTCTCCTTCTCCCACCAATACATGCAGATTTTATGCGCCATCTTAAAAAGCAAACTCTGAAAGTTTCAACCCTTAATCCACAAAAATGGTCAAGATCTGTGCTTCTGAAGAATGTAATCCACAACCAAAGAGGCATTATTATTTTGTTTTAATGTGTTACTATATTATTAAAGTAATTATCAAAGCTAGAATGAGCATGTTCAGTTAGAATACAAACTGAAAAGGATTAAAGTGCTGTGAGTTTTCACTTTAAGGACATTATGGGCACTGCAGCTTTGGCTACATCTTGTCCCAGGTTAAGCCAAAAATGGAGCAAGTCCATGCCCACAGCACGTGACCTGACCTCTGACCTTTCCTAGCTAATAGTCCTCTTGAAATGGGAACAAATGCTGAAGACAGCTTTAGGGTTGGAGAGGTGACAGTAAATACCAGATAACCCATATAGCAAATTTCAAGTTATCTACAATAATTTTTCAATTTCCTTTTTGTGTAAGATTGTAGTTTAAGAAGTAAAAAGGGAGGATACCCATTAAATTTGAATTTCAAATGGAGAAACTTTTTTGTATCAATGTTTCTCAAATACTGTGTAGCATATAAATGTATTTAAAATCTACTCATTGCTCATCTGAAATTAAAATTTAACAGGGTGATCTGTATTGAATTTGCAGTTCTGTTCTTGACCTGCACACACACACACACACACACACACACACACACACACACACACCTAAGATGTGCCTGTAGTTTTATCTTAAGCCCTTTCAGTTGGTATCTGGACCTCATAAGCCTCATTTCTATGGCAATGCCTTTCCAACTTTGTTTCACTTTGTCCTTGACACTAAGTGGCTGCAGACATTTCCTTATGGGCTCTGACCTTCAATAAAAAGCCTGTAAGTGCACAAAATGAAGTTACAATCCAGGAGATAACAGGTGTCTAAATAAAATAAAGTTATAATCCAGGAGATAATGGGCATCTAATAAAGAGGGAAAGCCCAAACTTTGACCCTCACACATTCAAAAAGGTAGCAGACAAAACTAAATTATTTCTTTTATTTAAAAAAAAAATGGGGGGCGGGTGTAGGAAGATGGCTCAGTGGGTCAAATGGATTCAGATCCTCAGAACCCATTTAAAAGCTGGGACTATAATCCTAGCACTAGACGCAGAAACGGGAAATCCAGGGAATCTCTGAGCTCTGGGTTCAGCAAGGATCCTGCCTCAACTCAGATGGTGGACAGTGACTGAGGAAGACACATCAACCTCATACCTCTAAATGCTAAAGCACATGCATGCACACCCACACACGTTTAAGCCTGTGCGCATATGTACACATCACATGTGCACACACACGTCCAAGCCTGTACGCATATGTACACATCCCATGTGCACACACACACGTCCAAGCCTGTACGCATATGTACACATCCTATGTGCACACACACACACGTCCAAGCCTGTATGCATATGTACACATCCCATGTGCACACACACACGTCCAAGCCTGTACGCATATGTACACATCCCATGTGCACACACACACACGTCCAAGCCTGTACGCATATGTACACATCCCATGTGCACACACACACGTCCAAGCCTGTACGCATATGTACACATCACATGTGCACACACACGTCCAAGCCTGTACGCATATGTACACATCACATGTGCACACACACGTCCAAGCCTGTACGCATATGTACACATCCCATGTGCACACACACACGTCCAAGCCTGTACGCATATGTACACATCACATGTGCACACACACGTCCAAGCCTGTACGCATATGTACACATCCCATGTGCACACACACACGTCCAAGCCTGTACGCATATGTACACATCCCATGTGCACACACACACACGTCCAAGCCTATACGCATATGTACACATCCCATGTGCACACACACACACGTCCAAGCCTGTATGCATATGTACACATCCCATGTGCACACACACACGTCCAAGCCTGTACGCATATGTACACATCCCATGTGCACACACACACGTCCAAGCCTGTATGCATATGTACACATCACATGTGCACACACACGTCCAAGCCTGTACGCATATGTACACATCCCATGTGCACACACACACGTCCAAGCCTGTACGCATATGTACACATCCCATGTGCACACACACACGTCCAAGCCTGTACGCATATGTACACATCCCATGTGCACACACACACACGTCCAAGCCTGTACGCATATGTACACATCCCATGTGCACACACACACACGTCCAAGCCTGTACGCATATGTACACATCCCATGTGCACACACACACGTCCAAGCCTGTACGCATATGTACACATCACATGTGCACACACACACGTCCAAGCCTGTACGCATATGTACACATCCCATGTGCACACACACACGTCCAAGCCTGTACGCATATGTACACATCACATGTGCACACACACACGTCCAAGCCTGTACGCATATGTACACATCCCATGCACCTATACAGGCAAAGGAGAAAGAAATGTCCCGAGAATTTGATGGGCTAAATAAAATCGGAGGGCACAAAATTCAATTATTTGACATTTAGACAAATATTTTCTGATACAACAAATTATTTCTAATCAGTTATTGAAGCAAAGGTCTCCTGGAAAACTTAGCCAACAGTTTATTTTACTTGAAGTGGGGTAACTAGAGAGGCATATGAATGGTACCTGTTCCTAAAACATTTTATTCAGTCTGAAGTAATGTCATTTCTTCCTCTTAGCCAGATTTGGTGATCCGAAACTCTGAAGCAGCCTCTTACCCAGCTGTGGGGGTGCACACCTAGAATCCTAACGCCTGGGGTACACACCCAGAATCTCAGTGCCTGGAATACACACCCAGAACCCCAATACCTGGGGTACACACCCAGAACTCCAGCACCTGGGGTACACACCCAGAACTCCAGCACCTGGGGTATACACCCAGAATCCCAGCACCTGGGGTACATACCTAGAACCCCAACACCTGGGATACAAATACAGAACCCCAATACCTGGGGTACACACCCAGAACCGCAGCGCCTGGGGTACACACCCAGAACCCCAATACCTAGAGAACACACCCAGGATCCTAGCACCTGAGGTACACATCCAGAACCTCAATACCCAGGGAACACACCCAGAATCCCAGCACCTGGGGTACATATCCAGAACCCCAGCACTTGGGATACTGAGGCAGGAGGATTGTGTAAAATATTTACTAATTAATTGGGTTTCCCCAAAAATATAGGTACTGTGTTATTATCCTACATTGCTATATTATGTCCTATATTAAATAAAGCTATTTCTTTTACACTTTAAAGGAAATTTAGAGAAAGGACACAGGAACACAGGCTACTACAAACACATACCATCCAAACATCAAGAACTTTTGTCTATGATAAGTTTGGTGTTTGGGTTTTTTTGTTGTTGTTGTTGTTGTTTTCTGTTTTGTTTTACTGGGCAGTTTCAGCTCCACAGCTGGAGAAATGCATTTGTGTCCCTGCCCTGTGATGAGCATGGTCCTGGATGCAGGAGCACTCAGATGAATTATACACGGTCCTCATCCCTCCAGCATCTTTGCTCTGCCTCCGTAACTATTCAGAGTGGGAGATGCTTTGATTAAGAGACGCTCAAAGGATACAGTGTGGGGGAGAAACAGATCATTAATGGCTGCCCGGAGGAGGTGTGAACAGAGTCCAGGGATGAAAGGGGACTGGAAACATATTCTCTTTCATCATTTTACCTTTTGCTAGGCAGCAGCATCCCTCATGTTTCTGGAATTTTCTCCCCCTTTAAATATCCACAGAGACCTCTCACACCTCCCTCAATGACAAACTGGGTTACAGGATAACTCCCGTGCAAGGGGCTGCTGAGTTGTTTGGCCTGAGATGTGGGGGGCTGTCAGTCACTGTCCTCACCCCACTCCAACCCCTCCTTGTGTGTGGAAATGGACAATTGGGATAAAAAGGGAAAGAAGTCTCTCTCTTAGTTTTGTGAGCAGGGATGACTTAGTTGAAAAATAAAAGGGGCTTTGGTTTGGTTTTTAATAAACTACAAGGATAAATTTATCAATATTAAGGACAGAAAGTCAGGATTTTAGGTTTTCTTTCAGTTAATTGAAGAGCAGAGAGGGAACCGAGCTTGCTCGTTGGACTGCGGCCCCTTCAGCTTGCACAGCGCATTGGCTCACCCTGCTCTGTACAGATCGATCCCTGGGGAAACTCATTGACTCTGCCCATGCGTTCTCCCCCTGTGAAGTAAAGAAGGAAGAGAATTAGTGCTTTTAGCTCTGTTTCCCCTCTTTCCCAGAGTTCACTTGTCCTCTGAATTCCTGGGGACTCTGGGTAACTCTCTAGGTTGGTATTGTATCTGGGAGGCTATGGAGGCAGAAGCAGTGACTTCAAGGAACTTGGGTCAGCTCAGTTTGGGCATCTACCTTTTGTTTGATCTGTGCTTTTGACCAGTCGCCTGCTGTCAGGACTCCTGTTCCCTTATATATAACATAGAGATGCCCCTGCTCATCTTGCTGGGCTTGGGGACGCATCTGTTACTTTTCTCATCGATGGAACAAAATGCCTGATAAAAACCAAATTAAGGACTTGTTTGAACTCATAGTTTGAGCCACAGCCCATCATGCCACGAAGTCTTAGTGGCAGGAGCAGGAGGCAGTGGTCACGTGGCAGCCGCAGTCAGGAAGCAGAGAGATGAAACTGGCTGTCTCCTCTTCCGTCAGTGCAGGACACCAGCCTTGCCATCACATGTAGGGGCATCTTACAGTTAACCGTCTCTGGAAGCTCCCTCACGGACACACATGGAGGTGTGTCTGTTTGGTGGTCCTAAGTCCACTTGAGCTGATTGATAATCAAGGTAACGGTCACGGGAGAGAATGAATGATGCTGAGGAAAGTGGGCAGAGAGGCTTGTCCTCAGTAAACACGGGGCGTGTGGAGGAATCAAGGTAACGGTCACGGGAGAGAATGAATGATGCTGAGGAAAGTGGGCAGAGAGGCTTGTCCTCAGTAAACACGGGGCGTGTGGAGGAATGCCGGGCTGAGGAATTGTAACAGTGAGGATATTCGACCTGTGGCAAGCCAGTCCCAGCTTTCCACGAGACCACCCGGGAGTAATGGAGCCATTCTCTTCGGCAGGCGTGGCACCGTCTGTGGAAGCCTTTGACAAGCTGGTGAACAGTATGGTGGCTGAGTTCTTAAGGAACAGCAGAGTCCTTGCTGGGGATGTAGAGACGCATGTGAGTATTTCCTTACCCCCCAGACGATCCCGATGGCGTCACAATGTCTCTGTGGTTACTTTTCCCTTCACTTGTGCAGTCATTTACATATCTGCCCTACAAGAGTCTACCAAGTCAGGCATCTGTGAGCACTGTTCTAGAAGCCAGGAGTTCAGGGATGAATGAGACAAGAGAGTCCTGCCCCACCCCACCTCGTAACTTTTTACCTTTGGGAAACAAAAGACATGCATAACTATACAACCAACTGAGGTATTATAGGTATGACCTAAAAATTAAGGGAATAGACAATGATGTGGAAAGTTTTGGAATTGGGGTTGTTGGTTTAGGGGCCGTATCTCAGGAGGTGACATTTGAGCAGAGATCTTAGTAGAGAGAGGGAGCGGGAGGGGTGGTTATGGAGCAGGGTGGTCCAGATAGAGGGGAGGGTTAGAGCAAACCCCTGAGGATGTTGGAACATGCTGTTCCCAGCAAGGCAAACAGCTGCTGGGGAGGTGAATTAGGGAGAGAGGTAGCTTGGAACCAGAGCCGGATAGGACCTGTTAGTCACAGTGAAGGACTTCCGTGTATGCTTGGTGTGACAGGAAGCTTCAGAGGGCACCGAACACAGGGATTAGCGTGAATTCCTGTCACTTTACAAAAAGCTCCCCCAGCAGAATTGACTCAGGCACCCTTTTTCCCCAGGGTCAGACAGAGGCTATTCCTAACACCTGTTGGGATGTTTCTGTCATCAGAAAATAGAAAGTGTGGGCACGGAGGTGGTGAAATCGAACCCCCGGGTTCTGTTGGTGGGAAGGGAAAATGGCGCGTCCATCAGAGAAAATGGATTGGCAGCGGAGTGTAAACATATGAGCTCTCATTTGAGCACAAACCCCGAAGCCATGCAAACAGACTGTCAAAGTGGCCTTTGTACCCCCGAGTTCAGAACAGCGTGAGCCACAACAGCCAAGAGGTAAAAGGTGCAGTGGGATGTTATTCCGCTTCCAGAAAAGAAAATCCTGGTATATGCTATAAGATGGGTGAACACTGAGGACGTGGTGCTAAGGGAAATAAACAAGACACAGAAAGGAGTCCACTGCATGAGTCCATCTATATGAGGCATCCAGAGCGGCAAAAGTGATAGACACAGAGACTAGGATAGGGTCATCAGAGGCAGGGATGGGAGGCAATGAGGAGTTGTCTAATGGGTGTGACCTTTCTACTTCCAAAGCCTAGAAATCCCATGGCAGCAGGAGTGTAACGGCACTGAATTGCTTGGCTAGAAATGGCTAAGATGGCAAGGTGCTCTCGCCGTTTTATTCTCGTGTGTGTGCACGCTCATGAGTGTGTGGCTGCACATGCAGCTGTGTGTGCATGTATGTGGGGCCAGAGGTCAATCCCGGGTGTCTTTCCTCGGGTGAAATCCACCTTGGTTTTGAGACAGGGTCTCCCTGGGGCCTGATGCTTACTGGGTGGAGTAGGTGAGCAGGCAGGCCCCAGGGATCATCCTGTCTCCCCTTTCCCAGCACTGGGTTTACAACTGTGCATATGACTAGTTTTTAACACGGGTGCCAGCAATCAAATGTGTTGGTGAAGCCAGCCCTTTACTAGCTGGGATTTCTCGCCAACCCATTTTCTTACTGCATTCTTAAGTCATTATGCAAAGTAATGTGTTTCATTGTGACATTTTCATACCTGTGTGCCACTCCACTGTGTTCCAGTTTGTGCCCCTCCCCTGCTGTCCCCCTCCGGGACCCCGTGCCTCGAGCAGGCTCCCTTCCTCAGATTTCCCTACTTTCTGCTCTTATATCACAATATTCCACTGCACTCTCTCCACGTTCTTAATATCTCTTCTGCCACTGTGATCCCCTTTCTAACTCACACACACACACACATACACACACACATACACACAAATGCAATTTTCTTTTTTTTTATTGAGAAAAGGAAAAAAGTATCCACCTCCTCCCAGCCTCCCATTCCCCCCCCCTCCTCCCACCCTTCTCCCCCTCCCTCCATTCCTCTCCCCCTCCCTCTCCAGTCCAAAGAGCAGTCAGGGTTCCCTGCCCTGTGGAAAGTCCAAGGTCCGCCCCCCTCCGTCCATGTCTAGGAAGGTGAACATCCAAACTGGCTAGGCTCCCACAAAGCCAGAACATGAAGTAGGATCAAAACCCCGTGCCATTGTCCTTGGCTTCTCATCAGCCCTCATTGTTCGCCATGTTCAGAGAGTCCAGTTTTATCCCATGCTTTTTCAGTCACAGTCCAGCTGGCCTTGGTGAGCTCCCAATAGATCAGCCCCACTGTCTCAGTGGGTGGGTGCACCCCTTGTGGTCCTGACTTCCTTGCTCATCTTCTCCCTCCTTCCGCTCCTCATTGGGACCTTGGGAGCTCAGGATGGGGGGAACTTGGGGAAAAAGGATGATTGGGATAAAGGAAGGTTGGATAGGGGAGCACGGAAGCACAATTCTTAGTTAAGGGAGCCACCTTAGGGTTGGCAAGAGACTTGAACCTAGAGTGGCTCCCAGGAGCCCAAGGTGATGTCCCCAGTTAGTCCCTTGGGCAGCTGAGGATAGGGAACCTGAAATGACCCTGTCCTATAGCAATACTGATGAATATCTTGCATATCACCATAGAACCTTCATCTGGTGATGGATGGAGATAGAGACAGAGACCCACACTGGAGCACTGGACTGAGCTCCCAAGGTCCAAATGCAATTTTCTTATGTCGTCTTCTAATGACTTTTTTTTTTCCAAGTACAGCCTGGGAGAAAGGAAAAAAAAAATCCTAGAATCTGGAAACTCCTGTTAGAAGAGATCGTTAAGGATGTGTGTCTGATCTGCTAGCTAAAGACAGTTTTATTCCCCAGCAGTTAGTCACCGTTTACATTCATAGCAAAAACACCAATCAGGCCAGTTAGAAACTTCAGGATAAGTGAAGCATCGGGCTGCTTTTCAGGGCTCTGTCTCGGAGGGTAGAAAACCAACTCTTTGTCCCTGTAGGTGTCTCTCCCATCAGATGATCCTGGCAAAGACGCTTTCGACATAGGTTTATAGAATATCCTATGCTTATGCTCACCTTACTAGACCTGGATGGAGGTGGGTGGTCCTTGGACTTCCCACAGGGCAGCGAACCCTGATTGCTCTTCGGGATGACAAGGGAGGGGGACTTGATGGGGAGGGGGAGGGAAATGGGAGGCAGTGGCGGGGAGGAGGCAGAAATCTTTAATAAATAAATAAATAAAAATTTTTAAAAAATCCTATGCTTGAATAAAGTCCTTCAAGGCTAGGAAACCTCCTCTGCTGATAGCGTACTCAGCACTTAGCACTGGTCTTGCTGGGGGATCTGGTAACGTCACCTCACAGTGTATTTGTCTGCCACAGTTGCCCCCCACTGTTCTTAAATGTTTCTCTTGAAATACTCATGGGTGGAAAGGGGGAAGATTGGGCCCATCTGCGGTTCAGGGAAGTCTATTTTGAGACAGCCGCTTCCACAGTTCCTTACTCACAGTGAACGCCACACGGGTGTCTTTACACTGACCCTTTGATATCTGGTTGTCATTATTTCAATGAAGGTTTATATACTGTGAGATAGTGTTGAGTGTCTCATACTTGCTGGCACAGTCTACGTGGAAGCCAAATTTGCATGTCCCCAGTATGAAGTTCTCAAGTGATGCTGTCTCAGTGATTCCCGACCTGTGACCTTCAGTTGCTGACCTTATGTTTCTGGGGTAGGACAGTACATCTGATCTCTGGCTAATAGCATCTCACGAAGCCCTCGGTAGACACTTGAGTCGGAAAACAGGGAGGCTTAGAAATCAGTACTCGACTTTGTGTTTTTCGGAAAGGGCAGCTTTGCAGAGTGAGCCCTCCCGTTGCGTGGTCAACGGTCCCTTTGAGTTCCTTTGCGAATAAAGTGAGGTGTACGTATAATTGGATTTAAATGAAGGGTTCTCTCCTCCCCACTCATCAGCTTGTAAACAGGGTGACTCTGATGGAAATCCATTCTCGATAATGAATATGCAATGTCTTACAAGTGCCGTGCTTATTTTTATTAGAAGGGAAGACTGAAAAGAGAAACAGGGGGAGGGACTAGGGGAGGACTGGAGAGGAGAGGGGTGCCCAGGAGAAGGGAAGGAAAGGAGAGCACAGGGGAGAGAAAAAGGAAAGGAGAAGAGGGAGAAGAGAAAACACGGGGGAAGCGAGAACCAGGGGGCAATAAAAGAGAGAGGCTTGCCATCTGAAAACTTGGGCCCAGCTCTGTAACACAAAAGAAAAGCGCAGGCAGCCGGAGCCCATCTGCCTGTTGCTTTAATGATGTGAATGAGCAGTTTAGGTCTGCACCCTCACAGAGCCCTGTGTCATCGGAGTTAAGCCTGCAGCTGCCAGCTCTCCCGTGAGCCAAAAGTGTGTGTGTGGGGGGGGGGGGGTTGAACTTTGTTCCAAGAACACACCTGTTGCCTTGAAAAAGGAACGCTCCCATACCTGATTGTACAGTATGGAAACCTGAGAAGGAGGCCAGCACTCATCATGTCCAGTCCTGTCCCCCGGCTTAGCAGCTATTTCACAGATACTAATCATGAGTACAGGCAGGCAGGCAGGCAGGCAATGATTTAACGTCTATCTCCGTGTGCTGGCTGCTGGTCCGGCTTTAATTTCCCCAACACTCAATAGTCTATTGACAGAAGAGACCACAAAAAGGGGGAATTAATGGTGACAATTAGGACATTCTGCCGAACCCAAGAACATAACAGGTTTAGAAAAGATTAGATCTGCCTAAGCCTTCTTGTGTGCAACATAAACCAGAGGGCTTATATAAATTACTCTCCAGCCAGAGAACAATGACACAGCCGGTGCCTCCTTTAGAAGAATAAACAATGCATAATTTTATGATAGATCTTTAAGGTAAACATGGTTTTGGCCATGAAATGAAGGGGTCCTCTACAAATAGAGCCCATATATCACCAGCGAGGTCTTGGAAGTCACAGCAATGGATTGGGGTGACTTGTATGCTGTGTTGTGTTGTGTTCTTGGTTTCTTTTGTAGAGCTAGAGATAGAGCTCAGTTGAAAGACCTGGATCTGTGCCTCCTCACCATATAAACCTCGTGTGGTCGCAGATGCCTACAACGGGTCCCCAGCACTATGGAGGTGGAGGCAGGAGGCTCTGCATAGTGGGGTGGGGGGTGTTGAGGCCAGCATGGGCTACGAGAAAGTTCATCTTAACAAACTAACCCCCAAATCAGTGGCATTGTTATTCCCAGCTTACGGAACTAATCATGAGCCTGTTGCTGAGTGACTTGATAGTTGCAAAGCAGCTGCCAACGACAGCTGGAAGTCCTAAGTCCTTGAACATTTCCTGGGTGTGGAATATTTATTTCCTTTTCTTGATTAAAATGAATTTAAAAGAAAAAGCTCATATTGATTGTTTCATATAATAAGAGAATCACAATTTAAACAAAAAGACAGTAAAATGAAACCAAGCATAGCCCACATGCATGATGTAGATGCACTGTGAGCCATGCTTTCTTTGTCTTCCTGACCTTGTAGGATAAGCATTTTTAGACAGTTATTGGGCAGCTTCCCTTGATGGCTGTTGGGGTGGTATTTTGAGACAGAGGGTCATGTAGTACACGTTGACCTCAAATTTGCTATGTAGCTAAGCCTGGCTTTGAATTCCTGTCCCTTCCATGTGTTGGGATCACAGATACACACCCACAAAGGCTCACCATTGATGCCTCTCATCACTGTACCACATGCTGAGAGTTCTAACTGTCCACTTAATTAATCTATGGAATGTTTGGTTCATGTCATGCCATGCTGACTAGCAGAGAGATTCCAAGGGAAGCAAAGTGGCCTTCCTTGCCCTCTTCTGCAGCCATTTTGGTCTTCCGGTTGACTTCTGTTTTCCTGCTTGTTGTTGTAATTCATTTAAACACTTGCCTTTAGGAAGGTGTTTTAGTGATCACAAGCCGGCCAAACACGATCTCAACAGGAATTCTGATTCCTGGGCTCCCGCATGCTATGAATCCAGCATTACTATCCCTACAGCCTCAGCTGTTAGTGACAGCCCCAATTTTCAGACAAGATAACATTTGGGTATCATCCAAATTATGTCTTCTTCTATCCCTCCCTCGTTCTATTTCTCTTTTCCTTTCTTCCTTCCTCTCTTCCCTCCCCCTTCCTCCATTCCTTTTCTCTGTTATTTTTCCTTTTCCCGCCCTCTTTTCCATCCTTTTCCCAGTTCTCTAATTTTCTTTCCCTCCTTCCTCTCTCCTTTTCTCTCTCCCTCTCTTTCTCTCCCTTCCTTCCCTCCTTCCACCTGTCTGTCCATTCTCCATAGAAAAGAATCTATACCCTAGAGAAAATGATTAATGTGGGGGCAGATTAAAGGGCAGCGAGATTTGCAGCACAGCTGGGAATCTGATCCCAGAGTCCCCTCTGGCACTTAAGCTGATGCCTGCTCTGACTTTTTGGGCAGCTGTGGCTCCCACGACCTTTCTCCTCATGAGAAGAAAACAAGGTGGCAGAATGCAGGGCGGGCACAGGGCTGGGAAGAGGCCGAATGCAAGGCAGGCACAGGGCTAGGAAGAAGCAGAGGGCCTCCTACCTCATGGCTTCTGTGCATCACCTCAGAGCAGTGACCGTGGGAAATGAAGCCCTCTGGGGTCTTCACTTCCTCTCTGTCACACAATCCAGTCCCATCCAGGTCCAGTCATTACCATACTGCTGGCTCCAGGGGTACAGAATTCAGGAGCACTCTCACGCCAGCTTATTGTCATTTCTTTCCAAGAACACAGAGACCTTTTAACTCTGCATTGAGGGCATACTTGGCTTCCAGGTGTAGACTGACTCACAGCCCACCTCCTGTCAGGTCGCTACCCTTAGGTCACATGGTGGTTAAACTTCATTGCCACACTGACTGGATTTAAATCACCGTAGGACACATATTTGGCATATCTCTGAGGGAGTTTACAGCAAAGTTTGCTAGGGAAGGAAGCCCCACCCTGAATGTAAGAGCACCATCCCAGGGGCTGAAGTTCTAAACAAATTTTTAAAAGGTTAACCGAGCACCAGCCTTAATCTCCCTCCACTGTGTGTAGACACAAAGCGACCAGCTGCCTCACACACCCACCGCTATGGTCCTCTGCCCGGATGGACTGTGTCTCCTCAAACTATGAGATGAAACCAACCGTCCCTTCCTTCCTGAAGCTGTTCCTGTCAAAATTTTCTGCACAATGGGGATAAAAGTAACAACTACAGTTTGCAAACCTTCCACTCAAGAAAGTTTTTAGGCAAATTCCACCCATCTCTTGTTGAGCATTCCAGTTTGAGATGACACCCAGGGTTTGGGGGATGACCAATAAGAAACCGGACGCAGAACCAAAGTCTCAGTGAAGGACCAGCAGGCACCACCAACCACTAGAATTGCCTCGTCTGTCTGTCGGAAATTAGCTGCCACCAAATATCCTGCTAGAATAACAAATTGGTCCTGTAAATGGCTAAGAAAAGCCTTGCTGCTTTACCTTTCTGGTATACGCAGTAGGTTGCGTATTGACATTTTATACGTGTACGTATGGTGTCTTTAACCACATGCATTCCCATATCTCCTCTTGTCTTGTTCCCACGCCTGCTGATGTCTTCCTTTTCAACTCATCTCCCTCACTTTCCTTCCCTCCCCCTCCTCTCTTTGGTGGCAATTAATTTAATGAACATTGTTTATGGGAGTGTGGGGGAGGGGGTTTTCCTAAACTATCCCTTGAGTGCTTTTCTTCTTTTGTTTTTAGTAACTGGGTTTAATTTAACTTTTTGAATAAATAATGCATCTATTATTCAGTCAGGAAAAGCTCGAGTGAGCCAATGGGCAGAAGCATTTGCCAACAAGCCTAATAACCTGAGTTCAATGCCTGGGACCCCCATGGTAGAAAGAAAGAACTGTCTTTCAAAGGTCCACTGAGCTCCACATGGGCAAAGTGGCACATGCATACTGGCACATGTGTGTGCGTACACGTGCACACACATACACGGAATAAATGAAAAATAAATTCATTAATATAATTTAAGGGAGAGCTATGTGTTAAGGCATACACCACTTCCCTTGCCCATCTCATTTTCACTCTGCTGTCGTCTGAATGCGTCTCCTAAAAGCCTTATGAAGGAAATTTAATTCCGCCATGTTGGAAGTGTGTTCCAGGGTGAGATGTTCATACAGAGGGGATAGAACCCTGGCAAAGGATTATGGCTTTGTCTCCATGGGCATTCTTGTTGGGACGTGGGCTGAGAGAGCATAAGTGTCCTTAAGCTCTGCCTCTTCTGCATCACCCCCCTGCCCCTGTGGACTCCGACACCCACTGAAGCAGCGGGAAGCATCTGGGGCGTCTGGGTACCAGAGCACATACTTGGTAGTACTGAGGAGTCTAAGGGTCAGTTCTCTCTTTCCACCACATGGGCCCAGGGCATTAGACTCAGGTTGTCAGGTGTGTAAAGCCACCATCGCTCCAGCCCCAGTGTTTATGTCTTTAATGTGTTTTTCTTTAATACAGTAGTAATAAGATATTGATAGTGGTTTATCTTTTTAATGACTCTGTTCATTGTACATAATAGTGCATTTCGTAAGAGATTTACTCAAGTATAACGTGTACTTTGACCTTGTTCACCCCATGCATTCCCTTTTCTCCCACCTCCTGTTAATCCCTTCTGTCACCCTCATTTTGTTTCTACTTTCATGACGTATATATAAAAATGATTTTAGAGTAGAGAAATGAATCTTGGATAAATGGCATCGCTCTGTAAAAGAATGGCATATATGGACAGTTCAGTCCAGGTCAGAAGTTTATTGCAACAGTGTTTGCAGTGGTTGAGTTATGGAGGCAACGTAGGTGTCCAACGACAGAGGAATGGCAAGAGAATGCAGTAGACGTAAATGGGGATTTACTGCAGCCATAAAAAAGATGAAAGTTATTTGAAAGAAAAATGAAAGCAACTGTAAACAGTCATATTAGATAAATCAAGGCAGTTTCAAGAAATGATTGTGTTTCTCTCATTTGTGGTTCTAATTTTATAGAGACAGAAAACCATGTGTGCATATGTGTGGAAGCTGAACTGTCTAGAGAAATAAAGGGAACTAATGGGGGAGGCTGAGCAGGAGGAGAGAGGAAAGGAGATACGGGGAGAATATGCTCAACATACAGTATACATTACATGAAAATATCCTGTGTATGCAATGAGTAGACACAGTGGATTTTTAACATAAAAAGAAAGCTTTATGGGTAACCAGCAAATTTTTCCCTAGAGTTTTCTCCTCAGAATTATCCTCTCCTGCCAGGTGATGGTGGTACACGTCTTTAATCCCAGCACTCAGGAGGCAGAGACAGGCAGCTGTGAGTTCGAGGCCAACCTGGTCTACAGAGTGAGTTCAAGGACAACCTCCAAAGCTACACAGAGGAAATCCTGTCTCATTGGATTATTTTCTTTCAGAAGTTAAGTCACATTACCAGGAACACAAAATAAGTGTCCCTTCCACGGCTGTTCCCTCATGTGGTCCTCTCTTGTCGCTTTCCCTCTTTCTACAATAGTGCCAGCGATTGGAACATTTACTGTTTGCCTTTTTAATTCACTTTGCTTTTGGGTATTGTTGTTGTTGTTTATTTCTTTTTAGGTTTTGCTTTTGTTTTTGAAACCAGGTTTCATGTATCCTGGGTTGGTCTCAAACTCAACTAATAACTGAGGATTGCCTTGGACTGTTTTATTTTTTAACTTGACCTTCTTTGCCCCCTGCCACTCGCTTCTGAGTGCTGGGTTGCAGGTATATGCTACCATGCCTGTTTTATTGAGTACTGGGTATTGAACCTGGGGCTTTGTGTTCACTAGGCAAGCCGTCTGCCAACTGAGCCATACGTGGTTCTTGTTTTTAATCTGGATTTTAGAATGATACTCTCACTTGCTTGGAGGACTTTGGTGTTCATGCTTTGTCCTAAAGAGATGACGTCTTTGTATTCTAATTTCATTTAGATAATCTTGCTATGTCCCCATGAAACACACACATCATTCTTGAAAAATTTCTTCAGAACACCGTATTCAGCACACACAAGGAAAGCCACTGTCTGTCAGCTGTGTGGGTGAATCACTCTGATCCTAAGAGAACGTGTCTGCAGATTCATTCTGCACACACAGAAACAGCAGACTTTGCTCTCCCATCTTGACTATAGTTTTCCCTTCCTAGTTGTATTTCGTAGTAGGTTAACAATAATTGGATCATTTTAAAACATGACAGTTCACATGTATATTCATAAGTATATGTTTATATAAAAATGTTTTCAATATGTTATAAGACAAATCTTTTAAAACATCCAATAAATACCTCAATGATTGAATGAACTAATCATTTCTTGCTCATGCGGGGTTGCTGTATAGATGTATTCTCTTTCATTAAACTCTTTGAGGAAGGGCCTTACTCTGTAACAAGGGCTGGCCTCAAACTCATGACAGATCTCCTGCCTCAGCCTCCCAAGTGCTGGGAGTACAGGCCTGAGCCGTGCTTCTTGACTAATATTTGACTTTTAGCTGTTAGATGTGACTTTTCAGGTCTGCTTGCCGAACACAAGGGTTACTGCAAGATTCAAGAAGCAAGGCCAGGCGGTGGTGATGCATGCCTTTAATTCCAGCGTTCGGGAGGCAGAGGCAGGCTGATCTCTGAGTTCAAGGCAGTCTGGTCTAGAAGAGCTAGTTCCAGGACAGGATCCAAAGCTACAGAAAAACCCTGTCTTGAAAAACAAAAGAAAGAAAGAAAGAAAGAAAGAAAGAAAGAAAGAAAGAAAGAAAGAAAGGAAGAAAGTTAGTTTTCCTGCAGAGTTTGCTAAAATTGAATATTTAGGTGAATGAATCAAATTATTGATATGTAATTGAATCAATGGATGGGTTGATTTGCTGTAGCTGGTGATTTCAATTAAGCTAAGTCTAGACTAACAGTCAAAACTAAATGACCAAAGCCAGATTTTTAAGCAATGAACTATTTAAAAAAAGAGTTGGATTTTTTTTTATCTCTGTAGAGGTTTAACACACACACACACAGACACACACACACACGTGCAATCAGTGTTCAGAAGGATAGCTATCAGGCAAGAGTGAACTTTGAAGTCTGGATGCATAGGTTAAGAAATTAAACTTTTAGCTGGGATTTCCCTGTGTATTTCCAATACTCAAATCTCCCTGGTTTCCTGAGAACATGGCTGCACGCATTTCTGTAATGCTAAGCATCTGGGAGAGAGCCAGAAACCCCGCAGATTGTCTCAACACATCCAAATGCAGATGTCCTGTGCTTTTCAGCCAGATGCTTCCCTCCCGCCAAAATTCAGCGTGGGTGTCATTTGCCCCAAGCCCTAGTGGAAGCCACAGCTGGTGTGCCAAGCCATGGACAGGGCTACCCTGTATTCACTGTGCAGGCGGTGCCACCCCAAACCTGTTTGCTAAGTGATATGGAAGCTGGAAGATGCTGGAGAGTTTTACAGCAACCCACCAGGGTAGTTTGAAGTGTTCTAAATTTAGTAATTTGGAAAAAAAAAACCCTGAGACATTATTTGTCTGGTTTACTTACATTGTATTTTTTCCAATATTTTATTTTTTACAAACCAGCGATGAAAAGGCAGAACATATTTTCCAGACCTCACTTATGTTTGACAAAATGCTAGGAAGGAATCCTTCCCACCATGCTTTTGGTTAAACGACAATAACATTGAATGAAAAATGGTCATTTATTATGAATGCTGACACCCGGGGGATTGTGCATTTAATTAGAGAAAGGAGAAGAAACAGGGGTTTCTGTGGCAAGTCGGCCGCATGCTTTCAGCTGAATGGAAGCCTGGATGCTTTTCAGCTTTCACTTCCAAACTTGCCTCTCCCTTCCCTGTGTGAGTGTAGAGTTACTGCCTTTGATGCCTGGCAACCATTGTGAGGCTGATCTTGGAACTCACGAGTGGGACAAAAAAGACAAGGAAAGAGATTTTCTGTAGATAACAGAGTGGGATTAAAGGAAGCGTGGGTAGGAGAAGATCCATGTAGGAAGAAGGATTTGTCTCATTAAACATAAAGTCTAGAAGGACAGTCACTGGACTGCTGACCGTGGGCATCTCTTGGAGGCAGGATTACCCAAATCTTTTGCTTCTAAAAGTCCATGTCTTTGTACATTTTATAACAAGCATTCGGGACTACTATTGGAAAAGGAAGAAAGGACCAGTGAGTTCTAAAGATAGATTTGGGGAGCAGTGTGTCCCTTGAAAGGGAATTTACTAAGAACACCAACAGCAATACAAAGGAAAGGGAAACTGAGCACAAAAAGGGTCCCTCACCCAGCACATATGACTGCGCTGTGCCTGGGTGTCTGTGCAACTGGGCAGCCTGTCTTTAAGGGACTTTCCTTTCCTTTTCTTTCTTTCTTTCTTTCTTTCTTTCTTTCTTTCTTCACTTCTTCCTTGCTTTTTCTTTTTTCTTTTTATCTCCTTTTTTGAAAAAAAAGTCTTTTATATCTTATTCAACTTTTTAAATTTTTATTTTTATTTCACATGCATTGATGTTTTATCTACATATATGTCTATATGAGGGTGGCAGATCCCCTAGAACTGGAGTTACAGACAGCTGTGTTCTGCCATGTGGGTGCAGTCAGTGCTCATAACCACAGAGCCATCTTTCCAGCCCCGCAAGGGACTTTTCACAGTCAAGTGTTTATGGTTGATAGGGGTGGATCTGGTTGGAGGGTGAGCAGTATTGGCTGCCCAGCTAAGTTTTCTAGCCACTAGAGATCAACTTCATCCCCCTGCATCAACTTTATCTACCTACCTATCTTGCATTTGCTTTACTGTGCGAGACTGTGTAAGTGTCAAGAATTCTAACCCATGTTGAGGCCTGCTGTATATCTGGACACTGCATTGTTATTAACAAACATTATTTAACTTGGTCCTTGGAAGGAAGGATCTTCTAAGGTAGGTGGCTTTTGAGATAAAGCAATGAGACTAAGGATGTTGAGTCACTTGCAGTGACCATTGTTAGGAGCCAGGTACTCCCCCAGCCCACCTTCAGTGACTCAGCGCCAGCATCCACATCACCAGTCACCAAATGTGACACATCTCCACTGCCACCACAAGTCCCATACACTTTATAAAGTATCCACCATCAGCCAGGCAGTGGTGGTACATGCTTATAATCCCAGCACTCGGGAGGCAGAGGCAGCCGGATCTCTGTGAGTTCGAGGCCAGCCTGGTCTACAAGAGCAAGTTACAGGACAGGCTCCAAAGCTACAGAGAAACCCTGTCTCGAAAAAAAAACAAAAAAGTCTCCACCATCACACACACACACCCTGTCCCTGCTCAGACCCCAGTCAGAGGTGCCTTTCTCGCCCCATCCCCCACCAATAAATCTCTTACATGAGATCTGTTGTATGGTGTGTGATCTTTGTGGCATTCCTTCACCCAGATCCACCACAGTGTTCTTCTGCTGCAAACCCCTAACAACCATGCAGCTCAGGCCTGTGTGAATTCATGGTTTCCCATCAACATCACTCCGTTCTCTCCTAATAATAAGCAGAAAATAAAGGCCCTTCCCTTCTCTTTAAGCAGTCACAGGCTTGATCCTTCACAATGTATCTTCTGTTTAGGGAGACGCATGGAATGTTGGGTAAGGATTTGGTTTAAGGAGGGCTAGATGGATGGCTCAGTTGTTAAAAATGCTCACCTTGCATGTATGAGATTGATCCCCACCACACATATAAAAAACCAAGTATAATGATAGGCACTTGTAATCCTAGAACCAGGAAGGTGGAGACAGGCAGATTCCCGGGGCTTGCTGGCCAGCCAGCCTAGCCTAATCAGAGTGCTGGGTCACACCTTGTCTCAAAATGCAAACTGGACAGAGCCTGAGAAATGACACCTGAGGATGATCTCTGGCTTCCACATGTGTGTACACATGCATGTGTGCCTGCACAGACACACACACACACACACACACACACACACACACACACACATACACACAGAGGCAGAGACAGAGACAGAGAATGTGGTTTAAATAACACAAAGTGAAATGCATAATGCTTAAAACCATAGTGCAACTTAGAATGAATGTTTAATTGTCCCTGACTTTTCTTGGTGGACTTAAAGCAGCCAGACGTCTTTTACTTGTATGGACCCAAGACACATCAACCATGAAGACATTGCTAGCTTCCTAAGTCAAAAGAATTGGTTTAAGCATGTTGATAAGGCATTTTGATTCTTTAAGTGTTAGGGAAACAAGTGAAAGAATTTGGAGAGGGGCCAAACTACGTAATGACTGAGTTTGAAAATGAAGTTAGTTTGGTAGCATGGTTCTGTTTAGAACACAAACTCATAACAGTATTCCTGCCTGTCAGAAGGGCAAATGGGTTGAAACACACAATGGTGTCTTCTTTCCTGTGCTATTCCCAGACCCTGAGAAACACTAATTTTAACTCTTTCTTTCCTGGTTTCTACTGCAGCTTCATAATCTACTTATTTAGCATGGGCCATATGTTCAAAGCCTCTTTCCATGTCAGTACATGGAATTCTGTCTATATTATCAATTGACTACAATATTTTGTTGCACGGTTATTATCAATTGATCTGAACAGTCACAACAGTGTATAGGCACATTAATGTGTGTATAAGAATGTAAGGCCCCAACTAGGTTGAGACGCATGAACCAAGCCTAAGATATGGCCTAAGGAACAGGGACCCTCTTAAACTATGCACTTTAGTGCCTGGCTAGCCTCACTGTGACCCTGTGCTCTCATGACATTTGGCCAGATTGCAGTGGGTATCCTTTCAAAAACATTATTTTATAATTGTACACTTGTATTCTGAGACGATCCCTGTCACTGGAAATGACACGCCCTACTGCAGTTGCCGCATCCCCCTGCCTCCCCCAGGCTGTTGTACTCACCCATGCTCTCACGTGACTCAGAGTGCACTAGGCTGTTTGATGATAATTAAGCATTGGGGAAAAAAAGGTTTTAGGAAAACAATGCATGATATGAATGCACATTAATATTCAAGATATTGTATGCTTAAAATATGTTGCAAATTCTGCTGGATATTCAGGAAAATGAAAAGCAACTCGTATAAACCATGCCTATTTTCAAAGCAGCCATTTATCCATACTACCTTCCTTTGATCTATCTCTTCCATGTAACAAGAAATGTGTTTAAATTTCCCTTCTGGAGTTGGATACAACACGTTTGGGGTGTGCTTGTCAGAATATTGAGGTCACTCTAGCTGAGACCAGAAATGCAGAGATATGTCCAAGAAGATTCCAGGCATGGGTACAGAAACAGACACATGAGAGCCATTCCTTAGTGTCAAAACTGTTCACTGGCTTGTTATAAATACTTCTGTGAGCTAGAAGTTGCCAAGGCAACAGTCCCATTAATGAAGAATAACCCTCATTTATTATCAGTGCCTGAATCATCTTTTTTTTTTCTCAATAAAATGTCCCCAGCAGTCTAACACTGACACACTTGGTCAACCTACTCAGCTTTCCTTTCTAGGCAGCACAACTGTTCAGCCTCGCTCAGTAGGTATGCCTCCTTCCTCTGCCACTGGGGCCAGAACTGGAGGGCAAGAAACTCGACAAACTGTAAAGGCAGTAAAAATATTAATTTATAACAATTACCTAATAGAAAGTAATTGCCTTTTTGATATATGCTTTGACATAGGCAAAGCCTGCAAATGACCATGACTCAATTGTATTTGAACAAGCCGGGTCTTTAAATTAACTCATCTTTATGATTTAATGGCTCATAGCCAACATATTTTTTTTAAGTAAATGGAGTGTGACATTAGTGCTTCAACCCCACCTCCCAACTCCAGTCAGGATGTAAATTTCAGCTCCATTTTATCATACACACACAGGATATTTCAGAGAGGCAGCTGTGGCTAATGTGGGAGTATTTTGGAACCCCCATTGTTCTGAAGCATAGAGAATAATTTAGAGAGATGATGGTTGGGAATGACTGACTACCACAGCGCTTCCCAGGGAGAGTGGTATATGGGCAGAAGGAAATATTTACCCAGAAATAATATTGTATTAGTTACTGATTGACTGCTATGACAAAACCTGACAAAAGCAACCTATGGAAGAGAGGTCTATTTTGGCTCACAGTTGGAGGGGACACAGTCCATCATGGTGGTCACGTTGCATTACCAGTCTGAAAGCAGAGGAAGTGAGTGCTGATGCTTAGGTTGCTTTCTCTTAGTTGTTTTATTTTTGGTTTTTTTTGTTTGTTTTCTGTTTTTGTGGTGTTGGGGATTGAACCCAGAGCCTTGTACACTCTGAACAAGAACTCTATCACTGCACTTTATCTCCATGCTTTCTCCTTCCTATCCAGCCTAGGAACCCAGCCTAGGGAATGGTAACACCCATATGCTAGGTAGGCCTTTCCTCCTCAGTTAAAACTCTCTGGAAACACCTTTCCCCAGTGTGTCCCCTAGGTGACTCCAAATCTAGTCAGGTTACAATGAAGCTGAACCATCACAAATGCATTGTCCTCTCCATTCTCGTCTTGAGCTTTGTCAAACTGACCAAATGGAAGAGCTTACCTCTCACCTATCTTTGCTGATCCCAACAGCCCTTTCCTGTCTAGACTGGATGCTTGTTATGTGCTTACAGGAAGTACTTTATTGCTTATTACTCACATGCATGAAATTTTCTCTGCCTTCACATCTTGTTTTGTTAATCCCGAAGATGGGAGGAGAAAGACCACCAACCCAAATAATCTTGGCCAAATTAATTAAAGGAAACAGTTAATTAAAGGACATTTTTTTTTTTTGGTTTTTCGAGACAGGGTTTCTCTGTGGCTTTGGAGCCTGTCCTGGAACTAGCTCTTGTAGACCAGGCTGGTCTCGAACTCACAGAGATCCGCCTGCCTCTGCCTCCCTAGTGCTGGGATTAAAGGCATGCGCCACCATCGCCCGGCTAAAGGACACCTTTTTATTCATGTACATGGGCTGCCTCCCCCTAAGCCTGGGTTTGAGAGGTCAGCACTGGATGTGAAGAAAATGCTTTTGTAGCTCAGGGGTAGGGTGAAGTGTGAATCTGTTTAGTCTTAACAATAGAAACCCAGATATTAAGGACAAAAGCTGACAGATCAGAAAAGAAGAGCGGCCAGCCACTGGAAACTTCAGACCAAATGGCCGGGATCCTGTCTCTATGAATCTTCAGACTGAATTGAGGAGATTCACCTTTTATTACTGTCTCTACCTCCCTAGTGCTGGGATTAAAGGTGTGTGCCTCCCAAATACTGGAATCAAAGGCATGAGATCCCAAGTGCTGGGATCAAAGGTATGAGCCACCAGCACTTGACTCTGTTTCTCTTTTAGACTGGTTCAGTCTCACGAGTAGTCCAGGGTGGCCTTGAATTCCTGATCTGCCTGCTTCCTCCCAAGTGCTGGGATTTAAGGTGTGTGCCACCACTGCCTTGTCTCTGTGGTTAACTAGTGGCTAACTCTGCCCTCTGATCTCTAGGCAAGCTTTATTTGTCAGAACACAAAAGAAATATCATACAACAGTAGGGGGTTTCCAAGTGGGGGGTTTGATAGGCAAAATAGGCAGGGTTACGGGACCATAACATAAGCATAACAAGTTGGTCATAATTACCTCCTGAAACAAAGACATGATTGCCAAGTGATCATAACAACAGGTAGTCATAACAAGGTAACCATAACAACCCTTTTGAAGCAAAGGTAGGATTGTAAGATAGTTATTAGCTTTTTAGAACAAATGCCATTCCTGGAAGAGGTTGTATAGAACCACTTGTAGCTAAGATTACAGGAGGAGCATAGGCCAATCCTTGAGAAACAAAAGTTTAATCATAAACAGGAATGGACCTAATTTGTCTTTACTATAAGATGGCTTGTAAGCCTAAGACGGAAGCGAGCTGGCTCTTCAGTGTCTCCTGATTTATACTTGACTTGGTTGATAGGTACACAGAGGTGTTCAAAGAGATACATATAAATTTTATTACTTTTATATGTATACATGCTTTTCCTGCATGAGTATAAGGTTCCCTGCAACTGGAAGTACAGACAGTTGTGAGCCGTCATGTGGGTGCTGGGAATTGAACCCTGGTCCTCTGGAAGAACAGACAGTGCTCTTAACTGATGAGCCATCTTTCTAACCCCTCAAAGAACTTTCATTTCATTTTTGTTTGTTTGTTTTTTGAGACAGAGTCTTTATATGTACTCCTGACTGTCCTAGAACTCATTATTGTAAACCAAGCTGGCCTCAAACTGAGTTTCTCCTGTGTCTGCCTCCCAAGTGCTGAGATGAAAGGTGTATGCCACCACACCTGACCACAAAAAAAAAATTTATTGTGAAATTAAATAATAAGTCTCTATTTTATTTAGTTAAATCTTTTCCTAATAACTTTTTAAATAATCTGATATGGAAAAACATGACAACTGATACAGGAAGAAAAGAAACCACTTTTAATCCCAGCCCTTAAAGCTTCCATGAATATCATGGGTTATTGGTAGCATTCATAAGGATGTTTTTCAGAATCTTAAAAACCACTGTTCTGAGCATCATGATGCATGCTTATAATCCCAACATCTGGAGGGCAAACAGGCACATCTCGTGAGTTTGAGGCCAACCTGGTCTACCTAGTGAATCCTAGTCCAACCAGGATTGCATGGTGAACTCTTCTCTCAAATCCAACCAAACAAAACATTCATTGCATAATCATGTTTTCTTCTCCTAAG
The DNA here is from genome assembly GCF_037038515.1 of Microtus pennsylvanicus. NCBI lineage: Eukaryota > Metazoa > Chordata > Mammalia > Rodentia > Cricetidae > Microtus > Microtus pennsylvanicus. Next base: position 85,830,803 of record NC_134582.1, on the reverse strand, counting down.
ATAGAATCACACAGGGCTGGAGTGATAGATCAGGGATTAGGAGCCAGCATTGCTCTTGCAATGAGCTTGGTTTCCTGCACCCATGTGAGGAGCCTCACAACGCCTGTAACTTGAACTGCTGGAGAGCCCATGCCTTCTTCCGTTCTCCACAAACACCTGCACTCAAACACACAGACACACACACACACACACACACGTATATACACAAAATTACAAAAAATACAAATAAGTCATTTTAAAAGATAAAGCCACATTATAATCTTTGTTGACCGTGTATGTACAAGTAACACGTGCCAAGCACTGCAGGGCCCAGGCGTCCCAGACCCTTGGTTGTGTAAAGATGTGATGAAAGTGACCGGGCCAGGCACACTCTTCCACTATGGCAGTTCCAGCCGTTTAAAACCAATCTGGTGTCTTAAGGCTTAGCTTCTGCCCTGCCCCAAGCACAACTTTCAGCACCGGTGTACATGTAAGTTCCTTTGAGGATGGTAGTTCTGGCTTCTCTGCGCCCTTTCCTACTGGCAGTGGGACAGCAGAGATGACTTATGACGCAAAAGTCCATGAGAACCAAAAGTCGCAACGAAGAAACGTTCTGTACTTCTGAGTTTATTTTTTGCTATGGTACTGTAGTGGGGTCATTTGGGGTGTTGCCTTAGCCTCCGCTCACTCCTTGTAAGCACCTCTAATCATCCCCGGATAAGCCTGACAACAATGAGCAGAGAGAATCAAAACCTCATGTACCGAAGAGAAACACATCATTAGAGAGCTTGGCTATTTTTAAAAATGCCAGTAAAGACCGTGCTTATCATGGTGGGTAAATGGGCCTCCCACATCACAGGCATGCCCTCCCCCATAACCGCATTTCCACCTTCATCACACTCCCCACCTTGCTCACAGGGCCCCCCCACATATCGCCAGGAGCTGTTCTGTCGCCAAAAAGATGAAACCAGGATGGATATCCTATAGTGTTGTCTGAAAACAGAAATTAGTTAAGCTTTGCCTTGTTTCTGAAAATAGAGGGAGATGTGACTCAGGCTGGTAGATTCTGACACAGCATGCTTGAAGCCCCAGGTTTGAGTCCCCAGCATATCTATAATCCCAGCAACTAGGAAGTGGAAACGGGAAGCTCGGATGTTCAAGATCATCTCCCAGTGAGGAGTTTGAGGCCACCCTGAGGTACAGGAGACCCTGTTCCCACCCCTGAATAAAGTAGTAGGAGAAGGAAGATACCTAAACTCTCAATTGTGGTAGTTGGAAGGGTAGAAAGACCTGCTAGTTTTTCCATCAGCTCCTTATAAAGCAGCTCTGTTGGCTGAGCAGTTAATAATTTACCCTCAATTCATATCCTACCCATGCCAACCCATTCCTGTGTCCATCTGCCCACCAGTTCTTAAGTATCTGGTATCTGTTATGTGTCTGGTGGTAAATGGGGTAGGGTTGGAGATTTAAAGAAGGTGGTGGGACTCTGGAGGAGACACGTGAGAGGGGTTGAGAGAAACAGGCAAGACACCGCCTTGAGGGCTGTGAAGGCACTTTGGGCATCTTGAAGAACATCTCTATTCAGAGGTAGATAGGAAGTGCTTCTCAGCTTACTGATATTGTTGGTGTTACCTGGGTGCCAAAGACAACTGTGGAGTTCATTTCTGCCCTGATTTTAAGGATGGGTATAATCTCCATCTACTGTTTTTTTTTTTTGAATCTTCACCATGAAGTTGGCTTCCAGTCTTAATTTCCTATGAACTAATCTAATCCACAGGACGTGGAGTTCATATCAAGCAGAAAGTAAGTAACTGTCAGTCATTTGCTACATGCAAGTCCTCGTGGCTCACTGAAGAAGACAGAAAAGAAAAACTGAATTCTTGACTCTTTGGGGACTTTCATCAGTGAGGAAACAGTGGAGACGTGTCTCCACAATGTGACAACGAAAGCTAGTGCCCGGTAAAGAGAGGACAGTAGCCCTGTCCATAGATCTGACACTTGCTAACCATGTTAGGAGCTTCACTAGTCTCCCTGGGTCTTGTTTTTTTTTAACAAAGAAATGAAAAGGGTGTGAATGGAAGGCAGGCTTAGAACGTGTGAACATGTTTCTTGTCCCAAACTCCCTAAAAAAAAAAAAAAGAAAGAAAGAAAAGCAAAGAAAAAAAGGTTCTTGGACTCTGGGAAGACTGGGACTGACTGGGACAGAGATTGTTTGACAAGGAATCATTGCCCTAGTGTTGATGAAGGTGTGACCGTGCAAGGCTCTGGAGGCTAGGCAGCATTCTGACCTCTTACAAGAAACAAGAACCTTTGACGTGGTTCTGAGAGGGTCGGTGTGAGGATGCTCTGTTTATGAGGAGAGCATGGTGCCGATTCCCTCCTTGGCCCTTGGCTTGAGCTCCCAGCACTGGTCCCACAGTTTCCCCCAGGCTTTTGCTGACTTTCCTTTCGCTCCCCTACTGTGCTCTCCCATTATGAGGCTATTTCGCTCTCAACACAGAGTGCCAATTGCTCATGCAGGGCTCTTACAGACACTTCTGAGAGGTGAGATTTCCCAACACTGCTTAGCCTGTGTCTGTGTGTCCTCTTCCATCACAGAAGTTCTGGAAAACCTGAAGTCAGTCTTGGTGGTAATTTTCAGAACCATTGTTAGCCTGACACGATTAAACCCAGCCCCCGGACCTACACTGACCGCATTCATGTTTGCCAAACTCGCAGGTTTTCTGTACTTCAGGCCCCTCCTTTGGGAACTAATAAGGAATCAGAAATTAGAAATACTAATACCAGGACTGGGGAGGTGGCTCAGTGGGTAAGAGTGTTTGCCATGCAGTCATGAGAACCTGTGTTCAAATCTGCAAGGCCCATATTAAGAGCCAGGCATGGCTTTGTTTGTCTATAACCCCTGCGTTGACAGAGACAAGCAAATTGCAGAAGCTTTCTGGAAAGTCAACCTGAGCACACAATGAATTTTAGGTTCAGTGGGAGACCCTCTCCCAAGTGAGTGAGGGAAAGATGGACTGAAGGATGACACCTGAGTCTCCACCTCCTGGGTGTGCATGCGCACAGTGTCTGCACACTCATGTGATTTATTACACATGTGTACACACAACACACATATATACCAGACCGTGCATGTATGTGCACAACACACACACACCTACTCACATATAAACACATCAATAAAAACATTTAAAAAAAAGAAAGAAATTAGTAATAAATAAAAGAAAGAAAGGTAATAGTAATGCTTGTATTTAGGAGGCAGAGGCGGGCAGATCTCTCTGTGAGTTTAAGGACAGCCTGGTCTACATAGTGAGTTCCAGGGCTTCCGGGGCTATATAGTAAGAACCTGTTTTTTAAAAGAAAGGGAGGGATGGGTGAAGGAATTCTTGTCTCAACTTTCTTGCTTATTGTCTGTTGACTCTGGGCAAACACCTTTATCCTTTTTCAAGGGCTGAGTGATATGTCTCCCCTTGGATAGACTAAGCACATGGGTCCAGAGTGGGGGGTGCCCTCTGAGTTATCTTGCCACTTCAGCTACTGATGAAAGTGAAATAGACGTGCAAGAAAAAAGGCGTTTGGATACCATTTAAGCCAGCGGTTTTCCTGTGTGGCACAGGAAGAGCAAGGTACCTGGGACACTTGTAGAAGTGATTCAGGAACTCTGAGTGAGCCTAAGCACTCAGGTGAGATTTAACCAACCCCTGACTGATTCTCATGCCCAATGGAGACACAGAAACACTGGCTTAAGCCTTTCCTGCAGTTAGTAACATGTCAACCTGAATGTCTTCCGTCGTGGGGCTTTGTATGCTAAAGTTCATGTTCACAACCTCAAGGTTTGCTTCAAACAAAATCATAAAACAGGTAAAATCTGTCCTTGCCTCCCATCCATCTGTCATATCCCCTCTTTACCTCTTCAATGGCTCAAACTCAAGGGATTTCCTCAGGGAAGACTGGAGGGACTGAAGAATGAATAGCCCTGAAATGCAGTCTTTGTAATTATGCATGTAAAACATTTGTCGGTCGACTTAGGGAAGCCAGTGGGGATTGCACTCTTGGTGGCCTGCCCAGGACCTGGTCACATCCCTGAGGGGACAGCTACCCTGCACCTTGTCCTTGATCATAGAAGTCAGAGGGTCTTTTCCCTTTGGGTTCTGGAAAAGAAGGTTCTAGAAATGCCTTCAGCACCACATCCTGGCTAGATACTCTTTTGTCTTCCAAGTCTTGCCCCTGCCCTTTCCCCAAATTGTGTCTGTTTATTTGGCTATGAGCATGGGACTCTGCAGCCTGGAGCTTTTCCAGAGAAACTCTCCAAAGCCCGATGAGCACTCAGAGATCAGCTGGGCTTCCCCAGGGCGCCAGCCCTCTCCCAAGAGGATTAGATGAAAATAAGTCAGATTTAGCTGTTGTCTGCTTGCCTGCCCCCAAACTCGCTTTAAACAGATCCCAGGGACTCATGCTCCTTTGCTTCTCCTGCAACCACAGAACAGGATCCACTAGCTGCCTTGAGAGCCCCAGCTGCCAGGGTGCTCACGATGAAAGACTTCAGATAAAGTACCATGCTTTGGCTTTAGCAGAATGACCCATATCCTCTCTGCTCACACGTACTCACAGACAGAGAGATAGTGTTTCCGTGCTCAAAGATTACGGAACCTGTCTCCTTCAAAGGTCCCTCAAGGGCTCCCAAAGCCCCACACAAACATAATAGGCAAAGTCAGCAAAAACCTTTAAACCTTTGGTCATTTGTCATTCCCCAAAGTCCCTACGTTTGACTTTTTCTTTCACAGTGTGTCCAACAGCCTGAGTGAGCCAAACGGTCCCCTTTCCAGTTACCAGACTCAGCAGATTCAGAAAAATTACCCCTAAATTGCCTGCTGTCGGGTGAGGGGAACTAACAGAACTTTCCAGAAGAAAGAAGCAAATGGGTCAGAACATCTCAAATGTGTGAATACATGTAAAACTGAGGGGATTCTAAGCGAGTGTGCCTTTGAGTTTGCTAACTGTGCCCAGAGTTCCAGACAACTGAGAGAAGGACCTCCGGTCATCACGAAAGCATTTTCTACTTAAGTCAAAAGAAAGATCTGAAACAGATCTCCACCCCACCTCAACCCTTATTGTGGAGCAAAAGGCCATTTGCAGCAAGGGACTAATTAATGAAATTGCCCTTCGTCCTTATTCAGACCTGCCGGCAAGCTACTTCATTAGCAGCAGGCTCCAAGTTGTTACTGGGAAAGTAGAAAAGGCTAATGACAGTGTTCGTTGTGAGATGACGACAAATACATACATACATACACATATATATATACATATACATACATACATACATACACACACCATACACACACATATTGTTAATGCCACCTCTGAGCTGCTGGTTCAACTGTCGAAGTTGGACCATCCTGAATCACTGTTACCATGGCAACTGGAAAGTCAGCCTACTGCTTGTCATGGATGGGGATGGTACCTCTGCATTACCGTTGCCAAGAGAAGTGCAGCTATTTTATTTGTAGCCGAGCCGTGGAAAGTTGCATTTGGTAGTCCTTATAAGAAGCGTGGTCATTAGACAGCAGCAGGTGTCTTTTTGAAGGCCTGAAAACATGTTTTGATGGAAGGGCATCTCAGCTCAAAGTTTTGTATTTGTGAGTCATAATGGCTTCCAGGCTGGTGAAATTTTAATACTCTGCTCTTTGCTGAGAGAGATCTGATACAGGAGATTTTTAAGCAACTTAGCCTCAGCCATGAGATGACGAAGACAAAGAGAAGGGACAGCAGCGAACTTCAAAATGACTTACAGAAAACATTTACAAGCCTTGGTCTGTTGAGTTAATTTAGGGTTGGATTTGTGTTTTTTGAAATAAGTGGCCTATCAATTTTGACTTGAACACAAACATTTTCTTGGTGGAAGAAAATCCTTAGATGAGAATTATGGTAAAAAATTTTTAAAAAAACCTGAAGGTTTGTAAAATTCGTGAGACATCAAAATAATGGCTAGGATAACAGAGATTTGCCATTGCCAGTCTGGTTAATATATTTGCCCTCCTAGCTTAGAAAAGAGCCAAATGTTGTCATTGGAATGAAATTAACTTAATCTTCCCATCGCTATTCTAGCAGTGTATCTTGAAAATGTATGAAATCGATTCCCGCCTTTTCTACCAGGAAGTCAAATCCAATTCAGCAGAGATAGAAACTGCCGTGAACAGACAGGGAACTAACAGGAGCAGCTTAAAGAAGAAATTAGCAAACAAAAAGAATATTAGCATTAGTATAACTCAAAACCACTCTTTTCAGGGAGGTTTCCTTCAGGCAAAGTGTTTTTCTAATTCCACAAATGAGCAGAAAAGCCAAAAGGAATGGGGGGGAGGGGAATCTTGCAGATGAGAGGGTGCTCTCTCTCAAGTGGGAGAGACTATGTGTAGGGGTAGGGGTGGGTAGCACGTGGGAATTCTACTCTGAATTCAATCTCACTGCAAATACAAAATTACTCTAAAAAACAAAATCCAAGGTCAGGCGTGGGGCTGCGTGCCTGTCATCCCAACCCTTGGGAGAGGGATGCTGTAGGTTTCAGGCTAGCCTGGGCTACAGTGAGTTCCAAACTATGCTGCTGCAGCCTGAGACCCTGTTAATAAAAAGTCCTCTCTAATAATCAAAGCAAAAAGTCCATAATCTAAAACAGTGTTGGTAACTGACAGATGAACTCTTCCCAACCCATAGGGACTTGCCTTAGAGGAAATGAAATAATCAGAAGAAGAATATGAAATGGGAGAAGAGAAAACCATAGGCTGTGTCTCTCTGTAGGTATATAAGCTCTGTGTCTGGGTTCTGCTCTGGAGAAATTACCTAAAACCGAGGGCACTACACCATCCGAATGGCGTATGTCGCAGGGAGATGGAGTAAGTCTCGGTCTAGGCTATGGACCAAATCCCCAGGATGAGAAATACCCCAAACCTCTAACAACTAGACACCACCTCCCCTGAGCATCTCCTTCTGGGGCTCCTTGCCATCATGTATCCATTATTTTTCTCTTGACTGTGAAAAAATGTCTGACAAGAAGTGGCTAAGAAAGAAGGACTTGTTTCAGCCAGGCATTTGGGAATGTAGCCGTCGTGGTGGGGAAATTGTACAAACAGGAGCAGCTCACAACAGTGATAGCAGGCCTACGAGGAAGCCAAGATACAGTAAGCTGTCAACCTCGGGCCCATTTTACAAAGACACACTTTTTCTAGCTAATCCCCACCTCACCAAACAGCCCCACCAGCGCCTTTGTATGTTTACACACATGCTCGTATGAGAGATATTTGCTTCTAAGCCATAGTACACCAGGCCCCAGAAAAAAGAGGTAGATCATAAAGATTCTGCTTTCAAACCACTGCGTAGAGAGGAAAACACACTGATCTCCAATATGGCTGCAAGAGACCCATGTTTTAGGAGAAGGTTTTAAGTATCAGTGTACACACAAAATAATGAGCAAGATCAACAGAACCAGCATGGTGGCACAGCAGGCAAAGTAGAAGGGCACAGGCTCATGTTTTGTGTTAATTTCCATTACTGTAATGGAATGTCTAACAAATTAAGCAGAATGCCTGGTAGAATCAGAGCTATAAGAGGTTGAGGTACCAGAATCCTCTTCAAGGACACCAATAACCTAAAAGCCTCCTGTTGAGCCCCACCATTTATGCAGCATCCCTTCAAACTAGGGAGCCAGTCCTTCACACATGCAATAGGCGAGACAGTCCTGATCCAACAAGGTCCCATGGTGACTTGGTCAAAGTATAACACACTTAAGACATCGACAGGGATAGCAAATCAATTTTTGAGAGCTTTTTAAAACTGGGTGATGAAGCCATGCGAAGGAAATAAAAGGCAGAGAGTGAAGAAATGATATGCATGTTAAAAACAGAATTTTTAAATAAATGTCAGACATGGTAATACATGCCTTTAATCCCAGAACTGAGGAGACAGTGGCAGGTGGATTTATGAGTTCGAGGCTAGCCTGGGCTACAGAGTGAGTTCCAGGACAGTCAGGGCCACACAGAGAAACCCTGTCTCAAAAAAAAAAAAACCACTAACAAAGAAACAATACGTATATAAGACTTGTTGAAACTGTATCTATTGTTAGTGGGGGGCCTGAGGGGGGTACTGTTCCTATGATCCCAGTGAGCTCAAATCACAGACCAGGAAATAAAAGAGAGAATCCAGAAGACACAAAGACACTCCAGTGTTACCCTGTTATCCCCTGAGGATAATAGGATATCCTTGTCAGAGTCCTTGGATGCAGGTGCTCACAAATGGAAGAGAAGACTTGAAACGTGTTAAAACGAAACTTCTGGAAAAGGAAAAGGAGGCAGATATACCCTAAGAACTATAATAGAGGAGGTTCAAAATGCAAGCGTGTCTCAGTTAGGCTCTTAAACCCCAGCGGTGAAGAAGTTATTCTTCCAACCAGAATAAGCAAGTTTCCTTCAGGGAAGAAAATCACTCAGCTGGGCTTTGTTCCAAAGCAATGCTCTCATTGGAGCAGGGCTGTGAAGACAGCCTAGGTGGCAAAGGTTGTCTGGTATTTTTGTTAAAACTTCAATCGCCGAAACATCTTGACTTAAAATAAAAGAAGAAAAAAAATGATCCGAGGCAGGGGCAATCGTTCAGTCAATAATGTGCCTACCATGCAAACTGAGGGCCTGGGTTTCCATCCCCAGCACCTAGTTGAAAAGCTGCACATAGCAGCTACACCTGCATCCCTAGCCCTGTTGGAGGAGGGGTGCAGGTTAGAAGCTGAGAGACAAATCCTTGAAGGTTATTGTTCAGCCAGCCTGTCTCAATAGATGAGTCTCAGGTTCAGTTACTCAAAAAATAAAGAGCAATAGAGGAAGACACCCAACATTCATCTTGAGCCTTCACACACACATGCACATATGTATACATGCACCCCCGCATACACATATAACACCACACGTTAGTTGCTTTCATTTACTAAAACAGTGATACGGCTGTTCTTAAAACATAGACATAATATGCTCAGTCGCTAGCTAAGGTTAATTGTAGACGATAGATATTTAAAATTATTTTCCTTACTATACTTAATTAGAACTATTTAATTATGAACAGAAGATAAGAAAAAAATGACTATGTATTCCAGGACAATCCAACCTATACAAGTCCTTTGTGTTAAGAGTGGAGGAATGAGTGGATCCAGATGATCAGGTCCCAGTGAGACATGTTTTGAAATCTTTGATGGCTGAATCTTTTTTTTAACTGTGTAGCCCCGGGTGACCTGAAACTTAATTTCTATGTAGATCAGGTTGGCCTCAAACCCATAGAGATCTACCTACCTCTGCTTCTAAGTACTGGGGTTTAAAGTATATATTCCCATGCCCAGCCATGAGGTACAAGTCATATGTCATATATCCTAATAGCCACACTTACAGAGAGTATGATTCTGAGGTTTTTAATATAGACAGGAAGATGTGAAGTCCATCAACTCTGTCTAATTGGAGAACAACCCCCATCCTTGCATGTGTGTGTACGTGCGTGCATGTGGGGGGGTGCAAGAAAGAGGAAGACAGGGAGATGCAATTGGCTGGATATTTATATGGATGAGGGTACCGATGGAGACTAGACGTCAAACTTCAGTTATAGTTTCCCAGGAGCCGTTCATCTTGCTTTTTGAGACAAGATCTCACCGACCTAGAACTCACCAAATAGGCTAGGCCGGCTGGTGAGCCTCAGAGATCTGCCCATCTCTGCCTCCCCATGTCTGGGATTTCAAGTGAGCACCACCGTGCCTGGCCTTTTCACATATGTTCTGCGAGCTTGACCCTGATCCTCCTGCCTGCGTGGCACACTTGACCCACTGAGTCATCAGCCCAGCCTTAACTGCAGAACATTTTCACCAACCACAAAAGAAGTTATCCGTGGTCTGTCAGCAGTTCCCTCCCCATTCCTCTTCCCCTGAGCCCCTGCCACCCATTCTCCCACTCTCTCTATAGAGCTGCCTATTCTGGACATTTCTTGTAAATGAGATCACACAGGCACACTCTTTTGTGACTGGCTCCAGTCACTCAGCATAATGTTTTGAAGCCTTGTCTGTGTCACCGCCTGTGACAGCATTTTGTTTTAACAGCTACATGATAATACACCATCTCGTGGCTAAGTCATTTTTTTTAAATCTGTTTATGAGTTGACGGACATTTGGTTGTTCCCACGTCTTAGCTATTATGAATAATGAAGGTGTGATTATGCATTTACAGGTCTTGTGTGAACATATGTTTGCATGCTTTATGGTTATAGTCACGGCTGAGGTGGAGTGGATGGATGAGCGATACGTTCGATACTTGTCTAGAGCCCAAACGCTGAAACTGCTGCCTTCTTTTGTTTGCAGGCGGAAATGGTACACAGTGCTTTCCAGGCCCAGCGGGCTTTCCTTCTCATGGCCTCTCAGTACCAACAACCCCAGGAGGTAAGAGGGCATCATAACAAACTGGACTGCCTAGGGAGAGGGCAGGGTGAGACATCAAAGGAAACTGGAAGCGTCATTTCTTTTAATGCTGCCTCTATCTAGACCATAATGCAGTATCTCTCCCAACTTTATAACCGTGGTGACAAACGTCATATATATATAGTGACAAGTTTATGTGTGTATCATACCTGTTGCACTGACAAAAGCCCCTATATTATATCTTCTCATTGCTGATAAATTATAATTATGGCCAAGCACATACAATGACAATGACATCACCACTTTAAAGAGCAGCTTACGTATGATGTCTATGACCTGTTCTTTCCTATTTTCACCATGAAATTTGGTTCCAAATTTGCATTGCCTTCTTATCGGGTTGCTGGCCTTTGATTCCCTGGAAATCCTTAGTCTGACTTTGGTGGCTTTTGTGTCCTAAGTAGCACAGTGTGCTGACTTGGTGCTTCCTGGTGCCCTGTGCTGGCCATGGCTAGGGAACTTGGAAGCAGTTTCTGACTCACTGGGTCTGGAATAGGGACTGAGACCCAGTGCCATGCAGTAAGCTCCCGAGTGATGCCCTGGCGCTATCATATACTAATCAGAAACTTCGTGAGTCTGTAAGAACCTGTGTGGATCCCACCTTGCCTTTCTCTGCCACAGGAATGCGGGTTAACCTCTCTTAGGAGGATTGGGAAAATAACTCAGTAGGTAAAGTGCTTGCCTTGCAAGTCCCCAGAACCCATGTTTAAAAAAATGATTATGGTATTGTACACTTGTAATCTTAGCTCCGAGAAGCTGAGACAGGGGGATACCCAGGATTCACTGGCCAGCCAGGCTAGCCTGATCTACAAACTCTGTAGGGCAATGAAAAGCAGTCTCCAAAACAAAAAAGTGATTAATACCTGAAAAAAACCAATACATAAGGGTATTCTCCAGTCTCCAACAGACACGCAGAGATATTAGGGGATTTGCCTGCTCACTGTAGCAGTACCCCCCAGGTAGTAATTCTGATAACCTTTAATCTATCTTAATAGTTCTATGATGTAAATCTTAATGTGCAAATGAGTAGAAAGGCAAGAGCAGATGCTAAGAAAAGTGATATCACAGGGTCTTTTCCATTTTCCAGCACATCACATAAATACAACCTTCCCCATTCTCTACACCCAGGCCCTACCGCCAGCAGCCAGACTGCCCACCTGGTATCGTGGAAATGCCCACGTTTCCGTCAGCAGCGACTCATAATAACATTTTCACCAGGCCCATTATGTAATAACGAAATTGTTCAGTAAAATGTAAATCTATTAACAGCCGCCAAGACACGAGAAAGGAGCAATTGTTCTGATTATCTCGTATCTTCAATTTGATAATAATTATACCAGTAAAGAGGAAAAATTGAATATCCTTATGACAAAGTAGGCAATCATTTCTTTTGACTTCTAAAGCAAATTCCTAAAATGGAAACAGTTGCACTGGGGATCCAGGACTTGGCCTTCAGAGGACAGCACCAGGTTCCTTCATAGTAGCAGCCAAGACCCTCAATCCTCTCTAGAAAGTTCTTCCCTGTCTCGCTTTCCAAGGGATGGGTTATGCAGTAACCTGAAATTTTTTTCATTAAAAAAGATCAACTTAATTGTTTCGTGCAATATATTTTGATCATATTCTTTCCCCAACACTTCCCAGATCCTCTGCTTCTCTCCGCTCACCCAACTTCATGTTCTCGCTCGCGCTCTCTCTCCCCTTGCTCTCTCTCAAAATAAAAATGAAAATCAAAACAAAATCAATAACACAAAAAGTACCAAAACAAAAGCATGCAAAGCTAGAGCCCAGGGACACTCCACTGGAGAACATGGGTTTTCCCTTTTCCGGCAGGTGTCATTACAAATAGCTTCTTGGTAAGGAGTGGTACTTTGTCTATATCCCTTGTTAGTTACTGGGATGTTGCCTGGTTTGAACCTGTGAAGTTTTCCTGTGCTTTTATTATTATTATTATTATTATTATTATTATTTCTTTTTTAAAAAAGAAAAATGCTTAATTGTTCCTTTCTCATCATAAAATGCATGACAAAGGTAACTTAAGGAACTTAAGGAAGGAAGGGTTTCTTTGGGCTCCCAGTCTGAGGGTACAGTCCGTTGTGGCACGGAGGGCTTGGTGGTGGGAGCATGAGGCAGATGGTCACTTGTATTCACAGTGGGGAAGGCAAAGAGACAAATACGGGTGCTCAGTTAGCTTTCTCTTTTTAAAAATTCTATCTGGGATTCAAGCCCATAGAATAGTGTCGCCACATTCTGAGTGGGTCTTTCCTGCTCAGTTAGATCTCTCTAGAAACTCCCTCCTGGACACCGAGATGTGTCACCTGGGTGATTCCTACTGTAGTCAAATTGACCTTGAGGATGAGACATCACAAGCACCAATGCATGGGTCCCATCCCAAGAAGTTCCTACTTAATTGGTCTGAGGAATGGCCTCGGCTTTAGTACCAGGGCTCTACAAGTGATGCTCACTTGTAAACACAGCTGTAAACCCTTCCTGATATGGGCATGCCTCTGCCTTCTGTGTCAAAGAAGCTACCGCAAAACCTGGGTGGTTCTGCAAGCATGCAATCTTCCAGGTTCCAATCTAGATGACTTTTGCCCCTTGGCTTCTCAACCTGAGAAATGCTTTCTAGACTCTTGCCTTAGCCTTTTTGACTGAGGTGGGATGCGTGGTTTCCACTGAGTCCAAGGTGGAGCAAGAACAGACTTTCCTCCCTGGCACTCCACTCTGTGGGTGCTCGAAACGTAGAACAAGAATTCTTTCCATTGGCCTCACTACTTTGCACTGAAGAAACCCACTCTGTAAATATTAGGTGATGACTAAAACTGATGAGCAAGTGGATGGGGCTTGGGTGTAGCTTGGCGGCAGAGCATGTCCTTAGCATGAGGGAGGCCCTGGGTTTACTCGTGAGCACAAGAAGAGCAGGAACAAGCGATATGTTCACACGAGCTGATGAAGTGGGACTTTGACATTCCAAGACCAGCCATGGTCAAGGATACTGGCTTTGTGTCCTGGATATAGCATCTACACTTTCCCCTTCTTACTGTGCTGCCTTCTTGGTAAAAGGTAGAAAGATGGTTTCAAGGAAAGTGTGTGCACTGAGGTGTTCCATGAGCTTTGCTTCTCTGACTTCTGGTGCAGCAAGGCCCAACAGATTGGTAGGTAAAATGGAAAGCTGATTTTTTTGCTGTGGTTTGTTTTGTAATTGTCATTTGTGGTGCTCACATCTCTGTCTGACCCCTTCCTCTACTCCCTTTCTTCTTAACCAAGAGCACTATTCTGGAACTTTTTCTGACACAAAGGCAGATTCAGGAGGTCACATCACAGTGGGGAAAGCAGTGTGAGGCTGAGCATTGGTGTTCCCACTTCCCAGTGTGAGTTCTAGAAGCATAGAGTGTAATTATTCAGCCACAAATAAGGTTGCACTTCTGGGTTCTAGAGCCATGCTGTTTACACAGGCCCTCAGGCAATTGCCTGAATGTTAAAGGGCCCCACGTGACCCATGTGTGCACATTCATGGTTCCATCCACATATGACTCAGCTAAACCCTTGCACGCATGTGTGAGACCACCATCTGCATCATCTGCGTAATACGTAGTCACGCCAAGCCCCTGTGCACACGCGCTAGGCAGCTTTTAAAAAGCTGGACACACCATCATCCTCTCTCTCTGCATACCAATTCCCCAGGCCTGTACACACCCCCTCTAATAAACTCCTATGCAGGTTTGTTGCGTGTTCCGTGTTTCCTTCTCGCTCACGTCAGGTAATTACGTCGAGTATTGCCACAGTAAAAATGGCACCTTCTCATGGGACCCATGCCCTATCTGTCCCTTTGTGCTGTGATTTCTTCCTTGTTCCAGGAGGGAGAAAAGACTGCTGTGACTTCCCCTCTCCCTGACATCCAGCAGAGTCTCTCAAAGCTTTGGCATAGTGAGAATCCCCTGAAGGGTTGTTAGGTTACAACTGGGCCTCGTTTGCAGACTTTCCAGGTCAGTAAGTCTGGAGTGTGTCCCAGGAACCCACAGTTCTAAAGTGTCCCAGAGTAACAGGGAGCCTGCTGGCCCAGTCTGACCCGTGTTGTACGTCTTTCTCTCCCCGTTCTGCCTTGAGCTCAAATTCATTTCAGGGCCTTGAGCATGTCAATTCCAGCTGCTTCTAATCACCTGGAGGACTTGCTGGTGGATGAAGTGAACGAAATAAAAGGGGGGAGAACTTGATGATTCTTAAAGTATGGAGGAGATTTTTATTGTAGATATAATTGGGAAAAGCAGGCAGGGGGAAGAGTCCAGGCTGAACACGGCCAGCAGACTAAACCGGACCATGAGAGGAGAGAGGAGCTACTGACCCAAAGAAACTATGGTTTCTTCTTTATAAACACTCTGTGTGTGTACGCACATGTGTGTGTGCGTGTGTGTGTGCACGTGTGTGTGTGCGTGTGTGTGTGTGGGTGCGCGCGCACAGCTCTTCTGTCTTGTCTCTCCTCATCTTTATTTGAACTTGTACTCATCACCAGTGCTGAGGATTGAACCAAGGCCTCACACAACCCAGGCAAGCACTCGACCTCTGAGCAGCATTCCCATTCCTTGGCCTCCCACGTTAAGATGAAACAGTGCCCCCTCCGCCCCCTCCATAGAGAGCAGGAATTTAGAACCCAGTCTTTCCTTCCACTGTGAGCACAGCCTAAAAGAAGTGAGCAGTGAAAGGAGGATCAGAGCTTTGGCCGGCTGCTTCTTGTTTCTGGATGTGCGCTCCTCAGCATAGCATCTGCTAAGCACGCCTTCGCAAGGATTCACCAGTGCTTGGAACACTCTTCAAATTTGTTAATATTCACCCATTTTAAACCACGCAAGTTCTTGCAGGCAAATAGCCTTAGGACCTCCAACTAATTATTTAGGCTCATAGAAGCTACAGAACTCCAGGAAGTATAAATATGCCTGGGATTTGAAAAGATTTAACAACAAAGGGCAAATGTTTGCAGAGGTAGAGGCATTTATCTTCATTTAACCATTATATACTGTATATTGTACTGTATATATATATATTTAAGCATCACATTTTATCTCGTAATGGTGTATCATTTTTGTGTTCTGATCTATCAATTAAGGAAATGAAATGTGTGTGTGTGTACTTGCATGTGCATTTCTTGATACACTCTTACATATCCCAAACTAATTCTGAACTTGCAATGCAGTCAAATCAGCCTTGAACTCTTAATTCTCCTGCCTCCACTTCCCTAATGCTGGGTTCCCAAATGGTACCACGCACAGCCAGCTCGAAGTCTGTGATGGTATTCAAGAAGAGCAACTTATGACTTTAGCCCACCCTGACTTGAGTCCCAGGTCTAGTACACATTAACTCCACTAATCCAAACACGAGAATAACAAAATGTTCCTGTGCCTTCCATGTCAAGAATCTTCTGTCTTTTTCTAAGTAGCTACTGGAGCGTTAGCCAGGCCAAACCCACCAGATGTTTCCACTGAGGTACTCTAGCCAAGCTTGTCAAGTAGCCTGGGGTATGGCAATTAACGCTTCTAAGCCATGTTTTCTTACCTTTGAAATATGAATAATAATCCCTAGAGTCATGAGGACTAGATGAGAAAAAACATGAAAGGGTCAGGTGACTTAGAGTGAGTCTAGGAATAATCCAAATAGCCCAACTGTTCTAGCAAGACGTCCCCAGATCCTAAAGGCTCCTAGGAGTACCCATTTCCTTCTTACAGAAGTTCTACTCTGGTGTTTGCCACGGCTCAGCCTTTGGTCATTCAGGGAGTGGCCGTCTGCTCTCTTGAGTCCTCTGCCATGGTTAGAGCCTCAGCACTGACTTAGGAAAGACAATGCAGGCTTCCTTCTAAAAACATTTTAGTGGGCCAGGCCTGGAAACAGCATATGTCACCTTCATCTAGTGTCATGGCTAAATGAGGCTGCAAGAAACGCTAGAAGATTTAATCCATTCGTATTTATAAAAGGAAGAATTCACAACTTCTCCCAGCACCTAAGACTACCAGAGTGGGTCACTTGATCTGGCCGTAGAGAAGTCTCTCTCAGAGCACATACATATATTGGTTTTCCAGACTCATAAGGGTTTTCCAAGCTAGTACTTCGTCTCCCCAGCCATCCGAAAGAAAGATTTTGCTATTAGTTGCTTTTTCTCGTTTCCATAAGGAAATACCTAACAGAAGCACCTGAAGAGCAGAAGGAAAGATTTGTTTTGCCTCCGAGTACAGCAGTGCAGCGCATCCTGGCAGGGAAGGCGCGACTGTGGGTGTGGGAGGTGGCTGATCACATCGAGCCTGCAGTCAGGGAGCAGAGAGGTGAATGCTGCTGCTCTGCCTCTTTTCTCCTTCTTGCTTGGTTGGTTTGGTCTGGTTTGGTTTTTCAAGACAGGGCTTCACTTTGTAGCCCTGATTGTCCTGGAACTCACTCTGTAAACCAGGCTGGCCTCAAACTCAAAGATCTGCCTGCCTCTGCCTCCTGAATGCTGGGATGAAAGGCGTGTGCCACCACCAACTGCCCAACTGCTTTCTCCTTCATATTCAACCTGAGTCCCACCCCATGGGATAATACAGCCCACATTCAGGCTGGGTCTCCCCTCCTCACTTAGATCTTTCCATCCCTTCACGAATGCTCTCCACATTGTGTCTCCTAGGTGACTCCAAATCCAGTTGACAATGAAAAGGAACCATCACTGCTTTAAAAATCCAACGAAAGAATGTGTTGATTACATTTGCATATGAACAGAGTTGCGTGTGTACGGATCACTGGTAGCTTCTTTCGCATGTACTGAGTCCGTCCTTGTTTGCCCCGGGTTCACCGGAGCCATAAAAAGTCACATTATTGGACACTATTTTGTGATGTCCAAGTAGTCATGTGGCTTTGATCTCAGATCGTGTCTGGGGTAAATTACTTGATGTTAGTGGCAGGTCTGGACATTGTAAGGGAAAAGCAAATGATTGCACAAATCCAAACTCCAAAGTGTTTCTTAAGTTCATGCCCAGAAAATGTCTCGGCATCTCTGCTTAATCTTCTTGAAGGACTTAACCATGGTGAGCTACGCTAAGCTCTGCTGTCAGGGCCCTCGTGACAGAGAACACCATGCAATGATTAAAACTGGGATTTTTTTTTCTAATGGATTGGGGTGGAGGAGGGCATGGAGACCATAGATTGGCATCCAGTAGCCTCCTAAAATCTCTCTCTTTGCAGTTTTATTTTTCTTTTGTTTTGGTTTGTTTTTGAGAGTTTCTCACTGAACCTGTTGCTTCCTGTGCTTCCTGACTGTGCTAGGTAGGCCATCGTCTGTCCCCTCTACCCGCAAGCCCCCAGGGATCTCCCTGTCTCTACCCCCTCAACACTGGGATTGCAGGTGCAGGACACTACACCTGACTTTTCCATGAGTGTTGGGGGATCCGAAATCAGGTCCTCGTGTTAGCACAGCAGACACTTGACTGAATGAGCCATCCACCCACCCATATTTTAATGGATTTTTTTAAAAATACTTTTTTCATTTATCTTGAAAACAGAAGAAAAAAACTGTTAGGGAAATAAAAAAGTGAAACATGTCCATGTTTTACCTGTGCTATCGTGCTCGATTGCATTTTCTTTCCAGAGTCATTTTTTCCCAGCAATCTGAATGGATCATTCTGAGGAATAGCACCTCTGAATCCAACTGGTGATTCTTTTCCAAATTGAGCCAATATGTTCATTTCATAAATATGTACACATTTCTGCTCTCACTGTTGCTACCAAATAGGTTGGTTCCCTTCAGGAACAACTCAAAGGCACCCACGGGCAATAAAGCATGTTTTTAATTTCTGGAGAAACATTTAAGCTTAAGCTAAATAAAATACACATGCAGAAGGTCAAAAATCCATGTCTTCCTGAGAGAGGGCTGGATGTTCCTTGGTTTTGGTTTGGTGTGAAACGGTCTTGCTGTGTATCTTTGGCTGGCCTGGTGCTCACTATATACACCAATTTGGCTTCTAAGTCATGGCAGTTCCCCTGCCTCAGCCTCCCCAGTGTTGGGATTATAGGCATGCACCACTATCCCTGGTTTCGCAGGTTGGTTCCAACCTGGCAGGTTGGTTTTTATAACCAGCAGCCTGACGGGCAGTTTCATATTACAGATAGAGAAATGAGGCAAAAGGAAGCCTCCGCTTTTTCATATGACTGTTGCTACGCAGGGCCCAAAAGTGACCTTGATAACTGCACCCTGGCTAGCTAGCATTGAAAGCTGCTTCCTGCATCGGTATAGATACCAGTTCATGCAGAATAAAACACCCTGGAAGGAAAGAGAGGCGTCAGTTGTATGATACTATCAGGGTCCACTGCAGTTGACAGCCTGAAGCTAAGCAGGCCGGACTGAATCCCAAAAGGAAAGCTAATCACCGGCTTATCAGGATGCAGTGGGGAGGCTGATCCGAAGAGAGAGGACAGCATCCTGCCCAGACTGTTTGCTTTAGCAGCAGAAAGCGGTGATGGGCTGTGAGCTCTGGCTGAGGCTGGTAGCTTTATAGCTATTTGGAAGCTCGGCATTGTGGAGGCAAAAAGGATTTGCTAAGATCCTGTCCCGCTGAACTGTCACTCAGGGGTGGCTTTTTTGTTGTTGTTTTTAATCTGATAAGGCACACACATTAGCTCATTTCTTCTTGTCTAAGACCCGAATCAGATAATGAATGGCTGTCCAAAGGAAGTGAGGTGATTATCACGCACTGGGGATCTGGGAGATTATCCGAGGGGTGAAGGTTCACCGAGAAAGATGCCTTCCTCTATTTTATCTACTGTCCCGTCCTAAATTTGTTAGAATTCCAGACAGCCTTGGTGATAAATGCTACATAAAGGATAAGACTGTATTTATGTGAGTAAGGCATTTTTCATTATCTTTTTTTGTTCTGTGTCAAAATCACTTTGAATTCTTCATAAAAATAATTATCGGCCATTTATCATCCTTTAATGAAAAGCTAAACGGCCTCTTGCCTGCCATTGTAAATCCGATATGAAAAGCTGGAAGAGTTGCAAGATCTCTCTCTTAAGACCTGAATCAAAAATCAAATTTGAAAAGAAGTTGCTGACTCATTTAGCAAATTTTAAACACCCTGGAAGAGCCTGCTGGAGCCTTTTCTTCAGATGCATTCTTGGCTCCCACTTCAGCAAGCCATAACCGAAGCGGTCTTTTCTGGACAGAGCTCCCATGGCCTGTGCAGAGCTGTGTATGCGATCCTTGCCAGCGAGGAGAAGGGAATTCCAGCTGGCATTCCGATCTGCATCTGCTGTCATAAATTAGTTAGCCAGGGCACAGTCCGTTACTTTTTATGGTCATGTTCTATATTTGTAGGAGCTGGGGGCTGGATCACGTGACCAAACCACCACTTGATATTGGTGTTTGTGTACACCAACAAGGGAGGGCCCCGCCAGGGGTTCACCGTACCGTGTTTTTAAGGTACATCATCAGCTCTTAATTGGAAACGTATCTTCTCTGAGACCTAAAATTACAAATAATTGTACAAATAAACTTCATCTAATTGTCTTCAGAATGAGACAAACTGCTGTACATGCATCTCATTGAGATATACTGTGCCTTCCAGAGAGTTTTACACCTACGTTCTAAAAATGAACAAGCCAACCTTGCCAAGGGAATAAAAAACAAAGTACCTTTACACATTTTTAAAACTTATTTCCTGACTTGGATGCTAGAGGATTCTCTTGTCCATTCATTTGAGAGAGATCAAGAACTTCTCAAAACAGCTAAAAGAAATTTGGAGAGGGGGAGAGAGAGAGAGAGAACTTATTAATTCTTTCCCTTTCTAGTCCCTGTGTGTCTTCCTCCAGCGAAGCTTAATATTTCGTTTCTGGTGGCAAGCACCTAGAGAATGCCCCTTAACTGTTATTGTTCCCTTTTGTAAACTAAAAATGGGGGAAATGTTTTGGTCAGGTTTGGTGGATTTGCTGCTGTGGGAGTCCTGTCTCCATATCTGGGACACTTCTGAGGCAGATGTGCCTATAAGTAGTTGCTCGCCAACTTTGCAAGGCCCTGTTCAGACTCTGGCTGCTTTAATTTCCTCACCCCTGTGAATTTCTTTCTCTTGGGGGTGGGGGCAGCTATTGGGTGCCTGTTCCATAGTGGTCAGAGCACCCAGCAGCTGCTCATCGCTTTATCTCATTGTGTGATTACTGTTGTTCGTGGTTAAAGGATGTTGACTATGTGATTTTCCATGGCTCATGAATTCCTGTGTTTTGGGATGGCGAGATAGCTTAGTGAGTTAAGCACTTGCTTCTGAACCTAATGACCCAAGTTCAATCCCCGGAACCCAAGTGATGGACGGAGAGAATTGATTCAAGCAAACTGTCTTCTCAAAACTAGTAGCACATGTGTACACATGCCAAATAAATAAAATATAAGGCCTTTTTTTAAAACAAATTCCTGTGCTTTGCAGTTATCTTGATGATTCTGTCCTTATGCTTCAAACCCCACCATACCCACCAGCAATACTCTCACACATTAAGGAACATATTAATGTCCTTTGTGTGTGTGTATGCTTGTGTAGAGGCATGTGTATATGTGTGTACATACATGTGGAAGCCAGAGGATACCATCAGCTCTCCTCCCCAGTCGCTCTCCATCTTATTTTGATTTTTGTATGAGTATGCATCCGTGTGAAGAGTCAGTGCCTTTGTATATATGTGTAAGCATATATGGGGAGCACATATATGGGAATGCACATGAAGGTCCCAAAAGCCAGAGTTTGGTATCAGATGTCTTCTTCCATGCCTCTCCATCTTCTGTGGCAAGGTTTCTTGCTGGACCTGAACGTTTGAATTCAGCTAGTCCAGCTAATCAGTTGTCCCTGGGAGTCCCGTCTTTGCATCCTGAGCACTAGGACTGCAGGCACTCTGCCACACACACCCCAACTCGTACACCCGCCCACCTTAGGTCTTCATGTTTGCAGGCCTATCATTTTATCCATGGAGCTGTCTCTAGCCCTACACCTTGTTTTTTGATGCAGGGTTGATCATTGACCCTGGAGCTCCCTGGTTCTGCTAAACTAGCTATCCAGTGGGCTTCAGGGACCCTCCTGCCTCTCCCTGGCCTTCAGTTCTAGGGTTACAGATGTATGCCACCATACCTAGCCTTTATGAAGGCTGCTGGGAATCCAAACTCAGGTACTATAAACATTTTATGGACTAAGTCATATCTACCTTTTGATTCTCTTTTATGGTAGACGCTCTTGGCAGCTAGGTAGTTAACGCTGCCTGTGACCACACAAACGACTTGTTCATTTGTCATCTGGGAAACATCCCACTGTTAGCCGCTCTGTGCACGCTTTCTGTCTCCTCAACAAGACCCTCTAAGAGCTTCAAGGACCTTCAAGCTAATGTGTCTTTGTTGTTATGACACACTGTAGTCCTGGCAATGTTTTATTTGTTGCCAAGTTTAATACAAAGATGACTCAGGTCCCTGGTCACATTTGATTGGTTTAAAGAATAAAAGCTGGGTTAATAAACCACAGTGGCTCATGCAGGGGAGCAGAGCAAAGTGACATTTTTATTTAGTATCATCTGGTTGTCTGTTACTACATACACGCACGCACGCGCACACACACACACACAGTGAAAGAGGGGGGGAACAAAAAAGAAAAACCGGTATTAGGGGGTATATTTGGTAAGGACTGAAATATCACAATGGAATGCAGCTAGGAAAATAGGAGCTGCATAGGCAGTCACATAAGTTGAGCCTCGAAAGAATGTTGCTAACAGGAATTTAGGTAAGGGAGAGTTAGGAGGAAAGTAATCCTGTGGTCCTTGGAAAGCGCTTAAACTCAAAGATGGTGTTTCCCTTAAGACCCATTTACAAAATGAGGGCGTCAGAGGTGCCGTGGGACGACGCATTTCCAGCCAGGGAGCACTAACGATGACAAACCATCACAGCCAGATTTGGGCGACAGATGCAGCTCAAGCCCTGGGTGATTATGGACTATAGGTTCTGAGAAGAGCTCGCTGATTAAATTCACAGGGGCTGTGGGGATCCAGCTGGCCTGATATTTAAATGATACGGGGGGGGGAGGGGGAAGTGCCAATTAAAGGTTTCTTCCCTGTGAGGAGTCTTCATGTAAATTGTGAAAAACGATGCTTTCTTGTGACAGCGAAATTGCTGTAAGTGTCTGCTATCCGGCCTCCAGAGCGGTAACGGTGCAGACTGAACTACAGAAACGACAGCACAGAACTCCAGCATCTACCCCATCCCTGTGCAGATGGGCGCTCTGTATGGAATAAGGGGCAGCACATCGCACAAATCGGATTTAAACGACTCAAACAACGGGGGTCCCATCATCTTCTTTGGCTGAGTGTCCTAGAGTTGAATGTGGACAGGATTCTTCTTGGAAAGTCATAAATTGGATTATCTTCTCCCATAGGGGGAGGGCTATAATTTGAAACTTTATTTTGCCAGCTGGAAACAAAGCCCAGAGCAGGCCAACTCTACATCATAAAAGCTAAGATACAATCAAACTTTTACAATGACTTAAAATAGGGAAAGTGGCTCCAAGTCCTAGACACGGTTATAAATACACTAATCAGGCTGGCTATTGGAGGTCCTGATATAGTGCATCTGCATATCAGCTCATGGAAAGTCATAGGCTGGAGAGGTGATTTCAAGAATAAACTGCTTGCCATGCAAGGTTGAGGATCAGAGGTTGAACCCCAGGCACAGCAGCAAACATCTGTGACACTGTGCTCCCGGCACAGACGGAAGGTGGAGACAGGGGAAGCCCTAGAAACTTGTGAGCCAGCTCGTCTACTGTGTACAGTGGAGAAAACAAAGGGACACTGGCACACACAGGGAGAAGATAAGGACTGTCACTGAGGTTATCCTCTGACCTACGCACATGTTCTGTGGCATGCGGAACTGGTCTCTCTCTCACACACACATACAAACCATTTTAAAAGTCTGAATCACACCTAACAGAAGACCTGTGCCTTTGCTCATTTCTAGACAGTTATGGGACCCTCGTCGCAAGCCCTTCTTGCACTGGTGCTTACTTCTTTTGAGATAAAATGTGATGGGGAGAGGCTCTGCCTGGACCTGCCCTTCAGTGCGTCTGGGGGCCTCTGCTCACGTACAAGCTGCTGGTGTCTCCAGGGCCAGGTTTCCAGGGTCACAGTCTTGCTTTTCCCTTCTTCCCACATGCTACATGTCAGTGACCTGCCGGGGTTCCCCCTCTGCAGCTGCTGTGACCTTTCTTGTTCTGTTTCTCTTGGTCAGGCTTGCAAGCAAATCAAGAGCAGTCTGTGGTCCCTGCTGTAATTCAGCCCTTAGAACAGACTGAACCAAGCCCCATACAGTGAAAATTGAAAAAGAAAAAAAAATCTGTATAAGTTTGCCATCCAAAACATGTAAGTAATAATAGTTCAGGATGGAAAAAGACTCCAGGTTTAAGGTTGCTTGCTACAACTGTGAGGACCAGAGTTCAAATCTAAGTACCCATGTAACAACCTAAGTGTTCCACAAATATCTATAACTTCAGCTCTGGGGGACCTGAAGCCTTTTCTGACCTTCAAATTTACACACACACATACACACACACACACACACACACACACACATAATAGTAATAATCATAATAATCTAATATTACTCTTCAAAATCCCAAAAGGCTTTCTGTAAAATTTCTATTGATCATCAGAATCTTCAGATTTCTTTTTCTGAACAAGTTAGAACTCCTGTGTTTTGTTTTTGAAGGGGAGGGGCTAGGTATATTATCCCAGGGAATCTCAAACTCCTGAGTTCAAGTGATTCTCCTGCCTCAGCTTCCCAATAATGAGCGTGATAGGTGTGCAGCTAACTCTCTGGCTGGCTGCATATCCTTATTTTCAGTCCCTGGCAAGCATCTCTCTAGCCCAAATAGAGACATCAAAAAACCATTCTGTAATTCTCTCATTCTGTATCTGAGACTGAGTTAGCCTGCTCAGAAGTAGCCACCACAGAATCTCAATATTGAGAGACCTCTCCCAGGAAAGCCTTGGGGAAGGTTCTCTGGGCTCAGGACTTCCTCGTTTTCTACCCCTCAAAGCTTACACAAGAAGAGTCAGGCCAGAGCGATGGCAGGCGGGCAAGAAACGTTGGCTATATCCCTATGACTTACAGGAAGACCAAGGAGGAAAGCCTGAGCCAACCCTATGCGCCACAGAGCATTCTGCCCTTGTTTGCCTCTTTACATCTTTGTCCATAGGCCTCCAAGGCAGGAAGAGCAATGTGTAGGCGTTAATGATTGAGACAGCAGTGCTGAAGGGCTGCCCACGCTCCTGTAGCACGTCAGCCCGCTGCTGTCATCGCCTTCACTTAGGCGTCCACGTAGTTTGGAGTCAGGTTATCCTAATCTGAGTTGTTTCTCTCCCATTGACTGTTTCCCTGCATTCAATCCATTTCACCATTGTCATATACAATAGGAATCGTGGGCAGAATCCCAAAAGCGTCACGGAGGGGCCGCTAGAATAGAGGGTGATGGTTGCCGTCCTTTCCAGCAACTAGTGCCTGCCCTGTGCTCGGTGCTTACAGCAGGGCCCAAAATACGTGCTTTGCTCATTGCTCTGATAAAGTAAGTGCTCACCTAAGAAAACTTGAGGGAGAAAGGACTCCCTTGAGCTGACAGATCGGATGTAATGTCTATTGTGGTGGGGGAGATGTGGGGACAGGAGCTGGAGGCAGCTAGTCCCATGGCATCTCCAGTCAGGAAGCAACCTCCTTGGAGAACTTCTCCCTTGCACCACCAGTTTCCTCAAGGTTTTTTTTTTCCTTGTCTTCTATAGTAAAACAGTTCCACATGGTCTATTCCGATCAGTTTTTCCTCCATCTTCTTCCCACCTTTACAGTGCATATTCCTTTAAGATTTCATAACTTGCCACCAGAGAAGGCCCTAGCAGACCTGGTCTCTCCCTGATCCGTTCCATCCCTTCCCAGAGGGGTAGTCACTCCCCTGCTGATGCCCACTGCATGTGTCACTTTAAGCTACGGTGTCCCAAGGGAGCCTCATGTGCTGTTGGTCTAGAAATCACACAGCCACCAGTCACCCTCCGTTCTCATCTTTGCTTGTTCTCCCTAGGTATGAAACCCCGCTCTTCCCGAGGCCTGCGTTAGCACTCCCCGGACCCCGACTCCTTTTCCTTTCACTCCTACATCGAGACTCTGTGTCCTGATGGTGCTAAGGCCTAGAGCTCCTTGGAACCCCAAACCTTCCTTTTATTCCAGTTTACCCTTGTTCTGAAAGGAAGGAAGGAGGAAAACGAAGTGGAAAGAGACAAAGAATGAAGGAAATAAGGAGGAAGTCGGAGAGAAAAGAAGGAAAGTGTGGAGAGGGGAGAAGGGGGAGGGGAGGGGAAGGACATCAGAGCAGGGGAGAAAAGGAAGCGATGGCTGCTGTTTTGTTGCGTGATATGAAGGCAATGCAAACTTGCTTGTTTTAGTAGTGACATGAAGCCCATAGAAAGAACACAACACCTCCCATCGGCAAACACCGCCGTGGAGAGGCCTTTGTCTGCCCCAGCCTCCAAGCTCCCTCTCCTCAGTCTGTCCTCAGTTCTTTCAGCAGCCATCACCAAAGCAAACAAGCAGAAAATACAACTAAGCCCCAGTCCTGCTGCCGATTCCCACAGCCTGTGGGAAGAAACTTCCAGACCACAGAGGGTGATGTGGGCAGTTCTTTGCCGTCTCCTGTTTGCCGCAGGCCCAGTATGCCAGCCTCTCCAAGCAACCTAAGTTCTCTGACCATATACATCTTGCTGGGTGAAGGGGTGGCGGGTGGAACCCCCACCTTTATCCTCCTGATTAACATTTTCCTTTTGCTAGGCACGTTTTGCTAGCTGTGTTTGGAGATCCCCACAAAACGTATGCCCCTTGTTGAGTGCTTTGTCATAAATGCTGAGCTGGTAGGGACCCGAGGGAGCTGGGGGCTAGGGGAGCTGCACAAGAGGTCACAGGGAAGGGGCCTCTTAAGCCTGGCCTTGCAAGATGGCAGAATTCACAAAGGGAAACTGGAGATGGGAGAGCCTGGAGTGTTTATTCTGTGGTATCACGTAAGTGGGTTAAATCTCAGACCTTCCCCAACTCGTCTAGAAAAAATGACTTGGTACATATTTATTTTTTTTAAAAAAAAAAGATTGTTGGCTTTATTTTTGTTTCGTGACTTTCTTTTCTTTTGAATCATTAAATTGGGACTGTTCATGTTGATTTCTAAGGGTGTGTGTGTGTGTGTGTTGTGTGTGTGTGTGTTGACAACTTTCAGAGTCTCTCCTTCCACCGTGGGGATCCAGGAATGAACTTAGGTCTGCAGGTCTGTCAGACAAGCACTTTTACCTACTGGGCCATCTCGTTGGTCCCACATTCACCTCTTGAGACCTAATTTGTCCGTATCTCACTTCCACTTGTCTGAATTGTCTCTTTTCCTTTCTGGGGGTCCTGCCGTAGATGTTAGTTTTCATTTCCTTCTGAGTTAGGTCAAAGATAACTTTAGGTGGCATCTTGTTCTCTTGTTCGTATTGATGTATTTCAGGGGAAGAAACATTTTAATTGCTTAAATTTATTCTCACTAATGAAACTGGCTCTCTTCTCGGAAACAAAAGGAGGGCTTCTCATTCCTCATCATCCAAGGTCCTCTGGTGTTCTCTTAATTTACCAGTCTTCTTATGCCATATTGATCTTTGCTTCATACTTAAATTTATTTGCTTCACAAAGATACCTTTAATTTTTTAATTTTAAAATTGTATTTGCGTGTGTTACGGAGGTCACATGACTGAGGAAGCCAGGGATCGAGCTCAGTTGTCAGGCAAGCGCTGTTACCTGCAGGGCCATCTCGCTGGCCCAAGCTATTCTTGCATTTCTGCACAGTGTAATAACTATCCACCATGTCAGTAAGACAGCATCTGGTTTTGGTGACCAGTCTGATGTTTTAGGTGGCCCGTTGCTTTAGTGTTAAAAGCATCTCCTCTGTCTCCAAACACACACGGTGGTCCCAGGCCAAGCACTGTCTCTTAGTTGAGAGTTGTGCCCAAAAGTCTTTGGCTCCAAAGTCTTAGGAAAGAAGTCTAATTAAAGTATTATCCTCACATCGTTAAACGCAACTTTCCTTTTGATGGCTTTGTTGCTGTTGTATTTTTTTTTTTAAGTGAGAAGCAGTTAAGAGCATTTCTCTGGGCTCTCCTATTGTCCAAGCCAAAGTTCTGTTTCAGTTCACTCCATGGCTCACTTTCTGTCCTTTCTCTAAGTTTGTACTTAGCACAATTCTTTCATGACACCGTTGTTATCCATGTCCTTTAAAGCTTGGAGTAGTAGCCAGGACCACTGCTAACCATCTGTAATCCCAGTGGTTGGAAAACTGAGGCTGGGGGATTGTGAGTTTCAGGATCGCCTAGGGTATAAATAAAGACCTTTTAGCATGAAAAACTGAAAGGCTGGGGTTCCTCCCTCCATGTCTTAAGATAATGTTTCTGTAGCTCCACTATAGCAGGCACCAAGAGCAGAGGGTCCCACATGTAACATTGCTGCAGCAGACACAACCGGCAGAGTGGCTCACACATAGCATTGCTGCAAGCAGGCACCACCAGCAGAGTGGCTCACACATAGCATTGCTGTAACAGGAACCACTAGCAGAGTGGCCCACATGTAACATTGCTGCAGCAGACACAACCGGCAGAGTGGCTCACACATAGCATTGCTGTAACAGGCACCACCAGCAGAGTGGCCCACATGTAACATTGCTGCAAGCAGGCACCACCAGCAGAATGGCTCGCATGTTGGAAATCTCTCTTCACATCTTTCTGGGATCTAGAAATCCCAAATGGTGCCAGGAAGACTCTCTGCTCCTGGGCTGTCTTCCAGTCTTCTAGTTGTTTGCTGGCAGTGTGGTGTTCCTTGGCTTATAAACACATCTGTCTCTGATCTCTGTCTTGAGGTTTACCCAGCGTTCCCTGATAGATACATGTTTCTGTGTCCAGGTCTCCCCTTTGCGGAAGCACAGTGTTTGTCTTAGATCATTTGTACTGCTATAACCAAATGCCTGAGAATGAGGACACACAGTGAGCATAAGTTTATCTGTACATTTCTGGACACTGGACTGTCCAGGACATCTGGTGGAGACCTTCTGACTAGGTTACAACACAGCAGAAAGCATCACTTACTTTAGACACAGGACCAGAGGCTAAACTTGTAAGGAATCCTCTCTCAGAATAGTAGCATTTATCCATTCACAAGGGTGGGGTCCCCATGCTTTAATAACTTTTATGAGGTTTTATCTTTAATATTGTTAGGATGTAATTACATTTCAGTGGAAATTACAGAAGAGAACATCGGAACCGTAGCCACAGCCACGTAGGATCAGTGGCCCATTGTCCTCCAACGTGTTCATCTCCCAACTGATAGTATCAGTGTTCTCTGTTTCCAAGGTCATGTCCTGAGATGCCTGGAGTTAAGCTGTCACCATATGAACTTGAGGACAGGGGAGTAATTCAACCCACAATACTAATTTTATCAGGGAACATTTTCCCATCACGATCTGTGGACGTAGATGACCTGATTTGTGACAGTTGTCCATGTTCATGCCGCCACATATCCCTCCATAGTGACAGGCTCCTTCCTGTCTGGAAGCTGTTGGCATTAGCTGTTCATTCAGGTGAGTAGCTCAGGGCCACTTGTTCATCTTGCTTTAAGGATTCGAGCTGTCAAATGCTGGCATTTTATTTGTCAGACTGGTTTACTGGTTATGAAACCTGTCACGGTGTGTGAGCTATGTGTTGGTTGCTGTTCCTGTCTTTCAGTGATCTTGTAACTGATCACCCAGGAAAGTGTTCCCACTGATAAATTTCACTCTTATCAGTCCAGGGCATATAGCATCCAGTTCTAATTTTTAATTCCTTTTTTCCCCTCACTATTATAGCCTTTCCTGTATTCATAGACAGCCTCAGGAACATCTTCCCTGAGATGCATCGCGCACATGTGAACACATAAATGCAAAGGAGAGGTTGCAGCTGAGCAGCTGGTCACATTGCAGGAAAATGTACCAAGTTCTGCAGGGTCCAGAGAAGGTGATGGCAGAGGATACAATGGCACGGGGATTGTCTGTGGCAGCCAGATAGCACTGTACATTAGGCCCTGTGCAAAAGAGGCAAGAACACATCCAAAAGGGGAATGTATAAAAGAATGAGTGTTCATACCATCATGGAGCCCAGGGCCCTCTGGTATAGTGTATTTACATGCCAGTTCTGGGCCCCTAGACCACAGAACCCTCAAAAAGTCCCATAAGGGCCTTTTTGAGATTTCTGTATCTATTATGTTGGCAATATTATTTTCAGATCAGGAGCTACCAACTCATTGATCAATAATATAAAAAGTGTTTACAGTCACAACCTATACACAGGACCATCCTGAAGACAACAAAAACCAAGGTGCTTTGCTCAGGAAAGCAGCCCCATGGAGTCTGCCCTCCGGCCCCTCCTACTTGAACTTGTGTACGCCCAGTGAGAAGCTGTAGAGGAGAGGATGCATGCCCAGGCTGTGTATGTGGATCATGGTCCAGTGGTCTGAGACAAGAACCACTATTGTGGATTAAAATAAAAAGTAAGCCACCATGGTGGTATTGCCCGGAATTTGGAAGGCAGGAGGATCAGGAATTCAGGGTCGTTCTCACTACAAGGCTGATTGACTCACTTCACCTCTGTGCCCTGGAACTCTTCTCTGATCGTGATGATGTCTGTGGCCAGGGACAAACAGACACACCAACAGTTTCCACCTCAGTTTCCCGAGCGTGACAAGCGTGGTTCTGTGTGTTTAACGTGGGCAGGGCTTCCTCTCAGGTGATGGCTTCTAACGAGTGCTTCTGTATGGACTTGGTGGAAGCCACAGCCTGGCTCAAATGACCACAGGCTGCCTCTTTGTCAGACGCACGCTATGCATCTGGCGGCACCGCCCAGGGTAAAGTGATACCGCCTCACAATTTTAATATCAACAAAAAACTACATCTGTCAGGCTCGTTTCAACCGACAGGATAAATATCGCGTTTCATTGCCAGTTTGTAAACACCTCCCGTTTCATCCTTACCTAACATAGTCCCCGGGTGGCTTACAGATTGAAAGTTCAAGTGGAAGACAAATAGGTCTGAGCCTACGTGTCGTGCTGTGAATTCTGGGGGCAGGGTTGGTGTGGGCTGAGTCCATGCAGATAAAGTACATGGGGCTGAACAGAAAGGTGTCTCGCATCAGAACCCCACTGCAAAAGAGCTTCTGGAGTGGTCAGCACCTGCCTGGGGCACCTGGAGCTATTTGATTACAGATGGTGGGCACCCTGTGCCACCGTCTTAGGATTCACGTCTTGTTGCTTCTTTGACCACACACTTTCCCTAGTCAAAGATGCCGTTTTTCTCCTCTGTCTTCAGAAATCATTCTGTATTAGTATACCCTGGACAGCCTCTGAGATGAATCCAACATGCAAAAGTCAAATAGAATTGTCCAGTTTTCTCTCTACCCATCCAAAAGGGCAGAACAGCAGATAGAACTAGTAAGGGATCCTCAGTCCTGGGGAGGGACTTTTGTCGTTGTCCCCCACCCTGAGTGCTGATAGAAATACTGTTGGCATCGTATGTGAATATTTATGAGAAACTTTTTTAATGAGGAACTTTTAAATGCAGAGATCTCCTAATTCTCTTAACACCTGTAAGTTCATTTCCACAGCATCATGCTAGGTAGTAATGTTACACTCCACAGACAGATAGGGAGATCAGCATCCACAGATGTTCAATTACAGAATGTGCCCAGAGACCGACAGATCCACTGGGCTTCTTATAGACCAGAACCCAGGCATCTGGTTACTGACGCCACCCACTTTCCCCAGCCAGTTGTGGTGCAGCGGTGGTTGGAATATGAAAGGTCCCCAATAGAACACATTGGTGATTCTGTTTTGGTATATCGTGGAACTTTAAGAGGCGGAGCTTTGCTGGGGTAAGTGAATCACTGTGGGATGGACTTGAGGCTTTATATCTCAGCCCTACTCCCCTTCTCCTGTTCTCTCAGTGTCCTGACCATGAACCAGTTCACCAGTTTTCTTGCCCTCTTGTGGCCATGCCTTCCCTGCCTGGGAGGAGCTGTGTTTCCTCAAAATGGGGCCAAAATAGCTTCTTCCTTCATTACATTGTTTCTTCCCAGGTATTTGGTCACAATGATGAGAAAAGTCACTAACACTAAGCGACACACCATCTCAAGAAACCTGGGTTTGAGAACCAGTGTTGGGCCAGGCCAGGGACCCAGTGGATATGGTGAATGAGCCTCACCCTCCCAGCACCCAGGGTGGCACCCTTTGCTGTGATATGTATGCCTACCTCCCACCCACTCATCTTGCCCTTCTGTAAACCCCCTATTGCTTTGAGATGCTTTCCACTGTCCGTGGAGAAGGGCTCATTGATAATGAAAGGTTTAGTAATTATCAGGAAAGTCATTTTAAAATGAGCATTGCAGTGCCAGCCAGCATTGGTGCTGTTTCCCTGCATCGTCAGAAAGCAGAGCCTGCCACGAGCCTTCATCTCTCAGGCAGCATCTAAAAAGGGAGGGGAGGAGGAGAGGGGTAAGGCCAACTTGGTGCTCCTGTGGTTCAGGCTACCATATCGTCCCCAGGGGGAAGGGAGTAGGGAAAGAGAAGCTTCATTCACTGCTGCTGGGAATATGTGAGTGACTGGACTCTTGGCACTCAAGTTCTAAAACTTCAAAATCCCTCATGCACAGTTCCTAAGTTTGTAGCCAAGTGTGTTCTGAAAGCCAAGAAGCCAGAAGAATCTTACAAAAGAACAGGACGTGAAACTCCCAGACGTTGTAATTTAAGCTCCAGTGGACTCCTAATTTAAGTTCAATTTGAATATGTTCAGGAAAGAAGCATAGATAAAAATTTTAGATTTAAGTATGATGAAAGGCATCATAAAAATACTCACGTGTTCCATACCAAGCAATTAAAAACTGTTGCCTGATATCTGAGAGACCAAGGATGTCTTTCCTCTCATCCATAACCCAAAGGCCTAACTGACTACCATTCTCATTAAGAGCAGGTAAAATGTAAGCCTTATTCACTGCTGGTGGGTGTAGATGCAAGTTTCTGTCCCACCCAGTCCCGCAGCCTTTCGGTCCCAAAGAAACACACAGAGGCTTATATTAATTATAAGCTGTTTGGTTTATTGCTCAAGCTTATTACTAACTAGCTCTTACAATTTAAATTAACCCATAATTCTTTTCTATGTTTAGCCATACCGCTTGGTACTTTTTCTCAGTGAAGCATTCTCCTCTTGCTTCCTCTGTGCCTGGCTGGTGACTGATTCTCTGCCTTTCCTCTTCTCAGAATTCTCTTAGGCTGGTTGTCCCATCTATACTTCCTGCCTGGCTACTGACCAGGTAGCATTTTGTTAAACTAATACAAGTGACAAATCTTTACAGTACATAAGAGCATTGTCTCATAGTAGTGGGATTGTAAACTTTTGCAGCCAGTTTTTTTTTTTTTTTTTTTTTTTTTTTTTTTGCTGCACTACTCCTGATCTATACCCTGACTTCTGGTCTTCATACATTTACAGATGCTTCCCATACATGTCCCCACATATGGAAACATGCACACACCTACACTGTACATACATACACATATAAAATTGAATAAATAAGGCAGGGAATGGCTAAGACAGCCTGTGTCAGTCTCTAACCAACAAATGATCACAGACACATATACACACACTTGCATATGCCTCTTCCTGTGTATACACACACACACAGCAGAAGAGGGAACTATCTGAGGGGAAGGGAGAAAGGAGAAGTCAGGGGATTAAGGGAGGGGAGTGGGAGAGGGGGCTGAGTGAAGACAATGCATAATGGTATATATATTTGAAAATAGGAAAAGGTTGAGGAAAGGTGCCCCCCAAAACTGCATTACACTTCTGTGGACTTCCCAGCATGCTTTGCGGTCTCATGGTCACTGCTGCTGGGCATGCACACCACCTCTCTTCAGCTTCTGGAGCCAGCAGATTCCTTTGATTTCCTTAGCAGATGGCAGCTGCAACGTTTGGTAGCAACCTCCAAACAGGGCGCCTTGGAATACTCCCCTGGCTCCCTCTACCATGCTATGGGCATTAGCCCAGTATTTCATTCTTATGTGTTATAATATTCATGCATCTTCTAGATTGACTTATGTGTGTATGTCTGCATACACGTGAGTATAGGTCTGTGTTCACCAATGCAAACATGGAGAGCAGAAAAAGACCCCAGGTGTCTTCTTGTTCCCCTCTCTGTCTGCTTCTTTAGGCAGGGTCTCTCCCTGGACCTGGGGCTCACATTTTCTCTGATAGGCTGAACGCCAGCAAATGCCGAAGCTTCTTCTATCTCAAGGCCCCTTAGGACTGGGGTTACAGGCATGGACCAGATGCCTGGGTGGTGGGCCCTGAACTCTAGCCCTCATTGTGGCTTACTAAGCACTCCTAACTGCTGAATCATCTCTTCAGCTCCCACCCCCCCCCCATTCTTTTTTCGTAATCTCTTTTTTTATTTAAATTTATTTCAAGAGGCCGGGCGGTGGTGGCGCACGCCTTTAATCCCAGCACTCGGGAGGCAGAGGCAGGCGGATCTCTGTGAGTTCGAGACCAGCCTGGTCTAAAAGAGCTAGTTCCAGGACAGGCTCCAAAACCACAGAGAAACCCTGTCTCGAAAAACCAAAAAAAAAATTTATTTCAATAATATCATACAAGAGTATTTGCATCATGTCCATCCATGCCTTTCCCCATCCCAACTTCTCCCAGGTTCCCCCAACTCCCTGTCAAATTATTGACCTGTTCTTCTTTAGTTACTGTGGTTCACACAAACATACACATACATGCACACACACACACACACACACACACCTGTACTTATGCATATGTATTACCTGCTGAATTCACTTTGCGTTGCTCATTTGTGTATGTGCTTGGAATTGCTTACTATATACTGAAGACAGCAGAAAAGAAACAGAATCCAGCTTTGTTATGTATACAGGGATCTCTGTCCCTTGTCCCTTACATGCTCCCAAATCTGTCCCTTCTCCCCCTTACCCTTGTCATTGTCTTCCTCATTCAAACTTCCTTGACTGGTCTTTGCCTCTGACTTGGGACTGTCAGTAAATGTCCCCTTCCTGCTCGGTTAGTTACCCTAAACTTCTAACCAACCCACACAGGGCTCCTCAGTGACTCCATATTACTTGATGGCACAACAGGAATCCCCAAGATCACATCTCTGTCTGGCTTAACAGCCTCATCCTCAGAAGGCCCTCAAGGGTCTCTTTTTTGTTTTGTTTTGTTTTTCCGAGACAGGATTTCTCTGTAGCTTTGGAGCCAGCCCTGGAACTTTCTCTGTAGACCAGGCTGACCTTAACCTCAAGGGGTTCTTAATATGTAGAAAGTATCTACAGTCCTCTCAGCCTGGAAACCTTTTTCCCCCAGACTTCCTCTCATCCTCAAAGAATGAACACTTGTTACCCCTTTGAGTTGTCCCATCTGTCCCTCTCTCTAGACCAGTGTCCTTATCCCCCCACTTTCTGTGGCTCAACCAAAGAGCACCATGGTGACTGTTCCTTTACAAGGCTGTCACCTTCTTCTGTGTGGAGCTCAGAGCCAGGAATATGGGCATTGCGGTTAATGTGACTATTCATAATGCTTCAATGAGTCTTATGCCCTGTTTTAGGAAAATATGCATATTACAAGCTACAATTAATCTTTAAAATGAAATGTCAAGCTGGGACGTAGGTCAGCAATAGAGCCTGTGCCTAGCATAGGCAAGACCCTGGATTTGATCCCAAGAGATGGAAAGAAAAAAAGATGACAGAAAGAGGAGGAGGGAGAGAGGGAAAGGGAAATGATAAATCTGCCTAAGCCTCAGTTTCCCCTGCTCGAAAACAGTGAAACCAACAGACTCTAAGACTTTGCCTTTCTGTGGGGAAGCAGTGTTGACTGCATTGCCACATCTCTAGATAACCCCAATTTGCCTTAGTTCTGTTGCGGTTTGCATGACGAGTTAGCGCTCTTGGCCTCTGACGGTAGCTCTGGAGGTCCAGGGAAGAGGGTGAGGAGCACGGAGCCCTGCTGCTTCATGTCCCTTCTGCCATATGCATAGAATTATCTCAGAATCATGACCCAAACTCAGTGACTGAGGTGAGAGTGACAGGGCATGCAGAACAAGCTCTATGGTGCTACACCCCGAGCTGCCAACATACCTGCCGCTGCCTGTCCTGTCTTGAGCTGCATCATTTTCTGTGACTGGGGTGTAACTGCAAGTCTGAGGCTAAGACACAGCTTCCTGGTTGGCTGTGACCAAGCGTTGGCATGCCCCATTTAGAGTTGAGCACACGACAGTCTCTTGGTCTCTGCACCATCGTGAGTCTGTGCTAATCACCATATCCTGCGAAAAGAAGCTTCTTTGCCCAATTTTCTACAGTGGGTGTATTTCCGCTCCCTAGATCGTATCTGACTTTCTAGAAGCTTTGTTTTAATGTATCACATCAGCATTC
Organism: Microtus pennsylvanicus; assembly: GCF_037038515.1. NCBI lineage: Eukaryota > Metazoa > Chordata > Mammalia > Rodentia > Cricetidae > Microtus > Microtus pennsylvanicus. Next base: position 85,794,816 of record NC_134582.1, on the reverse strand, counting down.
TGTTCATTCATCCATCCATTCTGTCATCTGCTACAGGACACTGTGTTTACTCTAAAAACGTAAGCTGTGTCCCAAACTGCTGCTCATAACATGGCTGGCTCAACAAGCCAACTGTCTTAAATACTGCACCTCTGTCCATTGCCTCAAGTAGTTAAAATAAAGTACTGCTGAAGCCAAGTTTAAAGATTTATCTCTGTATAAGCCTGCTAGTTTCGGGAGATAATGAATAACCGACCTGGGAATTTAATAAAAATAAATTCACCGCCAGCCACACACTATACCCATAAACTCAGGCAATTGATCTCTCAAAGCTCTGCTGCTGGCCAGTGGGGGTGACTGAACACAGTCCACATCCAAGAGAGAAGTGTCACCGAGCCGAGATAGTGTCCAAGAGTACCATCCTTGCATGTGAGGAACAGGAAGTTTATACACTGCGGCATCCTGGATTAGAACTGAATTACACTGACCACATAGCCCGCTTATATGTCTATTAGACCAGAGTGGAGCTGAGATGTACTGAACACTGGACAACTAATACGTTGATGTGCTGTCCTGAATCACGCAAGAACTCTGTTGACAGGAGGAAGGCGCATAGAAGAGTTTATGCCTCGGTTGTAGTGAGTTGAAAATTCCAGATGTGCCCAAGCAAAGTCCATCATCAGAGAAGCTTCTCTGTGTGAAGATGGTGGTTAACACTGAGACCCACAACTGGTCAACAATGAGAGAATAAGTGACTTCAGGGTGTCCAGCTCTAAGCAGGGCATCTGTACCACCTCCCTTCCCCCAGCAGGCTCAGTGATAATCACAGGAGTGAGGGTGGATTGTAGGAGCAGGGAAGGAAAGATCTACAGCAAAGCGGGGTTTGCCTGACGTGACAGCCCCGTGGCACACATGAGCTCACGGATGCCGGGACTGCACACACGGAACCTGCACAGGATCAAGTCAGTCAAGACACCGAGCCAAGACTCATGGAGTTCCCGCTGCAGGCTGAGCAGCTATTGGCAGCTGATGGCTGTCGGGGAGAAAGAGTTAGTTTTCCTCAGGAATGTGGCTCCTGGGTGACTGTCCAGGCTCCTGTGAATGGTCCTACACCTGCGCACATACAGGCAACACTAAATGGACTCTGTAGGGTTTTTTTTCCCTCCATGGGCATGCTAAGTTGGTTGGGGAAAGCAGTGGAGGTATAGTCTCAAACAATTAAGAAGGAGATATAAAAACATAAAAAGGAAGTAATGCTAGCAAAGACTAGAAGATTGTCAGGAGAAAATGAGATGGAGGGGACACAGCAGATAGTGACATTTATTGCAAAGGACGCTGGTGACTTGTGCCTTCGTGTTCTAACATCTGACATGCCAATTGACTAATTTATTTACTATGTATCGCTCCTTGGCAATGTTGAACTTTGCACCTCAACTTGACTGGTCCACATGGCATCCCAGTATTTTGTCAAATATGATGACAGTTGAAGGTAGGCAATGTGTCTAAGTCTGCTCTCTTTATCCTTCTGCTCAAACCTGGTCCTCCTGCCATTCCCCCTTCTTGGCCAATGGTGACAGCCTCTCCTGGTTGCTCAGTCAGAGAGATGAGTCACTCTCCACTGCGCATTTACTCTGATACTATATCCAACCTGGACCCCGCTTCTCCCCTCTCCACAATGCTCACTCCAACCCCCGGAATTGCGGTGGTCTCTGAGATGATCTCCCTGCTACCCTTTTCCCCCACAGTCTAGTTCTTGGAAAAGAAAGTCATCCCTGTCATTGCCCTGAAAACTGTGCCGATTCCCTTCTGTTTGGGATGCAAGCCAGACTCCTTTCAACAGTCCAGAGATACGCTTCTGCTGTTCGCCTTGTCTTCCCGGACCTCACGTTCCCCCGCCGCCACTTTCCCCCACTGTTTCATGCCAGCCACACTAGTTGCTTGCTATTTCTGGAACACAGGAGACAATTGCCAGCCTTAGCTCCTTCACGGTGGCTGTTTCCTCTGACCGGAAGCTCTTCCCACAGGCACCCACGTAGTCAATTCCACGTGAGTTATTTAGGTGTCTGAAGTCCATCCTGTTGTAAGCCACTGGATCCCCTCCCCATCTCCCTCTCCTCCCTCCCTCCCTCCCACCATCTCCCACCCTTGCTCTTCTTTTCTCTTCCTCTTCTCCCTTTTGCTCCCCTCCTCTCCTTCCCATGTAGTCCACATTGCCTTCTAATTCATTATGTAACTGAGAATGACCTTGAACTTTTGATCCTCCTGCCTCCACCTCCCAAGTTCTGGAATTTCAGCACCATTACACCCAGTTCATGCCGCGCTGAGAGTAGGACCCATGGGCCCAATGCTTGCTAGGCAAGCACTCTGCCCACTGAGCTAACCCATTCCCCATCCCATCCCATGAATATTTGTAAACTGAACTACTTATCCCCACACCCAGTGACTTTTAACATCTAACATGTTGTATATAATTGAGTTATTATGACCGTGGCTCTTTGTCAGTCTCCCTCTGTGATGGTTAATTTTGGGTGTCAATTTGACTGGGCCCAGGCCTCACGCGCAGGGCACCCTGTCTACTTACTGAGTAGTGAAGAGACAAACTCCTTAGAGGTGTGTGGGTGGACAAAACCAAGCAGTCTGCAGTACTGATCAGGGAGTCTGTACAGTTTCATTCTGTTGCTATGATAAAAAATAATTCTAACCAAAAGCAATTTAGGGGTGGAAACAGTTTATTTGGCTCACATTTCTAGGTTATAATCCATCATTGAGGAATGTCATGGCAGAAACTTTACCAAAAATTCGTGGCAAATGCTCTTTCCTGTCTTAACCACAGGCCCATGTTTAGCAAGAGCTGGCTTTCTTATACTATCTAAGACAACTTTCCCAGGGAATGGTGATGATGACAGTGGGCTGGGTCCACCAGCATCAATTAACAATAAAGATGATCCCTCATAGATATGCCCCACGACCAGTGTGATCTGGGCAGTCCCTCAGTTGAGACTCCCTTCTCCGGTAACTCTAAACTATGTCAAGGTGACAGTTAAAGTTAATTAAAACAGAGTTCATTATTTGGTAAGATCAAGGAGAATGGCAGGAAGGGGTGGGGGACAAGAAACGGTGACAGAGGAGGAATATGATCAAAGTACATCGTCTATACATAAAGATGCATGTAGATTTCTAATGTCATAGTGAGACCCATCTTATGCATCATTTATAGGCTATAAAAACTTTCAAAGAGAGCTGGAGAGAGGACTCAGTTTATCACTTGCCTGCTCTATAAGCATGAGGACCGGGGTTTGCACTCCCAGCACCCACCTACCTAATACTAGGGGCAGTGACCCAGGTCTGTGACCCCAGCAGGGAGAAGATGGAGACAGACAGATTTCTGTAGTTCACTGACCAGCCAGGCTTACTGAATCTGTGGGTTCTGGGTTCAGTGCTGGGCTCTGTGTCAAGATACAAGGTGGAGCTCAACTTAGGAAGATGGGCATCAACTTCTGGCCTCTCTGTGTACACGAAACCAAACACACACACACAGACACACACACACAGGGGGGTGGGCAGAGAGGAGAGAACTAAAAAGAGATTTGGAGTCATGTGATCTATGGAATAAAGTAACCTTAAACCAAGAAAAAGCACAGGATTTGAATTAGATAGGTCTTCTTGCCTATTGCCAAGGGGAATGTCTTTATTCCTTTTCATTTGCTGTGGTAAAACAACTTAAGAGATGGAGAGCTTTTTTTTTGGCTCCCAGGTGGTGGCTACGGGCTATTCCAGCAAAGAGGTCACAGCAGCAGGGCTTGAAGCAGCTGGTCACATTGCACCCACACGAAGTCATGAAAGTGAGATGCTCACCTCGCTTTCTCCTTTCTGTACAGTTGGAGATCCCATCCTAGGGAATGGTACCACCACAGTAGGCAGGCCTTTGTACCTCAGCTAACCTAATGAAGACAGTCCCCACAGGCACGCCCAGAGACCTGTCTCCCGTGATTCTAGATCTCATCAAGGTGATTCTTAAAATGAACCATGACAGCTTCTCAGCCCCAGAGGTGAAAACTAAGTCTACAGCCATTGGCTGTCAGTTTGCTCTGTAGGTACCAAGAATGCAGCAGTTGTATGGCGTTGCTTCTTCTTGGTTGACCATGGCACACACAAGGACGGGCAGCAAGAAAGGACATAGGAGATGAGAGAGGAAAGAGTGACCCTGCCATTGGCGGGGTGGTTAGACGTGGGCGCGAGAAGGTCTCACCAAATAATGACAGCAGAGACGGAAGTAAAGGACAGAATCGAAAACAAAGAAAAAGGCTACACCCTCATTCCCAGATGATGACAGCTCTTGAAAACAGTCCCCAAAGAATGAGATAGATGTCAACCAAAAATAATTGAAAACTGTGTGCATGCAGCCACTTCAGTCACTGTAATTTCATATAAAACTATTAAAATGTATCCTACGTGCCAAATGGAAAAATAGGTAGATATTTGGAATTGGTGGGTCTTTAAAAAATAAGTTCCGATTAATGTTAAGTAAAAAATTACTGAAACTATTTTTGCATGTGTGTGGTAAAAACACAACAATTTAGAAAAATAACCCTACAGCCACTCTTGCGGGGGGTTGGCAGGGAGGAAGGCTTCTTTAACCCCATTACATGCCCTTAAGAGCATCTCCATGGTAATGACAGAAAATACCAGAGAGGAGGCGGATGAGCGAAAACGGGGTGAGCAACCGACAGATCTCTCTGGCTCTTCAGCCACCCACAAGCCTCCTGTGGATGTGTTCCGTAAAAATGTGGTCTGTAGAACTCTGGAGGGCAGGAGGAGGAGTTCAGATCCATGGGCAAAGACGGTTAAGAATCAAGTGAGGTAAAGGATGGGCCTTAGCAGCCCCACCTGAGGTGAACTGAGAGTCAAGAGAGAGAGAGGCCGTACCCAGCATCCCTTCTCCTGACTCAGTGGTCCAGGATGCCCTGTTTGTGTTCATGTTAAGGCTGGCTTTCTACCCTTAAGGAAAACAATGGAACCCTGTAATGATTGCCCTCTTCTTCAGAGTGAAAGTGGATTCTGATTAAGGATGGTTGGCATTAGGGTCTGATGGGAAGATAATGGTTGATCTAGCCTTTGGGGTGTTTTTTTTTCTTTTCTTTTTTAAATTTTTTTATTGATTTATTGAGCTATACATTTTTCTCTGCTACCCCCTTTCCTCTCCCCTCCCCTTCAACTCTCTCCCCTGGTCCCCAATGCTCCCAATTTACTCAGGAGATCTTGGTTTTTTTTCTACTTCTCATGTAGATTAGAGCCATGTATGTCTCTCTTAGGGTCCTCATTGTCGTCTAGGTTCTCTGGGATTGTCATTTGTAGGCTGGTTTTCTTTGCTTTATGTTTTAAAACCACTTATGAGTGAGTACATGTGATAATTGTGTTTCTGGGTCTGGGTTACCTCACTCAATATGTTTTCTAGCTCCATCCATTTTCCCGCAAAATTCAAGTTGTCATTTTTTTTTTGCTGTGTAGTATTCCATTGTGTAAATGTAGCACATTTTTCTTACCCATTCTTCAGTCAAGGAGCATTTAGGTTGTTTCCAGGTTCTGGCTATGACAAACAATGCTGCTATGAACATAGTTGAGCACATGTCCTTGTGGTACAATAGAGCATCCTTTGAATATATACCCAAAATTGGTTTTGCTGGGTCTCAAGGAAGATTATTTTCTAATTTTCTGAGAAATTAACCTACTGATATCCAAAGGGGGCTGTACCAGCTTGCACTCCCACCAGCAATGCAGGAGTGTTCTTCAGGGTGTTTTAGGACTCCCAAGATGTTGCTAAAATTCCTTGCATTGCTTGAGTTGCTACAGCTTGAGGTGATCTCAACCGCATTCTGCATGAGACCCTGAGAAGAGATCTGCCCATGCTTTCATCACAGCCACCTAATCCAGGGAGAGAAAATGACTCCTTGGAGACAGATGTGATTGTGCCAGAAGCTTCCAGATGGGGCCTTGGGTAGTTGAAGCTGAGATGTATCATCAGAAAGCAGAGACAATGCGTGGGCAAGCGATCACCATGTGGCGCGGATGCAGCTAGCATCCATAGGATGTTGGCAAAATAAAACACTAGATGCCTGTCAGAAGTCTTTGTATTCTTCCTTCTTCAATGAACTCATTTGTGATTGCTGTACACCGGTGGCCTTTGGCTTTAAAGAACTGGTGGGCTGAAAATGCTTTAGCCTTTCTCTCCAGTTTGCAAACCCAGAGACAATTGGCAAAGCCCGTGGAAAGCCCTCGTGCCTCTCAGTGTGCCCAACCTCAAAGTAGACGTGTAGGTGATTACAAAATCCATCACCGTCAGCAGCCAGGTGGTACGTGCATCCCAGTTAGCATAGCAGTTGGTATTCTCTCAGCTCGAGCAGTCCAGTAATTGAAAGAATAATGAAATGGAGGCTGAGAGTTCTCGGCCTCCCTGTCTCTTCGTTTAGGTGGGTGGTGGGTAACCAGGTTAGGTCTTCATTTTCAGCCTCATTTCCTCCTTCTGTGTCTTCTCGCCACTCGATCTGAATGTCCCTGTCATTGCTCAGTACAGACTCCCTGCTTCCTTCTTGGATCCCAGATAATCTCTCCATTCCATGTCCCTGTCATGATCCCAGCCTTCGCCAGGAGCCTGTTGTATCAAGTCCTGATGTAAGAAAGAGACATCAGATTCCATGTGTGCCCTTTGTTCTTATGAGCCAGCACACGGGTGCAGCCATGGGAAAGACATGTCACCTTCACGTAACCTCTGTTGTCTCTGTGCTTACCAGAACAGCCATGATCTGATAGCCCTAGGATTCTACTTTCATATGAACTGTACATATTCTGATAGAACTATACGCAGCCACGTCTACGTTGGGGGTGTGTATGGTGTGTGTGTGTTGATGGACCACTGTCCCTCACTGTTGCTTCAAGACTCAGGAGCTATGGTGAGGACCGAAACCACTGTGTGTCACTGTGTTTAATATTTGCATAGCCATTGAGCTTGGCTACTTCTGTCACACACCTGCTCATCGGAAAAGTGTCTGGTCACCACTTGGAAAATATCCTGGCCCATGTGTAATATCAATAGATCTGTTCTCTGGCTGTTTGGTTCCATTTATTCTTGTTCAGCTGGTTAGTTTTGTTGAGTCAGGGTCTCTTGTTGCCTAGACTGGCTTTGCACTCACCAAGTGGCTAAGGCCTTGAACTGACCATGTAGCTAAGGCTAGCCTTTACCGTCTGATCCTCCTGCCTCTGTCTTCTAAGCACTGAGGTGACAGTCATGAGCCACCAAAGCCTCAGAAGGTTGGCTGAGAAATTGCAGAACATTTTTCATAAAAAATGCTTTACATGGAAAATGCCCAATTTGTAACTAAAGTTCAACCCTTGTAAGAAAAATGGAACAAGCTGACATCAAACTTCAGTGCCTGCCCGAAGGTCTTATCTGTCTAGTGCTTTGTCGCTGCTCCTGACCCCTCGTTTCCAGGTGTTCTTCATCAAAAGCCAGCGAGGGATGTCATCACTTGACCCTGTCATCGTGGCTTTCTATGCTTTTTATTTTTGACAGCTGAGAAAGTTGCTTTACAAGCGAAAGCAAAGGCCATTACTGAAATAAAATCTACTTGTAAGTGTAATGTGCCATTAAAGCTTTTCATGGAAAAAATAGGTACAAGAGTGTGGGCGTTACATGCTTCTCTCAAGGGCTGGAGATATGGTTCAGCAGCTAAGAGTGCTTACCACTCTCACAGATGACCTGGGTTCAGGTCTCAGCAACAACAAGTTCCAGAGGATCCAACACCCTCCAGCCAAACACACGTGATACATGCACATAAACCCATGTAGGCACTCACACACACAAACACATAAATTTTTTTCTTTTATTACATCTTTTTAAAAACTAAAAAATTCTCTCCAGGCATCAGGATGTTGACAGTGTAACTACGTATAGCAGTTCACCCCCCAGGACTAAGTCACCAAATTTAAATCTTTAAGTCTTAGCTGTTTTTTTCAAAGAGAAGCCACAAGACAGTCTTAATAGAGTTGAAAAGAATGCCAACCACAGAGCAGGGAAACTAAATCTTGTCGGCTACCAGCAGAGAGAGAAGGGAGAAGGAAAGCGGGGAGGCATGCCATTCAACAAGGAGCTCAGCCACGTGGCAGGTAGGGGACCACTGCAGAAGAGGGAAGAAGCCAGAGGACCTGAGCACTTGTCCTCAGCCGTAGGCCAGCATCCGAAAGAAAGAGGAAAGAAGGAGAAAAAGGGAACGTTAAGGAACTCTGTGTCAGAAGGGTGGGCAGACCCAACCTCTTGGCAGCTTGCAGCAACTGCCCTTGTGGGAAATTCTTACTAGGTTGTATTCCTAAAGAATGATTCTTAGGGAATGTAAGTCTCTGGGAACCTTCAGTGGCTTGGTTTGGTTTTGCTATTTATGTCATATAACCCAGGCTGGCCTCCAACCATGTAGCTGAGGGCAACCTTGAACTTGCGGTTTTACCTCAGCCTACCCAGTGTTAAGACCACCACACCTGTTTATGCAGCGCTGGGAATGGAACCCAGGAGTGTGACCAGTGCTAGCTGAGCTCCATGAACTGGATCGCACCCTTAGTTCCCTTGTTTAGCGATCCTACAACAAGGTATTTATTTAACCTGTGTTTTTAAAATTCTAAGAAATGTGTTATTGTTCAATATAATGACAGCAATTATGACACCGTGTACAGTTGTGGAACTCAAAAAAAATAAGAACTAAATATTAGCAAAAGCCAAAGTAATAATGGTTGATATTTGAGACTGTGGTTTGCTAAGAAATATTGCTTGCTATAAATTTCCCAGAGGTTTAAATGCAGCAGGATCCAATCACTAAAAGGTCTGTGGGTTTGGGGAGATAGCTCTGTAGATGAAAGGCTTTCTCACAGCGTGAGGACCTGAGTTTGGTTAATCCCCAGAACCTCTGTGGAAAAGCTGGGCATGGTAGCACCTGCTTGAAATTCCAGTGCTGGGGGGCAGAAACAGGAGCATCCCTGAGGTTCACTGGTCGGGCAACAAGCCTCTCCTACTCAGCAAGCTCCCAGCCAATGGGAGAGCCTGTCTCAACAAAACAAAGGTGAGTGGGCCCACAGATTGGCCTCTCACCTCCCACGTGCAAACACACACACCATGTGAATCCGTGCATACAGACATGAATCCATGCGCACACATGCACCCACAGATATACACACATAAACACATGCACACACATATGCAAAGTTTAAGCCAGGCTTGGTGGTTAGAATCCCAACACTTGTGAAACTGAGGCCGGAGGATTACAGCAAGTTTGAGGCCAGCCTGGGCTACTTAGTAACTTTTGGCCAGTTTGAGACTCAGAGTGAGACTTCATCTAAAGAAGAAAGGAGTCCAAAGTTTACAGTTTTATTTCTTTAGTTGTTAGTGTTTTTACGTTTGTGTGTGTATTTGTGTGTTTGTTGTGTGCATGTATGCATGTGTGTGTTTTTGGGGGGTTTTTTTAGTTGTTAGGGTTTTTACGTTTGTGTGTGTATTTGTGTGTTTGTTGTGTGCATGTATGCATGTGTGTGTTTTTGGGGGGTTTTTTTAGTTGTTAGGGTTTAGGGATATGTGGTTGGTTTGGGGGGGTATGTGTGTGTCTGTGTGTGTGTGGTGAGTTGAGGCCTCCTGGGCTTTTCCTTGTCCAGTTTCCATGCTCAATTATGTCATCCTTATTCAGCTCACGTTTGGATGGTGTGTGGTCATGTTGGGGAGACTTTTTGGGTGTAGAATCTGACGTCACCAGGACAGTCTCACAGTAGACTCCCTGATCTCTGGTTCTTACAATCTTTAGAAATTTTTTTCTTTATTCTTGAGAATTGCATGCATGGACACAATGGAATATATTTATTGACTGTTTTACTCCTTCAACTCCACTCCCATATTTTTCCAGCACATCCACTTCCCAAGTCCATTCCTTTTGTTTTTATAACGCACTAAATGCAGTTGGTGATGCCCATGTGTGCATGGCTGTGGAGCCATTCTCTGAGCCGAGAAATCCTACCAGACTGAATAGCCATTATTGGAAATTTTTGAACACACTTATAATATTCCCACCTACATAAATCTTCTCCATGGTGGAACTAGATTATTACATATTTACTTGTATTTCCCATCTGTATTTTCCATTGATTCCAATGAGCAAATATTAGTTTCATAATCAGAAAAAAACTTTTTATAAAAATGACTTAACCATTTTCTATTTGACATAAAACTATAAAAGAGCAATGAGTTCCAGGGTCTCCAGAGAGAGAGTTTAGGGGTTAAGAGCACTGACTGTTCTTCCAGACAGCCTGGGTTCGATTCCCAGCACCCACATGGTGACCCATGACTGTTTGTAGCTCTGGTTGCAGGGAATCCAGTGCCCTCTTCTCCTATGCAGAATCCTACACGTATGTGAGGCACATGAGCTCACATAGCTACACATACATACACTAAAAATAAAATAAAAAATAAATAAATTATCTTTAGAAGAACCTTGTGTTCCAAAGGCTGGTACAGTGGCTCCGAGGGAAAGGGCCTGCCGCTGTGCCTGATGGCCCGAGTTTCGTCTCCAGAGCCCACATGGTGGAAAGAGAGAACTGACTCCCACAAACTGTCCCTTGAAGTGCACACTTGTGCACACAAAATTAGCAAATAAAAATGCAATTTAAGTTTTTGGTTGTTTTTTTTTAAGAACCCTTGGCTCTAGAAATAACTCACCGCGTTCCTTGCTATTCTGTGCCCATCTTTAAGTTCAAGGTCCAGTTTGTTGCATCTCCTACAGAACTGCCTGAGAGATTCGGCTTGCCTTTTTGGGTAGTTTCTCCAAAGCTCCCTGATAAAGAACCTTTCCATTTTACTTTCTGCAAAACAATCCAGTTCCTTCTGAAGCTGAACTGAGATGGAGCTGATAGCAGAGCTCAGAGGAGTTGCTAGGGCCTTCAAAACACAGCCCTGAGGTCATCTCCCAAGCTCAGCCAGCAAGGACAGCCTTGGAAATGGTGGCTGAAAACACCACCTTGCTCACCGGCCTCTTCCCTTGCCGTAGGACCATGTGTCTGCTCCACAGACACCTGGGACAGAAAAGATTTGGGCGCTCATCTTCATGGCTTGAAATTTATTTTCTTTCAGGAAATTGTCTTAGAAAACAGAAACCCGCAGGAAATACAGTTTTTGATAGTTTTGTTTTGGAGGGAATTTGAAGCCATTCCAGAATAAACCAGCTGTGTATTTTGTGTGAATTCGTGCATACGTGTGTGTGTGTGTGTGTGTGTGTGTGTGTGTGTGTGTGTGTGTGTGTGAAGAGCTCTTCCTCAATTACTTATATTTTGAGGCGAGGTCTCTCACTGGACCTGTAGCTCACTGATTGCCATCCCACCGCCCTCTCTCACATCCACCCTCCCAGAACTGCAATTATAGGCAGGTGCAGCCGCACACAGCTTTGTTAAAAATGTGGACGCTGGAGATCCGAACCCGTGTCCTCAAGCTCGTGCAGCAAGCTCTTCGCCGACTGAGCTAGCATCTCTCCGGCCCCTGGAGCTGTGTCTTGAGACCAGGGACCGCCATTGTACTCTAAGAAAATAAATACCAGAGAAACCAGGGTGCCGCCGGGCTCAGAAGTTGGCTCGGTGGAGAAGGCACTTGGCAACTTGCCAGGCAAGGATAAGCAGCACAGCTCAGATCCCCAGAACCCTCATCAAAACCTGAGCAGACTTAATGGTGGCCCGTGATCGCAACACTCACAAAGCCAAAACCAGGGCCTCTGGGACAAAGCAGCTGCTACACTCACCAGAACTAGTGAGCTTTGGATTAAGTGAGAGACCCTGCCTCAATAAACAAAGTGAGGAGCAATCGAGGAGGACACCTAACCTCAACTCCAGTCCTCCACATATGCACACACTAATGCACCCACACACATGTACCTGCACATACTCCAGCATACATACACATGTAGATATACAACCTACACAAGCACACTAATATAATAATAATAATAATGATTATTATTATTATACAGGATGCTTTTTAAATTATCTCCTCCTTACTGGGGATTAAGCTCAAATGGTAGACAGCTTGCCTAGTTTGTGCAAGACTCTGGTTCGATTTATCAACACACACACACACACACACGTGCACACAATCTCTTTAGTGGGAAGCACTTTTGAAAGCTTAACTAACGTTGATGCAATTCAAGCCGTGTTTGTTGAGTGTTCCAACAGATACCTGCTAAGCAGGTCGAGGATGTCTAAGGTCCCCCCCACCCCGCCTTTCTGCTGACGTCTGCACGCTAAGCTTTGATGGAAATCACAATCACTCTGGTATTCTTTAGTCCAGCTACAAAAGTTCGGGGTGAACTGGAGGAGATAAACCAGTTTATAGCACAAACGAATCTACTGGCACAGAATGGAGGCGAGAACGTTTGTTAGCATTGGTAGGAATAGGAGTTGTTCTTTCTTCTCTTGACATTTCGTGACTGATGAAAATTCTTCAGACAATTGCCAAATTAAGGCAAAAAGGAAACTCTCTCGATATTTACGATGCTCTCATCAGATAACCGATATAAAATATATCCCAGAATTATGCATCTCCTCAGACTTCAGTTTGTTCTTGGGATTTAGAGATAAACAAAGTTGGTCTCAATAAATCTCTCCAACATTGTAAATACACAGTTTCTGGTTCTTTCTCTTCTTTGGGGCAAGAGGCCAGGTCCCACCAGCAGTTTAGATATCCTGGACTTTCTCAAAGATGTCATTGCATCAAACATACTAGGGTTTAGCCAAGGACTGAGAGGCAAGCAGGAGGTTTTTCCATGCGTGTCACTGCTGAAGATGCCGGCCTCTGGGGAAGCAAGCATCACTCCCTTGAGCCAGTAATTGAATCTGAACTGAGAAAAAGTTCCAAGAGAGAAATATTTGCTCCTTAAAGGTTAAAATTCCAGACTTGGCGGGGTGGTACACACCTGTAGTCCCAGTCCTCAGGAGGCGGAAGCAGGAGAATTTCTGTGAGTTGGAGGCTAGTCTGTCTACATAGGAAGTTTCAGGGACCCTTCCTCCCTTGTTGCTTCTTGTGAAGTATCTCGTCACAGCAACAAGAAGCATCCCTGCTACTCTGACGTGAGCTATTACACGGCTGCCGTAACTGCCACTTGAGATTATTGTGTATCACCCTGGGGCCAGAGGTTTAAAATATATATAACCTAGAGGCTGTAGGAGTTGTTATCTTTTATTTGTGCCAGATGGAACCAAGGATCAGCTGAAGTGATTTGCTCAGAGCCCCATGGATAGTAAGTGGCAGAGGAGAGATTTGAACCAAGATCTTTCTAATTCCAAAGCCCCTTTGTCTAGAGGAAGACATAGCAAGGGGTTTATAGTCAGGAGAAGATCCTAGAAGCTGCTGTGGCGAGCATGATTTCTTGCCCTGTGATCTACTGCTCCTGTCCCAAAGGACTGTCCTTGGGTGTGTGACACACACCGCCGGCAGCAATGCTTGTGATCACCTAGGGAGATTTCCTGCTCCTCTCACTCCCGCCCAGGCTTTCCCAAGCCCAGGTAAATCCGTATTTGTAGGGGAGAGACGACAGATGGCTCCAGTGTGTAGTCGAGGTTGGGAAGCGTCGCTCTGAAGCACTGGTTTTTAAAAATGAAGGAGTTGTGAGGAGCTTTTTCATTTTCCCTCCTGCAAACAAGACTGTGTACAATCCTGCCGACAGCCCCCGAGCTGCTCCTGAGAAGCAGGGCCTTTGCTGCTTCCTTGGTGTGCAGGTGCTGCGTGCACAGACCCCGCCTTGTTATCTGGCTCCTCAGCCCCTGGAGGCAGCTGAGAACACTCAAGTCACCCGTGAGGGGTTGAAAGCAGCCATGGTGCGGTGGGGATCTCGCCCCTGTGGTACCTTGTAACTCTGCTCACGTAGTTTTGGATATAACTAGAGGAATTGTTTGCTGAATTAATCAGAAGTGAGTGTGACCATGCATGGCTGAGGACCATGTAGAAAGTCAAATCAGGCTGAGATCATAAAATATGATCAATCATTAAATCATGATGGTCTTTTCTAGGTGATAGAACAGGATTTTACCCTCTAGCCCAGGCTGGTCTCAGATTCGAAGCAATCCTCCTGCCTCCACCTCCCAAGTGCTTGGGTTACAAGAAAGAGCCACTATGTCCAGCTTTGTTGTTGCTGATGCTGCTCTTGTTTGGATCCATGTCTTCCTGTCACCCAAGCTGTTTGCTGTCGCATTTTCTGCCCACAGTTAGTTGAACCCACATGAGTAGTACCCAGGCATACAGAAGACTGTTCTGTTTCAACATAACAGAGGGGTTGAGGCTGAGCTCACTGCTGGAGTGCTTGCCTAGCAAGCCACAGGGATTTACAGTTGGTCCCTAATACTGCCAAGAAAGAAAAGGAGAGAGGGAGACAGAGAATGGATGGATAAATGCAAGAAAGTGGGGACGAGAGAAAGGAAAAGACTTAGGGAAGGAAAAATGTTTCATTATTATAATAAAGAAAGCCACCCTCTTCTGACCTAGGAGGTGTCCTCTCAGGCCAGTGTACACAGAGGGTTCTGTCTGCCCACAGTAACCAACCCAACATTTGCCTACAGAATGAGGTGGCTGTCCTTCTGAAACCCATATCGGAGAAGATTCAAGAAATCCAGACTTTCCGAGAGAGAAACCGAGGGAGCAGCATGTTCAACCACCTCTCCGCCGTCAGCGAGAGCATCCCCGCCCTGGGGTGGATAGCTGTGGTGAGTCTGGAAAAAATGCCACCCTCACCCCCCACCTTATGACATTTTTGGGGACCTCGGGGGCCACCTTCAGGTTCCTCGGTCTGTAGTCTGGTGCACGGAAGGAGGGCTCCTTCCAGGCTGAATGTGTCAGCTTTCTCTTAGCCTGTGAAAGCCCAGCGCTTCCTACTCTGAGATGGGGAAGGTTCCTCCAGCCCTTACAGTACAATGTTTTGCTTCCAACTCTTCCCCCATTGTTCCATTGCTTTTCTTCTGCTTCTTGGAGGTATTGTCTTTCTTATCCTATTTTTTTTTCTTCTATGCTTGGGTGATGGTCCTGTTTTCTCAGTCCCCCAAACCTGGCCCTTATGTCAAGGAGATGAATGATGCTGCCACCTTTTACACTAACAGGGTTCTGAAGGACTACAAACACAGGTATGTACCTTCCTTTACTGGCTGTCTTTTCAGTGGACTGCTTGTCAGACATTTGCTACTAAAACCTAGTATGTTTAATCACCAGTCCCTGTCCTTGTCTCTGCGTTGGAACACTGAGTAACCTTGAGATTGAAATCCCAGACTAGAGCTTCGAGCCTGTGACCCAGCTCTTGGAAGGCAGAAGCAGAAGGATCAGGAATTCAGGGTCATCTTTGCTACATAGCAAATGTAAGATGTGCCTCGGTCACATGAGACCGTGTCTTCAAAAAATGAGTAGGCTGGCGAGAGGACTTAGCCAGCTTCTTGCTGCCACACTTTGACCTGATTTCAGTTCCGGCAACTCACAGAGAGAATCAGCTCCCACAGGTGTCCTATGACCCCCGCATGCACACCTTCGAGTGCATACCAACACGCACACATTAAATGAATAAGTGTAATAAGGAAACAAAATAAGGGACTGGGAATTGCTGGAGTTAGCAGCAGTTGCTGCTCTTCCAGGGGACCAGTTTGGTTGCATTGTGCAGTTCACAGCTTCGACTCTAGGGGGCCTAACAGCCACATGTGGTCCCTGCAAGCACCTACAAGCACTTGCACATACCCACACTGGGGGACACACATATAAACATACATTTTAATTTTTTTCATTTCTTTCATGCTTAACAGATGTTTTTCTGAGCTCCCTTTGTTTGTTTCCACAAAAACAAAGCAAGCATTCCAAACATATCTCCATTTTTTCTTGCAAAATCCAGAGACTCTCAGACAATTTTTTTTAATCTTAAAAAAAAAATACATTTTAGCCAGGCATGGTAGCACAGGCCTTGAATCCCAGCATTCGGGAGGCAGAGACAGGTGGATCTCTGTGAGTTCGAGGCCAGCCTGCTCTACAAAGCGAGCTCCAGGATAGCCAGGGCTACACAAAGAAACATTTTCTTGAAAAACAAACCAAAAACTACATTTTAAAATTCTAGTTGTGTAGAAAAAGCCACAAGGAGAGGGATGTCAGATTCCTGAATGGCACACCCAATCTATCTATATCTATTTCTATCTGTATCTATATCTATATCTACCTCCATTCTCTTTCAGTGAAGAACCTGCCCCCACTTGACCACATGACACCACATTATGGATATCTGTACTTAAAGAATGAGCCTATGTGATAAAACTTTTTTTTCATGCTTTGAAAGAGTCTCTTGATGTATTCTGAGCTGGCCTCAAACCCAGGTTTGTTCTCCTGTCTTGGCCACCCAAGTGCTGGAATTACAGGCATGTGCCCCCAAGCCCAGTGGAAATTTCCACTGATCAAAGTGGCCATAGTGAGTGGCTACATAGAAGGAATGGGGAAGTCCAGAACCAAGGTGGATGAGACCAGGCAAAAGGGGGTCAAACCCAGATTGAACCTAACTGAAATAGGATCTGGAGGGCAGACAGCTGTTGTCTGAACAACAGTCAACAGCTGTGGAAAGGACAGGTGAACCAAGGGGGGTTGTCTGGAGAACCGGCATGGAGAGATCTGGTATCCGGATAATGGACCCTAGAGAGGAGGCGTTGAGGTTAGAAGGAGAACACACTCAAATGGGGATAGACCAGGTGGAGAAGATAGCTAGGAAAAATGTCTCTTAACCTATTTACTGGTTGTCACAAGAGTCCTCCCCCTCCATGGGCTCACAGCTGGCTAGATGACTAATGAAGGAATTGAGATAAAAAATAAGAGAGTGGTCTTCCACTGTCTGACTCTGGACTCGAATAGCTCCCCATCCCAGCTCCTAAGTGGAGCCAGCAGAAGTCATCAGTTACCATGTATGGGGCCTCCTGGGGACATCTCTTCTTTATTCCTGACTGTTCAGATGGGAGGAAGTCAGAGGACCTGAATTCTCTAGATTATCATCACCTTGGTTATCTTACTAATGTGGATCTGAACATCAAAGCCAGAAGATACATTTTACACAGAATATAAAAACATGTATAGCACATACCAATAACTACCCTTGGTTCTACCCGTTGGCCAAGATGGTACCCATTCAAAATTTGCATTTTTTTTTTTTAGAGTGGAATTCTGCCTCCTTTTTCTATGTGACCAGAGCAAGTCACTTGCCTTGGCTTTGCCAAGGTGTATCTTCCCAATTTCCAGACCCAATAAAAGTAGATGGAGGTTTCTCAGCTTCCATGTGTCTGGGTTCTGTTCAACTAATCTCCTAGAAACTAACTTCAGATAAAAGATGCCATGCGGTTAACCCTATAGTTGTTCCTATAATTTTCTTTAAGTCAAAATAATACTGCAATGGTTAAGTGAGAAACATATTTACATATATAGATTTGGTCTTCTTTGGTTGTCAGAATTTATTATGCAAATTATTCCTACCTAGACAGATTTGACCCCCATTGGTTGCTAAAATCTTCAGTAGAAACCATGTCAAATGTGTAATCCAATACCTCTAGTGTGTGTACATTGCCATGTCTGTGTGTTATATAGGGCACACACACAGAGGAGACACGTCTGCATAGGCAGAGCATGTAGGTAAACACGGGTGCTGATTTACATTGAAGTGAGTCTCGCCTTCTTACAGCTGCTGTGCACAGTGTTTTCTGTGTCCAGAGCACTTACTCAAAGCCCCGCAAAACCCTGTAGAACAAGACACTAATGAGGCAGATCCCAGCCATAGAGCCAACAAATCTCAAACTGTAGAAGGAAACAGCAGAGTTTGAAGAGTGACCAAGATTCCAGTTCTTACACTAGCTGCTTCCTCGTTGATATCACAACTCCTGACCGAAGAGATTCATTATAGCTCGGGGTTCGGGAAATCCAGACCATCATAGCTGGGAAAACATGGCCACAGCTGAAGCAGTGAGCAGTTGCTCACCTCTGAGCAGGTCAGGAGGCAGAGATGGAACAGGAAATGGGGATAGGCTGTAGACTGGAAGGCCCACCCTACAGTGACCAATCTCCTATAAGTAGGCTCCACCTCTAAAAGGTTGTGCAGCCTCCCAAAACAATGACAAGGCCTTCAGACCCAGTCCTCACAGGACTCTGTGAGGGACCTGTCCCATCCGATCCAAACCATGATCGGCTCCCTGTTCACTTTCCCTCGTGGTATGGCTTATCAAGTGGACTGTAGGTAGGCATGCTGCTGACGCTCACAACATTTCAAGGAAAACAATATGTTTTCAAGAGGTTCCCTTCTATGGCTATCTTCAGATTAGTGACCAAAGTAGATCATCAAGTTTTTGCCAACTCTAAACCCAGTGTTTTCTTATTTGCTGACTACTACTTCCTTCAAAAAGTCACAGGGGCAGGAACTGCCCGGGGAAACACAACAAAGGGTGATGATATGATTAAAACATGAATTTCTTAAGGAATTAATAATAATTCTTTTATGAAAGAAGTGCACCCACTTGCCTATTCTAACGGCTCTCTCAGCCCCATGTGCTAGCCAGCCCTATTAAGGCAAGCTTTCAACTTGCTCTTCATTCGATAAAACAAAATCTGATCAAGCTCCACAAAGCTCGCACTGTCAAGAGCATCCAATTAAGATATCCAATGAGAGTCCCTTTAAAAGTATGGCATCTTGCCTGCTAAGAAGAAAACATTTCTCTTATAATACCAACTTCCTCAACATTCGTAGTGAGTAGACGTCTCTAGTCAATCACGCTTCTGAAGCCAAGTAACTCCTGAATTATTAGAAAACCAACTGAATGCCTTAGTTCCCATTTGCCTTTTTTCTACCGTTCCCACTCCTAGAAGCATGCTGTCCTTTATCTTGTATGGGAAGGAACTCAGAAGGAAGGTTCTGCTCTCCGTAGTCACCTCCACTAGGAATGGCACCTTCCTGTGTGTCAGCTCCATGTGGCCAGGTCCCCTCTCTGTGTCGCTGTCCATACCTGAAGCTGAGAGCACTGGCCATCCTCCGGCCTCCCTGCAGAGCGCTTGGGGCTACCCGCCTTCTCAGTGTCCTCTTCTGGCTAGAGGGCAATTGCTCTCAACCGTCTCCAGATCACTGGGTGTAAAACTGTGTTTTCTGTCCTAATGCCACTCTCATCCACTCTTTTATAACAAAAGTGATCTTCGCCACGTGGATTGGGTGAAATCCTACCTCAACATCTGGAGCGAGCTTCAGGCCTACATCAAAGAGCATCACACCACAGGCCTCACGTGGAGCAAGACAGTAAGTACCAGTCCCTCTGGCGACCTTTCACCTGGGCGTCAGAAGGTCATAGAAACACTTGTGAAAACGTGCATTCCATGTGGCCTAATCAAGATAGGAAAGGAACTTTATGGGAACAGCATTTTCTTGAGGAAACCCTGAGAATTGTCTGCATGGCATATGTAAAGGAAGCAGCTATGCTGTCTATGATAGGGCTGCGAAGGGAGTATTATTCAGCCATAAAGGATAAGATCGTGTCATTTGAAGGAAGAATGGTGGGAACTG
The DNA here is from genome assembly GCF_037038515.1 of Microtus pennsylvanicus. Taxonomy (NCBI): domain Eukaryota; kingdom Metazoa; phylum Chordata; class Mammalia; order Rodentia; family Cricetidae; genus Microtus; species Microtus pennsylvanicus. The sequence goes on along the minus strand of NC_134582.1, from coordinate 85,775,236 downwards.
TAGACCACCATATTAAAGGAAATAAGCGAGACCCAGAAGTACAAATCTCTTCTGGTCAAACTATGTGATAAACAGCTATACTTAGGAAAATGCCGTAATGAAACCTATTATCTTATACAACTAATACATGCTATTCGGAAAATTAATGAAAAACTAACACAGTGGATCTTACAACCATTAAGATTAGCCCGGGTGGTGATTATATGGAGAACAGCCCATCACTTACCATGAAGCCTCAACTCAAGGATAAAGGTTTACAAGCACCAAACTGGCATTAAGAAGTAGAAATTAAAGGGGACATGAACTTTGAAAATGGGCATAGCTATAAATAAAATATCAATGAAGAGTTCTGAATATTTCTTTTGATGTAGCAAACTTTATTGAACAGTCTTTTATATTAGCTAGATCAATCAGCCTGGTGTTTTTGTCTTGTTTGGGTTTCTTTTGGTTAGTTTTGGTCAGGGGAGGGTTGAGACAGTACCTCCTACCTTCCGGGCCAGCCTGGGTAACCTTAGATGACCTTGAACTTTTCATTCCCCTGACTCGACCTCCTGAGTGCTTGGATCACAGGCATTCGCCACTATGCTCAGTTTATGTAGTGCTGAGAACTGAACCCAGGGTCTCAGGCATGCTGGACAATGCACCAGTTAGACCACACCTCCCACTCAGTCCTCGGACTTCGGCTGTGCCTTAGTAGTGGGGTAAACCCAGCTTGTATGTGTTCCCACTTAAATTACATATGGAAACTACAGTGGCCCTGACCTCTCAAGCCTTGCTGGGTTCGTTCCTACCTCACTGAGCATTGCAGCGATCTCTGGCTGCCTGTGGCAGCCTGAGCATACGCAATGCTTAGATCAGTAGTTCTCAACCGGTGGATCGTGACCTGGGGTCCAACAGCCCTTTCACAGGGGTCCCCTCAGAAATTTTACATACTAGATATTTACATTACAATTCATAACAGTAGCAGCTTTACAGTTATGAAGTAGCAACAAAAATAATTTTATGGCCTGGGAGTCACCACAGCATGAAGAACTGAATTAAGGGATCGCGGCATGAGGAAGGTCGAGAACCACTGGCTGAGCTAAAAGCCAAGAAACTGCTGTTTCCACATTTGATGTCCTCATACTTCATACTGTTTTGCCTCCATTGCAATGTCCTGAGAGGATATTGTGCTCCGGCCTTGCTTTCCCAGAGGTCGGTACCCTTACATCTTCCCTGTGGCTCAATTCGAACATCACAGCTTTGAAAAGCGTCTGTTGCTCTTCATCAGCTCCCCGTCAAGGGTGGCGCTCCTCCTCTGTGCTTGCGTTGTTTCCTGAGTCCACCTTAGCTATGCAGTTATGGTCTCTGGTCTCAACCACTTAGGAAAACTCTGTGTCCAGCTCCTGACTTAGCGCTCAGAGTGCGTGCTCAACAAACGGTATCAAGTACATATCGTTGGTATTCTGGGACCCTTGGGGCCTTCCTTGCCTCCTGGAGTCTCTCTGCTTACTTTCCATGGGAAGCCCCTTCCATTAGAAATGAGTATTCCCTTTAAATAGCCAGCAGTGAAACCAGAGAAAAGGGAAGTCACACATTTGTGAATTCCATCCCAAATCCCACGGACAGCTGTGCTCCAGGACTCGGCCCTCGGTGAGTGCAGAGGGCAGCAGGCTCAAGAGTGGGGTGATTGTGATTTCCAAGTGTTCAGTGCAGTATGGGGTTCCTCCAAGTGTCCCCCAACAGGTACAAAATGTTAGCAGTGACCCCCCCCTCCAGACTGATGTCCGTGTGTTTCCTCCTTTGCCTCTCCCACCCCACAGCATTGACATGAACCTCACAAAGCACAATTAATTAAGTTGGTGATTTTCCTTCTGCCTACAACATGATGATGTGGGCAAGAGATTTCATGCATTTCTAAAGGGCTTTAAGAAGGAGGGTGTGTGTGGATGGGGTGAGTTTTTTGTAGACTGATTATTTTTCTTCACCTCTTTCAAATGAAAGACTGTTTTGTTATAAATCTATGTGTCATACAGGGGGATTGTCACAACTTGGCCGTGGGGATAAGCCACCCTTGGAGAATAGGAAGCTGAAGATTAGGAGTCTTTGGATTTGTTATTGTCTTCTGGTAGACAAGTATAAGAGGAATGTCAACAGATGCTGATTCTCTAATGAGTCTCAAAAAAATAGGTAGAAAACTTCTTCTTAATGGTTTGAATACCCTTAATACCACATGTAAAGCTAGACTATCATTTCTATGAATATAAAAGAAAAGATCTGATTGTTAATGATAGAAAAATGTCAGTGCTTTCCTTTGTTCTAGAATGAATACTCACGTTATTGCATTCATTAAAAATACATGCTTCTCAAGACTGGAGATGTAGGTCAGTGGAAGAACGCTTGCCTAGCATGTATGAGGCGTGGGCTCATTCCCTATTATTGAGGGGTGGAGAAGAATATACACTTTGTGCCAGTAACTTCCAAATTTGTATTGCAACTCAGGAAGAAATATACTCTCTAGACACATACGGCATGCGTACGCTAAGACAAATCCCACAGACTCTCTTTTTCTTACCATACACAGTGTATTCAGATAGCCTTCCCTTTATGTCACCCTTGATAAAGCTCTTGCTGAAACTCCCAAAACCAATTTCACAATCTACTAATACATCACATCCCACATATTAAAACGCAATGTCATATGCCATGTGTTATATATTCACACAATATATAAGCAATCCCTAGAGCAACTTGGGCCTCACAGATTGCCGTACTCATAACAGCTATTGTTTATTAAGCATATGGTTTTAAGCCATGGTAAAATTCTGTTTGAAACAGTAAGTATGCATGCATGCTGTGCACACACTCTAGCCCTCATGCATGTATACTGTGCACACACTCTAGCCCTCATGCATGTATACTGTGCACACACTCTAGCCCTCATGCATGTATACTGTGCACACACTCTAGCCCTCATGCATGTATACTGTGCACACACTCTAGCCCTCATGCATGTATACTGTGCACACACTCTAGCCCTCATGCATGTATGCTGTGCACACACTCTAGCCCTCGTGCATGCATGCTGTGCACACACTCTAGCCCTCGTGCATGCATACTGTGCACACACTCTAGCCCTCGTGCATGCATGCTGTGCACACACTCTAGCCCTCGTGTACGCATGCTGTGCACTCTAGCCCTCATGCATGCATGCTGTGCACACACTCTAGCCCTTATGCATGCATACTGTGCACACACTCTAGCCCTTGTGTACGCATGCTGTGCACTCTAGCCCTTGTGCATGCATGCTGTGCACACACTCTAGCCCTCATGCATGCATGCTGTGCACACACTCTAGCCCTCATGCATGCATGCTGTGCACACACTCTAGCCCTCATGCATGCATGCATACTGTGCACACACTCTAGCCCTCATGCATGCATGCATACTGTGCACACACTCTAGCCCTCATGCATGCATGCATACTGTGCACACACTCTAGCCCTCATGCATGCATGCTGTGCACACACTCTAACCCTCAGCCACACTCCCGACTCTATGCTTCTTCAATGGGATGGTGAAATGATAGTTGTAACCAGATACTAAAAATGTGAAGTAGTTACAATAGGAAAATGTTTATTCAGAACACACATGTACAGTCTTTTGAAAAGCTTCCAGACTTATGTGTGGACCCGTGATCTTTCTTGATTTTTAGCCTCCTTGTCTAAAGTTTGAAGAGGAAGCCATTAAAAAGTATGTTCTAAGGTTGGAGAGATTGGCCAGTGGTTGAGGGCACTTGCTTTTCTCACAGGTGACTCAGGTTCAATCCCCGGCACCCACACAGCGCTCACACCGTCCAGAACCAGAGTCCCAGAAGGATCTGTTGCTCTCTGACTCCTGAGGAGGGCACCAGGCACTCGATGTGGCACACAGACATCTGTAAGAACAAACCTCTCATCCACATAAAATAAAAAATCTTTTTAAAGTTTATTCTAAAAGTTATGCTTTTTAAGTTGAAAATTCGATTTCTATTTTAAATTTCTAAAAACTGTTTAAGATCCCAAGTGCAATTTATTGCACAAGTCAAACTAATCTCTCCCCACTTACTAGTCCAGCAGCATGCCAGCAAAATGAATGTTAGTGGGAAAACCAGATTCATGGTTCTTGCAGAGATGGGACTATTGGAATTATCAGATCAAGTGCCTTGAGAACAAAAATAAATAGGATCCCTTCATTTATTTATCTACTGATCACAAGTACGCAAAAAAAAAATCTGTATTTATGAGAAGACAAGCATCAGAAAGACTGGAAAAAGACATGGTTTGGTGTAAAACACCACAGGACTCAAGCTTTTTTACTCTGTGTGTATGCGTGCGTGCGTGCGTGCGTGTGTGTGTGTGTAGGTTAGAGGATCACTCTGGGGCGTCAGTTCTCCTCTGCTACCATAGGTCCAGGGATTCTACACAAGTCATCAGATTTGCATGGCAGGCGCCTTTACCCACTGAGCCATCCCGCCAGCCCGTTGCATCTACCCAGGCACAGCCCACGGCAATACTGCCCATGCTTTACAAAGTTATGGGTATGCAATACCTCAGGGATCTTGAGTAATTGTTATTTTCTTCCATTTTCAAGTTGAATTTTGACATTTCCCACTCTGGGTCTTTTTGTATACTACTGAAGACCCTGAGTTCCTCCAGTGGTACATTGTGCTAATAAACAGACACCCCACCTCCAAGATAGCAGTTGAGACTGAATTTTTCAGTCGCTCCCCTCCTAACCTTGGCCTTCAGAGTGCAGCTGTGCCAGGCAGCTGCTGCTCCACCAGTCCACTTGTCACTGAGAAATGTGAGATTCTGTGGCCTGGGATTGTTTGGGACAGCAGTCAGGGAGATAGTGTGAGCACAACTGTGCTAGGGTGGGCGGTGAGTGTGTGCACAGTGTGCTGGGGTGGGCGGTGAGTGTGTGCACAGTGTGCTGGGGTGGGCGGTGAGTGTGTGCACAGTGTGCTGGGGTGGGCGGTGAGTGTGTGCACAGTGTGCTGGGGTGGGCAGTGAGTGTGTGCACAGTGTGCTGGGGTAAACAGTGAGTGTGTGCACAGTGTGCTGGGGTAAACAGTGAGTGTCTGCACAGTGTGCTGGGGTGGGCAGTGAGTGTGTGCACAGTGTGCTGGGGTGGGCGGTGAGTGTGTGCACAGTGTGCTGGGGTGGGCGGTGAGTGTGTGCACAGTGTGCTGGGGTGGGCGGTGAGTGTGTGCACAGTGTGCTGGGGTGGGCAGTGAGTGTGTGCACAGTGTGCTGGGGTAAACAGTGAGTGTCTGCACAGTGTGCTGGGGTGGGCAGTGAGTGTGTGCACAGTGTGCTGGGGTGGGCGGTGAGTGTGTGCACAGTGTGCTGGGGTGGGCAGTGAGTGTGTGCACAGTGTGCTGGGGTAAACAGTGAGTGTGTGCACAGTGTGCTGGGGTAAACAGTGAGTGTGTGCACAGTGTGCTGGGGTGGACAGTGAGTGTGTGCACAGTGTGCTGGGGTGGGCGGTGAGTGTGTGCACAGTGTGCTGGGGTGGGCGGTGAGTGTGTGCACAGTGTGCTGGGGTGGGCAATGAGTGTGTGCACAGTGTGCTGGGGTGGACAGTGAGTGTGTGCACAGTGTGCTGGGGTGGGCAGTGAGTGTGTGCACAGTGTGCTGGGGTGGGCAATGAGTGTGTGCACAGTGTGCTGGGGTGGGCAGTGAGTGTGTGCACAGTGTGCTGGGGTGGGCAGTGAGTGTGTGCACAGTGTGCTGGGGTGGGCGGTGAGTGTGTGCACAGTGTGCTGGGGTGGGCAGTGAGTGTGTGCACAGTGTGCTAGGGTGGGCGGTGAGTGTGTGCACAGTGTGCTGGGGTGGGCAGTGAGTGTGTGCACAGTGTGCTAGGGTGGGCGGTGAGTGTGTGCACAGTGTGCTGGGGTGGGCAATGAGTGTGTGCACAGTGTGCTAGGGTGGACAGTGAGTGTGTGCACAGTGTGCTGGGGTGGGCAGTGAGTGTGTGCACAGTGCTAGGGTGGGCGGTGAGTGTGTGCACACAAGTGTGCTGGGGTGGGCGGTGAGTGTGTGCACGAGTGTGCTGGGGTGGGCAGTGAGTGTGTGCACAGTGTGCTGGGGTGGGCGGTGAGTGTGTGCACACAAGTGTGCTGGTGTGGACAGTGAGTGTGTGCACAGTGTGCTGGGGTGGGCGGTGAGTGTGTGCACACAAGTGTGCTGGGGTGGGCGGTGAGTGTGTGCACACAAGTGTGCTGGGGTGGGCGGTGAGTGTGTGCACACAAGTGTGCTGGGGTGGGCGGTGAGTGTGTGTACACAAGTGTGCTGGATAGGAGCAGAAGCATTCGGGTCTTCAGAGGAAGCAGCCATGGAGCCGTCGTCCTGTATCTCTTAGTGCATTTACTTTGGTCAGTGGAATCTTGTCATTTGTCTTGACTTTTCTTCAACACGAAGCCAGCGTGTGATCTAGCAGCAGTCCAAACCAGAGGGGCTTGAGTTTTCAGTTGGTTGCCTTCTCCCGAAGTCGTCTTCATACTTTTTTGTGTTGTTTCTCTGGGCTAAGGTTCAGACAGGCTTTGTTGACTAGGTTGATCATTTGACACAAACCTGGTAGAGGTACCACCATCTGCCATTCCTGGGAAGTTGGATAGATGTGTAAGAGCCGCTAGCAAGGCCTTCAAAGCAGGTGCCTGCAGCTGGGAATGGAAGCCTGCTCCTCGTACTTGTAATTACACAGACGACTAAACTTTTTCTGTGAATTGTTCTGCTCTTCCCGAGAATTCCATGAACATGAGTTAACACGCTGATGTGGAGCTCGTGGGCACTGTCTGCTCTTTTGTGTATTCTAAATTACGTTAGCTTTAGAAACAGGTTCAGTTGTCTGCAAAGTAAAATAAATACACATGATGGATGTATAAAGACTTGTACAAGGGTTTTAATAAATTTTGCCTTGGTTTTCTTGTTGCTGTTGATGATGATGATGATGATCATGATATTTTAGACAGTGTCTTCTGTAACATGTGCTGGCCTCAAACTCTCTATGTAGGCAAGACTAGCCTTGAACTCCTGGTCTTCTTGCTTCTACCATCCAAGTACTAGGATTTCAGGCACTTGCCACAACACTTACCTATGATGCAGTTCTCTCTCTCTCTCTCTCTCTCTCTCTCTCTCTCTCTCTCACTCTTTCTCCCTGTGTGTCTCTGTCTCTCTCTCTTCCCCTTCCTCTTTCTCTCTGTGTGTCTTTGTCTCCTCCTGTCTCTTCCTCTCTATGTGTCTCTATCTGTGTGTGTGTTTTTGTGTGTGATGGCACACCAGGGTCTCTCCATCCACTTCTCCATGGGTTCCAGGGATCCAACTCAAGTCAATAAACTTGCACCGTTCAACCCCAAGTGTCTGTACTTGTGAAGCCATCTCATCAGGCCATGATCGATCCGGTTTTTAATGTTTACCGTGTTGGTTTTAAACATCTTCCCTGTATGTTTATTGTCATCCAGCAGAACCTCCCATGCACAATCAGGGTTAAAATGATAATAATAGAAGGTTTTTCTCCCAAACTAAACCACATAGCGTCATTTCTTTCCTCCCAGGTAGTCATTTTCCTTTCATTCCATTTTTTCAACGTAAAACCAAATGTCCATTAACAAAGCAGCAGCCTAACCCTTCGCTTGTGATCCAATTAAGATCTGCCAGAGGGTATCCCGACTCCCTATAAATAATGTAGACGCCACAGCGTGTTGTTAAATATGGATGTCCTGTGAGTGGCAGGTCTTCTGGCCCCTCTGGCCGCCTCTTGATAAAGCTTGTGTAAACCCCTCCTTGGTGTACTAGCCACAGGGAGTGGCCAGGCCTCACATGGTGTGTCCTGGCTGCAGAGCTCACTGCTGCCTTCTTCTGGGGCCCCTCCCCCATAGTAGCTCTAGCCACTACATCTGCCCACAGCTGTCTAGAAAGACTTCCTTGCTCTTGAGCTTCCAGCTCCCTTTAGGGTCTTTGGGGGCAGCCACCCCACACATAGACAGTTCCGTGGCTTACAGTTCAACTTGGGATTTTGTTATGGTCATTATGTGATTTTTTTCAATTATATTTATTTAGCATGTGTGTGCATAATGCAAACACATGTCACAGCTCACATGTGGCACTCAGAGGACAACTTGCAAGAGCTGGTTCTCTCCTTCCGCCATGTGGGTCCCTAGATGGAACTCAGGTGGGCAGGTACCTTTATCTGATGAGCCGTGTCATTGGCTCTTTTCTTGTTTTGTTTTTTGATCCCTCCCCGGCTGACTTTGAACTCATAGTATAGACAAGGCTGGACTGGAACTTTGGGCAATCCTCCTGCCTCTTGCCTCCTGAGTGCAAAGACATGTGCCATGAGATGTTTCTGCAGTTTGGCTTTGGGTTTTGGTTTTTGGGTTGTTGGTGGTGGTGGTGGTTTGGTTTGGTTTGGGTTTTTTTTTTTCAGGGGAGTGTTGCTGTCGTTGTGGTTTATGATGCTGGAGATAAAACTCAGGCTGTAACACATGTGAGCCAAGCCCTCTCCCGCTGAGCTGTGTCTCTAGCTTCCAACAATAATGTTTCAATTATGTAGGTTGGTGCAAAACCAGTAGACACCGAGCTTTATGGTGCGAATTTGGACCACACCGAGACGTCCATCCCATCTGCACTGTGCTGTGTACAGTCTAAGTTCACGACATCAAATGTGCTTTCTCTTAGAATCTTTTGACCTGCACTGAGTTTGCCCAGGTGTTCCCCGTGGTAAGGCAAGGAGCCTCTGAGGTAGCCGGATAAGAGCCATGTTGATCAAAGTAGGTTAAATCCCCACCAATAAAACAAAGGAGCCTCCCGTGCACAAATAAAGGCAGGTTGGGGATGGCTGCGTTAGCTTCAAAGAGATCACTAGGTGCATCCAACACTTCTGAGGCACACACTGTGCACCACGTTCTGAGAAAAGTGCTAAAAATACCGACAGGAAAATGACATGACGGGCATGGGTGTCACCTGCTGCTGCTCACATATAGCTGCAGAGCTGGAGTGTGACAGACATGTGTACACACCCTAGAAAGAGAGCCCACACCAGACCAAAGGGATGGCTGCACTGGCAAAGTCCGTCTCGGTGAACCAAGGTGTTTGGGTCGGGATTACTCACAGACATGTGGACCAAGAGTTACAGGAGAGCAGATGACTCAAAAGTAGCGCATCACCCAAAGCCCATCTGAACCCAGGAGGCCGCTCGCAGAAGCTGCAGCCCAGGGCGCTATGCTCAACTCGCAGACGGCTCACCAGGTCTGAGAATCACCTGTCTTTACTAGGCTGGTGAGAGCCCCTCCCCTAGAAATTATTAGCTCCATCTGTAAAGCGGGGAGGAGCCTTCCAGAATCGCACAAGTTCCCACAGTCTCAGATGTGGAATGTTTTGCTCTCCACTCCAGAGTCTCTGTGTTTCCCCTCCTTCCTGGAGGGAATGTTTCAATTCGGAGAAAAGTGCTGTACAGCGAGACCCTACAGGTGACACAGAATGCTGGTCCAGGCTAGGAACCCTTCTAGAGACAAGCCCAAAGCTCAAGGCTTATGGAGACCAGAAATATAGAGAGGTGCCTGTCATCTAACAGTCAGTGTGGTTTTGTGCCAGTACCACCCCAAATCCTTGCTAGATAGACATCTTATTCCCTGGCCCCACCTGTGCCCTCCACAACCTCCAGTTGACAAGACTCCCTAGAAGATTTCTCTGCATGTTAAAAATTCAAAAGCTAAGCCCCATGTTTCCATGAACCCAAAGAAGTTATTATAGGGAGAATTATTATTCCTTTTTTGTTGTAGTGGTTTGGTCGTTTGTTTTTGAGACAGGGTTTCCTTTATTCCAGACTGGCCCTGTACCCACTAAGAAGCCAAAGATGACCTTGAACTTCTGATCCTCTTGCCTCTACCTCTCAAGTGCTGGGGTTGCATGCACCACTACACCTGGTTTATGCAGTGCTGGGATTGAACCCAGGTCTTTGTGACTGCTGGGTGAGCATTCTGCCAACCAAGCTACCTCCCCACCCCCAAGATCATTGTGATCCACAAGTGAATGCAGCCGTGCAAAGCTATGATGGAAGATGAGATTGGCTAATTGGACTCCTGGATGTGCAGGAGAGGCTACACAGAGGCCCACACTTGGAGTTTTGAAGGATGTGAATAGGAATTCTCTAGGCAGACCATAAAAAAAAAAAAGGGTAATTTCTGGGCAAAGAGTTCAGTGTCTACACATCGGGTATGAAAAACAGCTTTTCCCGACGGCTAGGAGTTTTGCAGAGCCTGTGAAGACAACTTTGGAGTTATGCTAAGAAGGTGGGGGCATAGGTAGGATCAAGGACTGCTACTTTTTCTGTAGGTTGCTAAGCAGAAAGTTTCAAGCTGTGGGGAATGCTTTGAATGGCATATGATACACGAGAAGGGAAAGAGCCCAGAGGCCCCACATGTAGAGCATCAGGTGAATGAATGGGCGTAGGGAGGGAAGGTAGAAGAGAACTCAGATCTGATACAAAATTTCCAGTCTAGATTTCTAGGGAAAGCAATAAAAACAGGGGCATCCTAGGAGCAGCAGCTCCTAGTGAAGGGAGGAAACTTCCCCTGATGCTCTGTTGTGTTGGAGGAGCCCATAAGGCATCACTGAAAGGAGGGAAAACCCAGCACACTTGCTATAAATCTCCTGCCTTTAATGATTAATTAAAGAGAGGAAGGGAGAGAAAAAGAGCCACAAGGATAAGACCTTGGGAACCCCCCTTACTTAAAGGATCTACCAAGGGGCAATGAAAAGATGGCGGTAAGATCATAAAGCTCTAAAGAAGGATGACCTGGTCACCGATAAGACCTTAGTGGCCCAGGAGAGACCTGAAACTGCTGTCACTATGCAGCATCATGGGCAATTTCAGATGAGATTGGCAGGTCTGGCTAGTATGGCCCATAGACCGTGACTTCCAAATGCCACCTTGGTCAAAGAAAGAAATGCCTAGAGCATAAATGAGACACATTCCTTTGGTGTGCCCATCAGCTCTTTTGGGGTTAAGTGAGGGTGTTACCCCTGCCTGGATGGGAGCTCATCATCCAGTAGGCTGGAGTACAGTGGAACTGAATACAGAGGGGGGAAGGAGAATCCGTGTGGGACAAAGGCCCTACCTCCTCCCTGTACTTCCTGATCCACTGCCAAGTGAGCTAGCTCTCGCCACCAGGGTTTCAAACCATTCCCACACTGTCCTCTCCCGCCAAGATAGGCTGTGATCCCTTTGAATTGAGAGACAAAAATAAAGCTTTTCTCCCAAAAATAGGTACTCTATCATAGGAATGCAGATATAAGGCATTCAGAATTGCCTGTTTCTAGTGACCTTCAGGGAGGGGCTTCAGAAAGGGGGCGGGGCATAGACACAACTGTGGAACTGAGGAGTCAAGTCTTCACCTAATGAGCTCTTGATTTTCTGCAAACCAATTGTCTAAATTGATGGGTTACTACTTAGAAACTCGGTGTCTGCCTGAAAGTTTTAAGATGTTAGTATAGATTTATTTTAACCCGTGCTAGATCTTCAGTAGACCATATAATGTATGTCCATAGCAGTCACACCGCCTCAGTTTTGTGTAGAATTAGCAAAACTATGGAGCTTTGAAGTCTGTGTTTACAACTGTTTCTAGTATCTCAAAAATACCTTTGAGTTTTAGTGTTTGTTGATAAGGATGTATAAATATTTTTAGAGTGTTTGTCTCTCTCCATAAATCAGAATAGTAGTAACTTTTAAAACTGTCTGATTTAATAATAAAGATTATTTTGTTTACTAGAAAATTTTCATGACCAAGAACTCCAAGCCTCTAAGTTCGAGGGGTCAGAAGTTAATTCTAATTTCTGACTTGTTTGAGCTGTTATCCGGGGAATATTTTAGTACGATGTATTCAGTTAAAATTCCTTCATTTGAGGTGGGCACACCTGTAATCTTGGCCCTCGGAAAACTGAGGCAAGAGAATGGCTGCAAGCGTGAGGCCAGCCCGAGCAGCAGAGAAAGACCCTGTCACAAGAATAAATTTAGTTTGATTTTATATGCATTGATGTTTTGCCTGCGTGTATGCCCATGTGAGGGTGTCAGACCTCCTGGAACTGGAGTTATAGACAGTTGTGAGCTAACATATAGGTGCTGGGGATTGAACCCAGGTCCTCTGGAAGAACAAGCAGCCAGTGCTCCTACTCGTTGAACTATCTCTCCAGCTGCAAATGATTTAGTTTTATGTGTCAGAAAAAAATTAAATAAACAGTTTCCTTATTTATAATGTTAACAGTCACAGTGTAACTGAGGTTCTCTTGTCATTAATTCTTCCACATTCCACAAGACTGTCGCCAGGAAAAAGTGTTCTTCACCGTAGATATGAATGTGCCTGTTTGTTCATTTTCTGTTGCTATAACAAAACACTCTAAGCTGGGTACTTTATAAATAGAAAACTGTTCTTTAGCTCACAGTTCTGGAGACTAGAAGTCCAAGGTTGGGAAAACCCTATCTGGATTCCGGTGAAAGTTTCTTGGATATAGCAGGAGAGATGGTATTATGATGGGAGTGGTGTAGCAGGAGAAACGATGTCATTATAATGGGAGTGACATAGCAGGAGAGATGATGTCATTATAATGGGAGTGGCATAACAGGAGAGATGATGTCATTATAATGGGAGTGGCATATCAGGAGAGATGATGTCATTATAATGGGAGTGGCATAACAGGAGAGATGATGTCATTATAATGGGAGTGGCATAACAGGAGAGATGATGTCATAATGGGAGTAGCATAGCAGGGGAGATGACATCATTATAATGGGAGTGACATAACAGGAGAGATGATGTCATTATAATGGGAGTGACATAGCAGGGGAGATGATGTCATTATAATGGGAGTGACATAGCAGGGGAGATGATGTCATTATAATGGGAGTGACATAGCAGGGGAGATGATGTCATTATAATGGAAGTGACATAGCAGGAGAGATGATGTCATTATGATAGGAGTACCTGCAAGGCAGAGGGATTGCATGACTAGAAGACAGGAATGTGGCAGATAAAGCCATCAACTCAGCCTTTCCAGGACACTAGGGTAGAAAACCAGCCTCCTGTTGAAATGCGTTTTAACCTTTCAAGTGAATAAAGGATATATTACTTCAAATAATTCTCTGTTCAGTCCAGAGAAACAGAGCAGAGTACAGAGCATGGATGGTCATTTCATGTGTGTGTTCACAAATAGATCTGGAGGACACTTAGGGGGTGGCTTCTGAGGATCCCACCCAGGGCCTCAGCCCTGAAGGACGTTTAAAAGACTCCTTTCTGACGAGTGGTTTGTGAAACATGCACCGTCAGGGGGTGAATTTTGGAAGGACAGTGTGGTATGATCGTGTCCTTTCATGAATGTGGTATGATGATGTGTTCTTGTGTGGTCATTAACAACAGCTTTGTTTGTTTATTATGTTCATGTCCCCTGCTCCTAGACTCCCCCCCCCCCCCGGTTCCCTGTGACAAGGATCCTGCTCGCCTTCCAGGGTCAATGTGACTTTTAGTTTTCATGCTCACCTTGATACAGTCAAGTTGAACTCTAGAGAGGCATCTCAGTGAGGGATCGTTGAGATCTGGTTGGCCTGTGGGTTGTGGGTATGTCAGTGGCAGATTATCTTATGGGAACTGAGGCAGGAAGACGACTCACATGTAGGTAAGGGGTCCCAAACTTTGTTCAAGAGAAGAAAGTGAACTGGATGCAAGAGTGCATGCATCAATTCATTCCTGTCTGCTCTTGACAGTGGATGCAATGTTACTGGGTACCTCAATTGCCCACCACTTTGACTTCCCCATAATAATGGATTAGAACCTTGAATTGTGAACCAGATAGAATCTCTCCTTTAAATTACCTCTTTTGGGGTATCTGTATTTTACCACAGCGAAAGGAAATGAGACTAAGAGAGTCTAAAATAATCCTTTCTTTCAAAACTCCCCAGATTTCCATGTCCCACCATGCCCTGCTCCAGCTTAGAAGCATCTGAAGATTTGTACTTCAGTGATGCCTATATTTATAAGTGATCTGTTTATATCCATAAATGTTGATGAGACACCTACCGTATCTCAGGTCCTGTGTCACATTGCTGGTGGCCCTAAGACGAATGAGTAAAGAACTCCAGAGTTGTAGAGAAGACCAAACCCAGATTAGCCAGCAAATGATTGCTATATGATGTACATTCTCCTAAAGGTGTTCTAAGGAGTCCAGGAACTAGAGGTACAGGGGTGCAGGGACTGTCCCCCCGGAAAAGCTCTAGAAGGGGCTGGGAGATGGCCGTTGGTAAAGGGCTTGCTGTGTTAGCATGAGGACTTGCGTCCATGTGCAAAGCCAGGTGTGGCAGCATGCTCTTGTAATGCCAGCTCTGGGGAGATGGGGACAAACAGACCCCCAGGGCTCACTGACCAGCCCCAAGTCCAGCGAAAGACCCTGTCAATAAAGTGAATGACTTCTGAGGATCAACACCTGAGGTTGACCTCTGGCCTCCTCAAGCACATACAACCATATGCATGAACATGCTCCCACACCCACATGAACACATAACACATATACATACATGCTCTACTCAGTAAAACTTATAAAAGGCTGTTGGGGTTGAACCTTAAAGGATCTTTAAGAGTCTTCCAGTTAGAAGAGGAGCCTTCTAAACTAAGACGTTGAGGAGCGGGGTGGAGAATTAGAGACCTGTCTAGGGGTCACAGAATTGTCTTCTCTGTTCTGAGCCTATGAGCTCACTGAAGAGTGGACCCGGGGTCCCTAACAGGGACTGTCCCAGGGCCTCAGAAATAGGGGATGCCCAGGTGCTTTTCCCTGATCAGCTGCATTCAATTGTGATCAGGTTTCCTCCCAATGAAACCTACGTAGTCCTGCGTCATTGACTCCACGTTGTGTCTGGTGTTAATGTGCCATTGACCGTGTCTTTGTTTCTGTGCTGATGGTGATGAGAAAGGATGATGCATTATCACTCCGGCTGGTGACATTCCCCTGTCCTTCCCCTTGCCATCTTCTGTCTCCCATCTTCAGAAGACATAAATGCAGGAAATTGGATCTGATATTACGTTAAACAGAAAAAAGATTTTCTTGAGAAAAGATGGGGGCTGAGCAGTGGTGGCGCATGCCTTTAATTCCCAGACTCAGGAGGCAGAGGCAGGCAAACCTCTTGAGTTTGAGGCCAGCCTGGTCTACAGAGCACATTCCAGGACAGCCAGGGCTACACAGAGAAACCCTGTCTCAAATAGATAGATAGATAGATAGATAGATAGATAGATAGATAGATAGATAGATAGATAGATAGATAGATAGATAGATAGATAGATAGATAGATATAAAAAAACCAGAATATATGAGTTATCCCGTCTCCCTACCTGTCATACATACTACTGGGCACATTGCAATCCCCGGGGATGAGCTCAGTGGTAGAACATCTAGCAGGCCTTCTCAGAGCCCTGTGTTCCAGCATCAAAGAAGGGAAGGAAGGAAAGGAAATAAAGAGAGGAAAGGTGTGGTGGGGAGGGAGAGAGAAAGGGGAAGGGAAGGAAGCTCAAACATCAGTTGATCTTTCCCCGTGAAATTTGGAGCTGGCATTGAAACCCACATTAGCCTGCGCAGGACACCTCAGCCTTGAGCTCAAGAGATGGCACCTCTGGATATTTCCATTAAAAGTCATGCGATGTAGGAAATCTCTCTCACAGCGCTCGGCTGGCCTTTGTCCCCATGTCTGCTGCTTCCCAAGTCCTGAGCTTTCAAGGCAGCAAAATAATTTCTTTGGGATCCCCCCAAAAAACACCTTGAACTTGGTGACAGAGTTAGGCTCATCAGGCCAAATGTAGTCACTGTCCAGCTGAGTCAAGGCGCATGTCCCTCTTGACATTCTGCCAGCTGTCGGCCCTCCAGCCAGCTCCCTTTGATGGGTATACTTGGCTATCTTTAACTCTGGGAAGTTTTCCCATGGAAATTTTATTTTTTCCTTCTTTTATTAGAAATTGTGTTTTCATTTGGCTGATGCTGGCAGTCAAAAAGAAAAGACAACTTGGAGATTCCAGATTCCGTCTACGTATCAATTGCAAAGCAAGCTCAGACTCTTTTTTTTTAAATATTTATTTATTTATTATGTATACAATATTCTGTCTGTGTGTATGCCTGCAGGCCAGAAGAGGGCTCAGACTCTTAACACAAGCCCATTTCTCTCAAATGCCTAGCTCACATGAGCGAATTAGCCTGTGCCCTTGTGTATTGTTTCTGGTCTCTGCTGGCATGGCCCGCTCCACTCTTACCAAAAAAAATCTACTTTGGGCATGTCGAACAGAAGTTACCTCCTACATTTTTGGAAGGGCCCATCTAAACATACGTCAGGCAGGATTCTAATTTTAGTGGTACTGACTGTGTATGTGTCTCTCGGGGTGTTTTCCAATATAAAGCTGTTACTACATCGCTGAAGTGACTTGATTTCGTTTACCCTGTTTTATTTTTCATCAGTTGGCAGTGTTTTGATTTGTTCCTGCCATCACAGGAGCAACATATAAAATCCACGGGACAATAGCCTTCCTGGGATAGGGACGGGCAAAGCCCCGAGGGTGGAACTTTGAAGCCTGGGACTCAGGGTTTGGATGTTGTTACTTTTCTCTGCCCAGGTTGGATTCAAACTCCCTTTGTAGCCAAGGATGACCTTGAACTTCTGATCCTTCTTCCTCCAGCTCCCAAATGCCTAAACTACTGGCGCTTGCAGCCACAACCAGTTTGTGCTGAGGATCCAAACCAGGGCTTTCTCTTGCAGAGCAAGCATGCTTCAAACCGAACCACATCCTCACCCTGAGATCTGGGTTCTTAATGACCTCCCTTTGCACATCTCGCGATAAGGCTGTTGGGAGCCTTGACTCTGGAAAGAACCAATGCAAATAGGCCCTGTCTTGTCTCATAGTTGTGCACCCATCTTTTGATAGCAACTGCAAAGAAGTATTAGCACTTAGTGGGAATCCGATTTTTCCCTAGTGTTCAATACCCATTAATAAAATGGAAAATAGTCCTTAAATTGACTTTCTAAAAGTTATTAATAAGCATATCCTTAAAACACTGTGTGGCACGTCTCTGTGGTATCATGAACAATTCTGTTTTCTTGGAATGGTTCCCAGGACCATTATTTTCTCTGGCAGAAGTCTCAAAATCCGAATAAGCAGTAAAAGAGAATCCAGCCTGAAGTCCTAAATCTGTGTTGGCTTGTGCTTCTGTTGCTAGGATGCTCTTCCTGTAGTCACTACACAGTCACTCTTTGTCTTGCTGTTAGATTCTTACTGATCTGTGTGCGTGCAATGTGCTTTGCTGCGGCGTATGGTGCGTGCGTCTGCGTGTCTTGGGATGTGCACTTGTTTGCAAACATGTGGAGGCCAAACCAGGACCTCAGTGTCCCCCTCCTCCTCCACTGCCCTCTTCCTTGAGAAAGGGGTCTCTCTTTCCCTGGACCAGGCTCACCACCTCAGCTAGACTGGCTAGTCTGTCTCCGCTTGCTCAGTGCTGGGATTACAGGCACACACAGCCATACCCAATCTTTTCTGTGGGTGCTGGAAATTCGAACTCAGGTCTTCGTGGCTGCAGAGCAAGCACACTTACCCACAGAGCCATTTCCCCAGCCCCTTGGTCATCTTTCTTGGTTTTAATTGTAATGGAACTGTGACATGAAGTGAATGTAAAATCTGCAGGGTTGGTTTTTTTGTTTGTTTATTTTGTTTTGTTTTTTTGGTTGGTTGGTTGGTTGGTTGGTTTTTCGGACAGGGTTTCTCTGTGCAGCTTTGCAGCCTGTCTGGAGCTCATCTGTAGACCAGGCCAGCCTTGAACTCCCAGAGATCCACCAGCCTCTGCCTCCAAGTGCTGGGATGAAAGGCATGTGCCACCACTGCCCAGCGATCTGCCAGTCCTTAGAGAAGTTCTTTCTTTTGGAAATGTGTTGATTTCACTGCCATTGATCAAAGTGCAGAAATGATGACCATAAAGCCAAGCACACAGTAGCACACACCTGTAACCCCTGCCTGTGAGAGACAGAGGCAGAAGGGGCACTAGGAACCAGCTCTAAACAGCAAGTTTCATGGCCAGCCAGCCAGTCACACAACCAGATCCTGTATCAGATTGGGGGTGGGGGTAAGTGTGACCAAGCAACATGATGCACTCTTGAAGACCCAACACTTGAGAAACAGAGGCAGGGGGATGGGACATTTAAAAGTGTACAGTGAATTTCAAACCAGCCTGGACTACAGGGATCTTTCTCTCAATAAAATAAAAAACATTTAAAAAATCAAACCCTAAATCAGAAATTTGTGGTCAGAAGACTATTTAAGGACTGTGCTTGAAGCCCTGGGTTCAATCCCCAGCCTTGCATAAACCATAGTACCATGTGTCTGTAATCCCAGCACTGGGGATGTAGAAACAGGAGGACCGAAGTCCAGAGTCATCCTTAGCTCTCTACGTAGTGAGCCAGACCTACATGGACAAGAGAGACAGAGAGAGAGATGGGAGAGGAGAGAGAGGAAAAAAAAGAGAGAGAGAAGGGAGGGGGAGAGATAGAGGAGGAGGGAGACTAAGGCTTTAGTCTTTCTTTAGCCACTGACTCCTGTTATGGAAATGAGAGGTTTTATTGCTGTTATGTTTTGTGTGTTATATTATATCAGGTTGTTTGGGGTTCTTTGTCTTTAGAAGAGTCAATCAGCAACATTTATATAAAATGTTAGCTGCAAAACATAGTGAGTTCCTATGGGAACATACACGTGATTGAAATGGCCTGGGGACTTTTAAACATCTGAGGGTCTGGCCAGGCACACGTGAGCTGTCACTGCTACCTGGAGATTGTTAATGGTAGGCTACATGATTAATGGGCCAAAATGGTTCAGCAAAGGACAGCCCGAGAGATTCTCTACCCAGAAACAAGGGAGCCAACTGTGTGTGTCCGTAAAGAAGGGAGGGGAGAAATAAGACCCATAAACACGTCAGCTGTTCCATTCCTGTGGCCTTATCTGCCATCTCCACAAATACTTTAAGGACAGGTGGCTCAAAATATTCCTGTCACTAAGCTAGTTTCATAGACGAGAAGTCTCAGCAAATGCCCTGTTGTAAGCAACATAATCCACCTGTTCCCAGAGAGGATCATGTGCCAATTTTATGTTCTTGGTTCCTGCTTTTTAAATGATGGTAAAAATACCAACCACAATATTGGTTGCTTGACCTGGTCTCGAGAGTTGGGGGCTAATGCTGTCTGTGTACTTTTCCTCTTTACTGCGATCCCCTTAACCTCTTCTTTTCAGGATTAAGGGACTTACAAAGCACCCCATGGCATGGTCCAGCTCTAAACCACAGCAGCCCCGGGTCTGACTCCCTGACCCCAACTAAGTGAGCCCTATTGACCTTTCTTTATACAAACTCAAAAAGATGGATAACAGGAATAATTTTTATGGCTTATTTAGCCATCCGTTTAGACTATATGTGGATGAACTGGTTAATTAAAAAGTCGTGTTGGGAGGAACAAACGTGTGTTCATTACATAGAATGACCGCCATAGAGCAAGAGTGAAATTCTACTTAAAATTTTAAGTCATCTCCATTTCTAATAAAATCTAAATTCTCAGAGGCCGGCATGGTGAGATTATTGCCTGTAATCTCAGCTCTTGAGAGGCTAAGGCTGAGGCATCACTGGGAGTTTGAGGCCAACGTGGGCTATGTAGTATATTTGAGGCAAGACCCTGCTGTCTCAGAAACACCAAAAATAAATAAATAAATAAATAAATAAATAAATAAATAAATAAATAAACGAAACCTGACTCCTAAAGAGATTAAATGAGTAGCAACTGCTCTGAGAAGGAGCTGTCAGTGGAAACAAACCACAGGGCCCCCTGGTGCACAGCTGTAGTACACACAATGTAGGCAAGATTGTAGGTAGCCAAAAACTTCCAGTTGCCCCTGGGCTGCGTAGGACGCCTCTTGGTTTCCTGCCTACAGTTCATGGCTTTAAAAATGGAAGAGACAGCTGTTCCCAGGACAGTGACACCCATTTAGAAAGATTTATAGAACATTAACTTTCTTTAAAAAGTCTTTGTGCTAAATAAAAATAAAAAATAAGAAGTTCATAATCAAACATCTGCTCTCAAAATTCATCTTAATAGGCCTTAAAAGCCTCATTTGAGATTTTTGTGCTGCGTTCCTGCAACACAAGTGAACTCTTGCACCAGGAACACAGCCATTGGAAATCATAAATGTACCACTTGTCTTTTTCCTCTTAAGTGGCAAGCCATTGTTAGATGACCTTTATAGACGCTCTTTTTTAATTGTGCCCAGCCTGAAAACTCTGAGACCCTTAGGAGACTCCTCTCCCCAGCCTCTGAAAAAAGGTTAAGTCATTGTCTGGGGAAGGAGCCACTGCTGCTTTGCTAAGGTAAAGCCTGCCTTCCTCCAAGCCTCTACACTGAGATCCTCACCGCAGGTTCTCAGCATGGCTTTCTCCGCTAGACACGGGATTATGCAGTTGGTTTGTTTGTTTTTCTGGCACAAAGACTTTTTAAAGAAAGTTAACGTTCTGCAAAGCTTCCTAAATGGATGTCACTGTTCCGGGAACAGCTGTCTCTTCTATTTTTAAAGCCATGAACTATAGGCAGAAAACCAAAAAGCGTCCTACACAGCCCAGGGGACACCTGTAAGTTTTCGGTTACCTACAATCTTGCTTACATCATATACACTACAGCTCTGCACCAGTGTGCTCTGTGGTCTGTTTCCACTGATGGCTACTTCTCAGAGCAACATCCATGTCTCATCCCAGTCACGTGACCTCGCTCCCTTGGGTTCTGAGCGCTGAGATGTCTGGCTCTACACTGTGGCTCTCAAATGAAAGTCATTGTTCAAGTCAAACGTATTATGAAAGAATTTATTAATGAAAGCTTTCTTTGAACTGGGGCAGTAGCTCAGCCAATAGAGTACTTGCATGCATGAAGGTCTGAACTTCCCACCCCAAGGCCCGTGTTTTATGGCGGGGGGGGGGCGGGTGGAAGCCATGGAATGGGTAGGATTGGCAGTACGGCTCAGTGAGTAAAGGCACCTGCCGCCAACCCAGATGACCTGAGTTTGAGCTCTGTGATGCACTGAACAGAATTGGCCCCTGAAAGTTGTTCTTTGGCCTAGTCAAGGTTGATGGCTCCTGAAGAACAAAGCCTGTAGGGGGAGTGGGGAGAAGGAGGAGAGAAATCAAGGGAGAAACTTTGAGAAATACCCAGAATATCGTGTAATGTATTTAAGAGGACCATACCTCTAAGCATCCTATGGGTGCTTTGCACAGATCCAAAGCTCCACTCAAGGAATGAGTGGCATCTACATGCTAATATAGTAGTTTCCCAAGACCTCAGTAGCACCCAGCAGGGAAGGGAACCCTCTGCAGTGCCCTTCCCTTCAGGTTCCCAAGGCAGCACCTACCTCTTTGGAGACACTGCCAGACAGGCCCGCCCCTTGGCAAGCTCTCTGTCTGTGTCTGTGCACAGACCCAACTCAAATCCTGAAGAATGCAAAATCTGCCCCGGTCCAGTGCCCTGTCCTCTGAACTTTCCCCATCACCACCACCACCACCATCAGTGCCTACAGCCTCAGTTCCCATTGCTGTCAGTGCACACCCCAAGCACCAGGCCGTGGTGATCTTGTTCCCATCTAGTCTGGACCCCCAGTATTTCACCTTTCCTGTTATGGCTACCTTTCAAAGGTAGCATGCTGGGGATCGTTGACTTTCAATCTCTAGTCTCTAGGACATCAAGCCCACACCCCAGAACAACTTGAGTACTCCATCGGGTACGAGTGAGAAAGACCCATGAGGCACAGTGACCCACACCAATGACCCTTGCACTAGGAGGACTGAGGGAAGAGTAAGAGGATGAGGCTAGCCTGGGCTACATAGTATGACCCTGTCTCAAAAAAACTAAGTCAAGGCTATTGTTCCTCCCAATACTTAAATTACACATATTCTAAGTGGAAACCCATCGAAAACGCTATTTCATAAGGCAATCCATGCCTCTGGTCTTTGCTTTTTAATATAATATTTGTATTAGTCATTTGAGAATTTTATACATGCTTGCAATGTATCTTGATCATATTCACTCCCCACCACCACCACTCCTCTCCATAACTCCTCCCAGGCTCACCCTTTATCTCCCCATCCCCTCCCAACTTCTTGTGGACTTTAAACAAACAAACCCTAGAGTGGTAAAATGGCTCCTACGGTTGCCAAGCCTGATACCGGGTTCCGTTCCCAGGACTCCCCGTGACAGTAGCTGGAAAGAACCCATTCCTATAAGTTGTCTTCAAACTTCCACACGAGCCACATGGCAAACATGAGCACATGCATAAATAAGTAAGTGTAAATTTTTGTTAATAAGGCTGGATGTGGTGGTGAACACTTCTAGTCCCAGATCATCACGGAAGGTGGAGGCAGAAGGATCAAGAGTTCAAGGTCATCCTCGGCAACCTTGTGAGTTCCAGGCCAACGTGGGCTGCACGAGACCTGTCTCTGAAAAAAAAAAATCTGGATATAAATAAAGGATTTCTGTAAAGAAGACTTTAAAACACAACAGACATATGTAAAAATTATGCCTCTGGCCCTGGCTGCTAGTTTGTTATTGAATGCAAACGGCTTTTCAGAGTTCCTGCTTTCTTTTCTGCCAGGGGATTTCCGTACAGCCCAGGTGACATTGACCTATTTAGGGTTGATGTCAGTCCATAGGACAGGGTGGTTGTTCCCACACTTATTTCCACACTGCACTCAGATAGAGCGGTGGGCACACACAGGCACACACACACACAGGAGTGTGTAGTGTACCCTGCTTTCATTCCCCAGCTCGTGTTTCTGCCACACAGCCTGGGCTCAGGAGGTTTTAACAGATCCGTAGGTACTTCAACCATTACAATAGATGAGAGCCCTGGCATGGAGCTGGTGGAGCTGGCATATGAGCCCTGGTGCAGGTGAGTCCTGACTGAAAACCTTTGACACCTGAGAGTCCTTCCTCAAAGCCCCGCTCCCCCAGCCGGCTTCCTCTCTCCTTCACTGGGCATCGTGTGGGATGTCTTACTGGCTACTGCCCACTGGATGCCAGGTTATAGGAGGGCATGGAAGGCACTGAGGCTGTGGTCTGTAATGGCACAGAAAGAGAAGGCTGGCTAAGATAAGTTCCTCCCCTCCTGGGCTTCGGGGGCAGCCTGAAGAGATTGAATTCAGGGAAGGCCTAATCAGTTTGGTTTCAAGTCCACTGTTGAGTAAAGCCCCTGCATGCTAATTGCAAAGTAACCTTGGAAACCAGAGCCTGATACCCAGCGAATGATGTGGAAATGAGGCTGCACCTCAGAAGGGCACGTCCAAGGCAGCATCTCACAAGCCCCAGGCATCCTTGATTCGGGAGATTCTTATTTTCCACATTCATCTCCGTCAACCCTCTGTCCGCTGTCACCGGGCAAACCGCATGAATGTGTCAGCATCCCCAGAAGATGGGATGCGGTTTGTTATTGTTGTTGCTGCTGTGTCCTCTCCCAGCTCTCGGGCTCGGAGACTGAAGAGAGATGTGTTTCTAAGGCAGGGCCGGCTTCCTTTCTCACAAAACAGGAGCCCTGCAAAGCTCAAGTTTTCAGAGGTTGGGGGAGGGGCTGCTCCCCCTCTGACTGCAGGAATAATGACACAGTTATGAGAGAGTAATATTTAGTGGCTCTCGGTGTCTCTCACCAAGGCCTAGGATAGGGTTTGATGCGAAAAACTTGTCCTGCAAATCCTTTATTAGTCTGAGCAGTTCCTCAGCTTTCACCTCAGTAGCAAGATAGAAATCCTTTAGGATATTGGGAGAGGAAAAACTGGCTGCTCTCAGGAGCTGTGAAATCCTTTTCTGCTGGATCCCAGAATCCTGACAGAGTCGGGGTGCTCCTCCTCAGGAAACAGAGAAAGCAAAAGTGCTGCAAATCCCAGATCTGAAGAGGAGGCTTCAGCCTGCTGAGGCTCAGACACACGTTCTGAATGAGAGGAGAAGCTTTTCTCCTCCCAGCCATTCTGTGCTGAATAGAGATTATGTAAGAACTCAAAATTAGCTGCCTTAAGAGACGACCGAGGATTAAAATTTCCTGACTTTGACATCTCATAATACCAAGTTGTTTATGAAAATGATATTATGCTGTTCTCATTAGCATTTAGGGCTTATATAATGTTTCAAGTTTTGTATTTTTGGTATTGAAAACACACACACTGTTCTGTCTCTCCCAATTTCTTAGTTCTCCATTACATCCTATTTTGAGACAGGGCTTCACTATATGGTCCAAACTTAGCTCCATATAGTAAGCCCAGGGTTGTCTGAAACTAGTCATTCTCCTGCCTCAGATCCTGAGTAATGAAATTCCTGACATGTTCCACTACCCCGGCTCTGCCTCTTGAAATTTTAATTGGCTTCTTATTCCTTTTCATAGGTATATAGCCATATGTCAGTATTTACAAAGATTCTCCGTACATAAGAGTACTTGATGCTCTTCCAGACCCGAGTTCAATTCCCATGTCAGGGAGGTCACCACTGACTATAACTCCAGATTCAAGGAAGCTTCTATCAGTAGATACTCACACACTATTACATATACCCAAACAGACATATATATATATTCACATAAATAAGGCTGTTGCCTGTGAACCTTGACATTCGCAGAGCTGTCAGAGGGTCCCAGGTGCCTCTGGATCTGCCCGTCACCCAGGTCACAGATGGCAATTTGTTTGTCCTTGTTTGAGGCATGCGTATTCATGAAGCAAGTTCCAGAGAATTTTAGCGTCTCTTTACCTGCTCAGAAGTGCTCAAAAATGTCTGATAACTCTCTCTCTTTCTCTTTAGTGGTTGTGGTTTCCACTGTCCACAAAAAACAAAGTTAATTTTCTTATCCTTTGAACCACCTTTTCTCACCATTTTGTAGTCAATGCTGGTTCCATTTTGATCCAGAGCCTTGCACATGAATTTGGGACTGTGGACGTTTGCTGATGACCTAGTGGTGGGATTCCTACATATGCAGGGCGCACCCAACAGACTGTACGCTTCCAACACAGATCCCACCCTGATCCAGGGCCCTTCATACAGGCTTGCCATGCTTGGTACTGCCACTGGAACCTGGTCGGAGAGTCTTGACCCCCGGACAGAATCCCAGCCAGACCTTCAGTCTCAGCCAAGCTCCCATCATCTGTCTCCCACAGGGTCCTGTAGCATCCACAGCATCTGTGTTTTCCGTCCTCTCCTCTGGGCCTGGTCTCCCACCACCACCGCCACCACCGCCTCCTCCTGGGCCACCTCCACTCTTTGAGAATGAGGGTAAAAGTGAGGAGTCTTCTCCTTCTCGCTCAGCTTTATTCGCCCAGCTTAACCAGGGAGAAGCCATCACAAAAGGTAAGAACGCAAGTCCTCGAAGCTGGCTCCCTCTTCCTCTGGCTCTAGACTTGGATTCTCTAGGGCCCCCATAAAATGCACATCACTGCACCCCCATTAAGACACAGGGAGAGAGTTGCCTTTGGGAGGTGGGCACTCCAGGACATAGGCTCCATGGGCTACCACATGGACCAGCAAGAAGAATTCAGAGACTCTGGGTTCTCAGTTGACCAATGAGTGGTCCCTCCTTAGCTCCAGTGCTTCCCCACCATCCTCCAAAACTAAGTCATCAAGACCAAATGAAATAAGGTTGGTGAATGGTACTCCTGTCCTGCAATATGGCAATTAGTTGATTTTTTCGATGCAAATCCTTAAAATGTATCAGGATCAAAAGTACATGTATGCTAAACAACATAGTCACATTAACCAAACGGTGTGTTGTAGGTATTTCCCATCCCCTCCCTCCGCCCAACTAATAGGATTGAGGGTGTGGATGGGGCTGAGAGCTGAGAACTCAAACTTTCCCGATTTATCCCTGGCTCAGACCTGCTCTGCTGATCCTTCTGAAACTCACTTGCAAAGCAAAGGAATGGACTTCTAACTCTAAAGCTGCTTCCGGATTCTAAATACTACTTACTGGGGTATCATAGCCTTTTAAACTATACCTACAAAATTAGTTGGCTATGAGTAAGCCAAGAACCCTTTGGGGGTAAGATGGCTTGAGGGTTTGTAGGAATTTTTGTTTACTTTTTGTGGGGGGAGAGGAGTAGTCATTTATCTTCACTGTACCACCTTCTGTTTTAGTTTCTTTTCTATTGATTTCTATGCTATTATTCTGTTATATATTGCTATTATAAAATACCCTGATGTCAGTGACTCTAAGGGAGGGAAATTTTTATTTATTTATTTATTAAAGATTTCTGCCTCCTCCCTGCCACCACCTCCTATTTCCCTCCCCCTCCCCCAATCAAGTCCCCCTCCCTCATCAGCCCAAAGAGCAGTCAGGGTTCCCTGCCCTGTGGGAAGTCCAAGGACCACCCACCTCTTTCCAGGTCTAGTTAGGTGAGCATCCAAACTGCCTAGGCTCCCACAAAGCCAGTACGTGCAGTAGGATCAAAACCCAGTGCCATTGTTCCTGAGTTCTCAGTAGTGGGAGGGAAATTTCTTTGGAGCCCAGGTTACAGTCCCCCAATGTGGGATAGTCAAGGCAGGAACTTGAAGCAACTAGTCACATCCTTGTCAAGAGGAGAGAGAAAATAATCACACTCGTGCTTAGTATTCAGCTGGTTTTCTCTACTCTTTTATAGTCCAAAGTCCAAAACCAGGGCATGGTTTTGATGTCACCCATTTTTAGGCTGTTCCTGCATCAATTAAGGCAATCAAGACAACCCCCACAGACATGTCCACAGGCCAACCTGATCTAGACAGTTTCTTGTTGAGATTCTCTTCCCAGGCGAGTCTAGGTTAGGGTAAGTGGACAACTAAAACTAACCACCCACATTTCCTAGGGCTCCGGCATGTCACAGACGACCAGAAGACACACAAGAACCCCAGCCTGAGGGCTCAAGGACAAACTCGGTCTCCAACCAAAACCCACACGCCAAGCCCTACATCTCCAAAATCGAATTCTCCTCAGAAGCACGCTCCGGTGTTCGAGCTGGAAGGGAAGAAATGGAGAGTGGTGAGTCAGGCCCTTTAGAGTTTACTCTGATTCACATGACTAAACCGACTCTAAACACCTAAGCAGTGAAAACCACGTCCCAAAGACATGGGAACTCCTAGGTGATGTGCCATGACGAGAAAACCCTGGCTAGAGTGAGAAGCCAGGTGCTTCTGCGGGCTTGCAGGTTGTTTTCCAGTAGCTCCCATGAATTCTTTCCTTCTGCTTTCTAGAACTGTTTTTTAAAGATGGTAAAAGCGTGAATAACATTTACCATTAACCACCTTTAAGTACACATTACAGTGGTGTGGGGTGCGTTTACACTGTTGTATTTCCAGCCTCGGCATTCACCTCAGACGACCTTGCAGAACTCTACCCTCTACCCCAGTCACTGACAGTGTGTTTTCTTCCTAGAAACGTGACTACTGATTTCCGGAACTTTTAATCAGACAGAGGAGAAGCCATCACCACGTGGTGTTAGGAGTCTGTGCCTTGTGGTGAAGGACTGATTGTTTCATGCCCAGCCATAGGCCAATGCTGCCACCCCCTATTCTCAGGGTTAATTCTGTGAGCAGATCATAGATGCTTTGAATATGGATGTTAGCTAGAGTCTTTAAGGACCCAGAGAGCTTCCTTAAAGATGAAGGAACAACATCCCTGGAAAATTGGCAGGGCCTGGGTAGACACTGGAGCTTAGACCACTGTTTGGATGTCATCAGTACCATCTCCTGATGGACACAGCAGGGTCTGCTGCAGCATCAAGTGGAGTGTCAGCCTCCAGGTCTCCGTAGCAACCACACCTCTGCTCCAGCCCTGCCCTCTAGGAGGACTGCTAACATCTGACTCTTGGCAAACTGATAGCCACTTGTAAGCTGTGGTTCACCCACTTCCATAATTACAATTGACAGCTAAGACCTGGAAGTTTCTCCATAAGGAGAATGTTCTGGAAGAAAGCAGACTGGAAGGCAAGAATTCTGTCGAAGCCTCCAGCAGTGTCCACACTGAATGGGTTCAGCCTCTATCTTTTTGTCTGCGTTTAACATCCATGTCTGCCTTCCTTTCAGGAATACCAAGAGGACAAGAATGACCTTGTCATCTCCGAGACCGAGCTGAAACAAGTGGCTTATATTTTCAAATGTGAAAAATCCACTCTTCAGATAAAGGGGAAAATAAATTCCATCACTGTTGGTAGGCGAAACTAAGGTTGTGTGTTTGCTGTGATGAGCTGTGCTACAGAAACACTCTATGCTCGCTTACTGGAGCTTCCCTTTTTTCTTTTAGATAATTGCAAGAAGTTTGGTCTGGTGTTTGATAATGTCGTGGGCATCGTGGAAGTGATCAACTCCAAGGACATTCAGATCCAGGTGAGTGGGCTCTACAGCCATACTCTGTACTGCCGTGGCTTTGCATGGGCCACTCATCTTCCTGCAGGGGACAGAGGAAGGGGCTCATTCCTCATGTCCACCCAGAAGACACCCGATTCCTGTTCTTTCTAAACACAGCTCCATCGTCGCCTCTCTGGGGAAGCCCTGCCTTTACTCTCAATAGCCGTTAGTCTGTCTTTTTTTTCTTCTCCCTCCTATTTTGTACTGAAAGAACACATCTTACCATCTCCATCTTAGGGATGGCTAATGAGCTGGGGACGTAACTCAGCAACAACCGTGCGGCACACGTAAGACCCTGGGTTCTATCCACAGATCGAAAAAAGAAATCAAAGCCAGCTATACAACCTTTGGAGTTCTAAATACATTTAGCACCTGAATACCATATGCACCCAATAAATGTTGCCGAGCTCACGATTGGATGAGTCAGCTGCTATGGATAAAGGATATTGAGAGACAACCCTAGAATAATAATAGTCCCCTGCCAAAGGGGGTTTCTGCTATGTGGAAAATGGCCTTGAGGAAGAAGCGGGGGACATGTATAGAATGTATATAATCAGAAAAACAACCCAGGGAGTAGGATTGGAATTGAATTTTCAGGAACAAGAGAAAATCTGTACTCCTTTAGTAATGCTTACTTTATTAAATAGACTTTTGCAACATACAAAAGTCTACAGGACTTCTGACTTTGGGCCAAGTCCAACTTTTCTCACTGATTATACTATTGGCATATTGTTAATTACCCCTTACAATCTGGTGTTTCCTCATGATGACTGACAAAATTAGATTTCAGTTTTATAAATCTTTCTCTTTCCTGGACTTCTCTACATCCATGCTTTTAATTAGAACTCATTAAATTGCATATATAACATTTGTATATTTACCTTGTCATTTAAGAAATTGGTGTTGTTTAGGCCCACTGGATCTAATGTGTAAAGGAGCTGTACGTGCAAGACTGAGTGTATGCTCAAATATTAATGTGGGAGCTGTCATGAAAGTGGAACACTGGGGTCCCCGATACATCTTAGCGACATAGTGAGCCTGGCACACTCACTGAAGGACAAATTGGCACCATGTACTACTGAATACCCCATCCATAGCCTCTGGCTGAGTCATCGGGTGTTTGTGGCCATACAGTAAAGCTCTAGCCACAGGCTGAGGAAACATAACACATGATTTGTAGTGTCATGGTAATGGCAACAATAAAAAAATATATCTAAGTGTGCATCAACTGGCAAATGAATAAACAAGTCTTTCTAGTTGAATACTAGTCAATAGTTAAAATGAATGAACTGTACGTGCAGGCATAAAAACCAGGTGAATTTTTAAAAACAGGCAAATAAAGCCCTTGAGCAAAAGAGAAAGTGATAGGATGGCAGGGGCTGTGTGATATATCCAGTCATTAAAATATAGCAAGTGTGTGCAAACCAGTTCAACATGAAGCCTGACAGGTCTAGGTGCCCTCCTGTACGTTTCACCCAAAAGATAGATCATAAACAAAAACCAAAAGTCAACTATCAGAACAGCAAGGAGAGTAGTTACCGATGGGGAGGGAAGCAATAAGAAGGAAGGGGAGGGAAAGGGAGGTGGGAGACCGGCACTCAGAGGACTTCCAGTGATACTGGAAGACTTTGGTTCTCAAGAGGAAAGCAGAACAGAAATTGAGTGTGTGTTGCACACCTGTAATCCAGCACTTGGGAGGACTTCATGTAGTTAGAGGCCAACTTGATCTGTATAGCAAATCCCAGGCTAGCCCGGACTGCACAGTGAGACCCTGTTCAAACAACAAACAAGCCAACGTAATAAAGCCCGGTGTAACAGTGTACGGCTGGGCTCGCAGCACTTGGGAGGCAGAGGCAGGAAGAAGGGTCAGCAATTCAAAGCCATCCTTGGTCCCATTGCGAGTTCAAGGCCAACCTAGGCTATATAAGAAAGGAAGGGAGGGAGAGAACGAGGGAGGGAGCGAGAAAGGGAGAGAGGAAGGAAGGAAGGAAGAAAGGAAGGAAGGAAGGAAGGAAGGAAGGAAGGAAGGAAGGAAGGAAGGAAGGAAGGAAAGGGAAGGGAAGAAATTGTCAAAAACGCCGAAAAGGAAATAAGCCAAAATGTAACACTGATAAAGTTGTTGCAGGAAGTGTATGTATCTATTATTATTTGTTTCCATGCCTGAAAACTCTTGTACCATCTTTAAGGATGTGAACCTGCACTGACAACAGTGGCGGGTTCCCTGTGTAGAGAAATAGAAGAAGCGATTCAGAGACAAGAGAAAGATGTTTGATTGAACACTTAGTGAAATTTTGGGTGATCAAACCAAGAGAGTTCCATTACCTAGTTAAAGTGCCCATTAAATTGTTTCAAAAGGGCCTGGGCACCACCGAAGCAGAAATCAGGTCGCCTGCCTGGGGCTGAGGCCGGACCGCCTGGAAGTGGCCATTAGCGATACTTTTAGAATGATGGGACTCTTCTAAAAGTGGCTTGTGGTCCTGATCACACAACTCTAGTACATCTATGAAATAGCATCCAATTTTACACTTAAAACGGGTGAATTACTGTATATATTTCACTACAATCATGTTATTTTATAAAAAAGAAAAAAGCTAAAGTTCATGTAATTTGGCCTAGTAATCCTATTTTTGGCCAGATGGTCTAGGAAAATATTCAGATTGGAGAAGGCAGACAACAATAGTCAGTGGAAATTTCTTAAGTTGTTAGGAAGAAATAATACTCGTTAGTCAGCCCTCTAGGACGCATGGCAGTGGGGCTTCCCTTTGCTTGGCTGGTGGGATTCGTGGTGTTCAGGGCTGGAGTTAAATGCTTTTCATCATTGTAGCATAAGCAAGTCTAGAAATCATCAAAACAAGACTACGGGCACATTTTAAAACACATACATGTATAAACATGCACACACACATGTATACACATATCTGCACACACTATTTTATTTCAGGCAGAGCCCTGCTTTTACTTACCTGACCTTGAGCTACCCCGCTTTCTCTACCTTTCTCTCTGTCTGGGGTTCATTTCCAACTCAGTATCCAGTTTCTATGGAGCAAAAAGAGGAGAAAGAGAGAAGCATGGTGGCCAGGCTAGACACCCCACCCCCACCCCAAGGAATTCACTAGGGCACCTGTACTCCTGACACAATTTGTCCCTTTGGTTTGCAAACTAGCCTTTTCTTTGGGTTGAAAGGAGAGATGTCTTTATTGCTTTAATTACCATTACAAGAAGAAAACTTCTAGAGTTATAATAAGGTCTTTGGGGGAACCATATATCCCTGTGGACATTGGGGGGAGGGGCAGGTCTGGAAACTGATTGTTGGAGGAGAAATTCAAAACTGGTCTGCATTTTTACCGGACTTCGATATTTGTAAACAGTACAGGGCTACAAAGCGCCGCCCCCTCTCGCGCAGGGTCCTGGTTATCTATGGGAATGTCCTTGTGTTATCTATGGGAATGTCCTCCATTTGAGCTTGAAACGAATACGTTCTGAAATACCTAGACACCTTTCTCATTTGAACTTCACCTTCAGCCCCAAGATTCTTACTCAGCAAATGACTTGCATGAGAAGAATGGCAGAGTTCCCTACTTATTCTGGAGTTTGGGAACAATCTACTTGGCTTCTGTTCAAAATTAATCTTATTGTGCAGCGCCTGTGTGCATACTTGTTTCAGCCCCAGGCTCACAGATAACTGTCAAAACTTAAATTTTAAAGCAAATGAATCCTGTTTCTCTTATCGTGAAATCAGATACACATTTCAGAGTCACTAACCAGGTTGCCAGGCTTTTCTGAACGTTTTAGCTGCTGCTTCCAAATTAATCCCTTAATTTCATCTCAAGAAAGAGACCCTGAGCGTTTAGGATTCCGTCTTGTATAGTCCTTTCATTGTATCCCCAAATGACACCTATCCTGCTCATAGACAGAGAGAGAGAACACACTGCCCTGAGTCCTAAAACTTAGTTTAGCAGAACTCACTATAGCTGGAGGAATTCAGGAGAGTATCTGCTTGGGTACATGCTCATTTTTATTTTGTTGCTTTGGTCCCTTCCGCCCCGCCCCCCTTATTTCAGGTAATGGGGAGAGTGCCAACAATTTCCATTAATAAGACAGAAGGGTGCCACCTGTACCTCAGTGAAGATGCGCTAGACTGTGAGATCGTGAGTGCCAAGTCATCTGAGATGAATGTCCTGATCCCTCAGGGTGATGATTATGTAAGTACCTTCCAGAAGCCTGTCCAGAAACGTCACGTGTCACGGTCACATTAGCATTCTTGGAGAGTGGCTCGTCAGCTACTCTCTAACAAGCATCATCTGTAGACAGCTTCACAGGCCGGTAAGGGAAATGGAGAAGCACCTTCCGTGTGGCCCCTCTCCTGTTAGCTCCTGCGTTTGTGTCTGGAGACTTTTTGCTAATCATTACTGGAATGAGCCAGCTCTTTGCGCCTGAGGTCCTTTTCTGTAGGACTAAATGTTTTCCTTTCCTCTGATGGAGGTAAACAAATGAGGAGAGATGCTTTGGGGGTTGCGAGGAAGGGAGGAGAAGGAGTACACCTTCCTGCTTCTGAAGCCAAAAATGTTATGATCCTCTTAACATAAGGATCTGCTGGGAAGCTTGATAGAAAGGTGGGCTCCAAACCCTGGAAAAACCTAGGGCTGGATTCAGGAGCCTCACAGTGGGGCTCGGAATCTGGGTTCTTCATGTACGCTATGGGGGCACGCGTGGCAGAGGAAAACGTCAGATGTCAGTCCTTGCCTTCCACTTCATTTGAGACAGGGTTTCTTGTTCACTACTGTCTAAGCCACAGTTCTAGCTTCTGTGAGTTATCCTCTCTCATCTCATGTGAGAAGGGCTTAGATTGCAGGCGTACAACGTCACAGGTGTGCAACATAGCATCTGCTTTATGGATGGGTTTAGGGGCTTCAAACTTAAGTCCTCCTGCCTAGACAGACAAGTACCTTGCTCATCTCCCCAGCCCCAAAATCATGTTTCTCAGCAGGCTCCCAAGTAAGTTCTTATACTATCAGCCCATGGAATTCCTCATTTGGAAACACTAGCCCAAGTAATTCAGCCAGAATTTTCTTTCTTCACATCTCCCCAGTGAAGCAGCTTCTAAAGGAAGCTTCTCTCAGAACCACAGCTTCACACGTTAAAGCTGAGTGAGACTGAATACATTCCGTTTCTTTGGAGTCTGAAGTATGGCATCTCAGTTTGCGGTTGTTGCTGCAGGGAAGCAGGAGGAGAAGAAGCACATGGAGAATGCTAACTGTGTGAGGCAGGAGGAGGCAGCAAACCAAGAGCTTTAACGAGCATGCCTTGCGGAGAGGGGCCATGCCAGCCAGATGGGTCAGTTAGCAGCTCTCTCAAGAGCAGTCAACAGACAGGTTGATTTCCTTAAGCAGAGATTATCCACACCCATCCAGGCTTTCTTCAGCTCTACCACACATGCCACATGCTGCAGCCTAGAGTTCCTCATCTGGTTTCAGGCACGATATTTTGCAAACAATGGACATTGATTCGCCACTTTGGGTACAGAGACTGACTTTAGGGTGGACAAGCATTCCCTCTTGGTCTCTCAGTCAATACAGACGGGGAGCGGAGTAGAACAGCTGACTATATACTGAGCCGTCCCTGGTCTTTGTAGGTATGTAAGCAGAACGTTCAGCTGTAGGGGAACTGTACCAACCATGACAAGCAGTGGGGTTTGGGTGAGCACTTGAGACTCATTGAGCTGGTCTCTGAGCCTGCTACCAGGCATCTGCAATTGTTAAAGATGTTCAGGTGGATTCCATTATGGAGCCCAGATGGAGACCCAACAGCTTAAAGAACGTCTATAATCAAAGCCTAAGCTTTTGTACTGAAAGGTAGTCTTGCCTGTTTGGGTCAATGGTATTGCTCCCTCAAGTTGTTGGATCCTCTTTACACATTTTCCAGCCGGAGGTGGGAGGGAGCAGTGCAGACCCTGCCTTGGATGTTAGAATGTCGGACAGTGGGCATGCTTCATGCTGATAGAAACCAACCTCCCAGAGAAGAGCGGTGGATGTATCTGTGTCTTTGATGCTGCAGCATCTTACTATCAAAGGGCCTCTTCATGATGGCACATGCACCTAGCATACAGTAGACCGTGGACTCCGTGCCCAACTTGAGGTCTGTAGCATACCTGAGAACAAAGCCAAGGCTTTGGTTACACTTGAAGAAGAGTGCCAGAAGCATGCATTAGATCATTCAAGATATTTCTACTGTAGGTTAAAGACCAAGACATACATTTATAGTCTTAGTACTTGGGAGCTTGAGGTAGGAGAATCATGAGTTCAAGGCCAGCTGGGGCTACATAGCGTAAGACCCCGTATCAAAAATCACTTGATTTTTCTATTGAAGCTCTCATTCTAGAATTCCTTCATTATTGCAGCAAAATAAATAAATAAATCACTTCTCAAGACTGTACAGGAAGTCTAGTGAAAATAGAGAAGCTAGAGCTGAGGGGCATGAGTGAGTGAGTGTGTGTGTATGTGTGTGTGTGTGTGTGTGTGTGTGTGTGTGTGTGTATTCTCATGCCCGAAGAACACTTTTACAGTGTCTCAAAGAATAGACAAGTTGCCGGGCGGTGGTGGCGCACGCCTTTAATCCCAGCACTCGGGAGGCAGAGGCAGGCGGATTTCTGTGAGTTCGAGGCCAGCCTGGTCTACAAGAGCTAGTTCCGGGACAAGCACCAAAACTACAGAGAAACCCTGTCTCGAAAAAAACCAAAAAAAAAAAAAAAAAATAGACAAGTTTGGGCTTCATTCACACACTGGTGTCCCCTGAGAGTTTGATGACCAGAGCTTCTTACTCTCTTCCCCAGCCCTGCTGAATCAGAATTAATAAGATCATGGAATGATTCAGGGCATGTTCAGGTTTGATGGAGAACAATGGCTAAGAAAGACTGGCTGGGCTTATACACTGACTGTTCTGTTCATTGGTGCTGCCATCCCAGGCCAGTTGCTGAACATCTCATCTCAAGCCTCCACTCCCTGCAGGTGGCATCTCAGTAGCACCAAGTTCATGAGGCCTTTGGAGATCACCTGAGTTTGGTGTCTGGTTCTCATAAGAATGCCTACTTTGGGCTTGGGGTATAGCTCACTTGTAGTATTTGCCTTTCATGAACGAGGCCCTGGGTTCTACCTCTGGCATTACCTTAACCCTCGGCCATGCCTGTAATCCCAAAACTCAGGATCAGATGTTGAAAGTCAGCCTCACTCAAGTACATAGTGAGTTCAAAGCTAGCCTGGCTGCGTGAGATCTGTCTCCAAAAGCAAGCCTGGCTCTTTGTAAATACAGTCAGGACGACCCCGGCATGCAGTCACAGAACACGTGGGTCTGCATGTGACTGGGACCTCTCAAAAGGTGTAGATCGGGATTTGATGCAGTTTTTCTCACCTACCAGATGACATCTGTCAGCCTTCCACCCGTTTGCAAAAGGAAGCTTTCATGTAAATAACTCTGTCTTCTCGACTTCTTCCAGAGAGAATTTCCAGTTCCTGAGCAGTTCAAGACCGTATGGGATGGATCCAAACTGGTCACCGAACCTGCAGAAATCATGGCCTAACCTGCAGGAGCTGTCCTTCCCTGAGTCTCCTCTAGCAAACAAGCAGAAGCAAGCAGCTGCTAGGAACTAGACGTCACCCTTGCCCCTGCCTCTATGTCAGCCTCCCGCCGTTCTGTGCTGTGGAAGCGGTGTCTTTCCTGGCTCGCTTTTGTGGGCATTCGGAAATATTTAGCATTGGATCATGATTTGTGTGTGATTTTAATTCCACATGAGCGCAGCAGAGTTAAAGGAGAAGGAATTCTGTTCCCGTCGTATCCTGAACACCGTAACTGATAAGTAAGATCCCTGCTCGTGTCTTTGCTTAGGTTTAGCTGCTAGTTGAAACATGAAGCCTTAGAGAATCTATGTGTGTTTTCACCTTCTGGACAAGCTTAACATGATGAAATAGTCTCGTGCCCTGAAAAGTATGACTCTATTTTTAATTTTTACACGTTCACCTTTATCAGTGTGACTGTCCTGTCAGCATGAACACATACTTCAATCCATGTTTTTATAAACACACACACACACACACACACACGTACACACACGCAGGAAATTCCAAGGACCAAACTCGGTTTCTTGGTCCTGGGAAAGACAATATACCCTTTGCAATTTCAGAAAAACAAAAGAAATTCTAACTTTTCACCTTAAATATTTCCCACCGCAGCCCCTGAAAACTCTTATTTGTCTGACCGTCCTGAAGCCAGAGGGCGGGAGGGGGCGCGGTCCTCATTGCGCTTTATAACACCTCGCGGCTCTGCTCCGAGAATGGCTCAGCCTTTGCTTTCCAGTTTCCAAGTCGCTCATGTTAGCCGATGCCCCATACAGTCTCTAATGCTTGTTAGAGATCAGCTCCTTTTCCATCCACGAGGCTCGCCATGCTGAACGCCAGAGAGCCAGGCGATTGCTTCTTGCACTGGCGTTGTTTGGCCCCGCTCTTCTTCTCTAGTCTTGGTAGTCTGTGCTTCTCCGCATCTTCTCTGCAGTTTCTTGGGTCATATTGTAGCATGACGCTTTCGGAACCAATAGGAGCGCCTAGATTGTGCCGATGAAGGCCTTTGCATATCATTTTCATTTTTTGAATAGCTTCTATATCCATATAGTATTCAGATCACTGATGTTCGTGTATCAAAAAGTTTTGCTATAAAAGTTCTGTCCTTACGAATAATGTTGTGGCTTTAGTAAATATCATTTTTGAACAGTAAACTTATACTAAGTAAAAACTAATTGTTTAAATACTGAGATGAATTCTGGGTGGTTTCGTTGGTTGTTGCTTGCCTGCTTGCTCGTTTGTTCATTTATTTGGGGTCATCCCCGGATACAAAGTGAGACACTGTCCAGAAAAAAAAAGGTTACAGGGCCAGCGAGAGCTCAGGGGATGGAGGTGCCTAATGTCAAACCTGACACCCTGAGCTTGACCTCCAGGAACCATGTGGTGGAAGGAGAGAGCTGACATATGCAATTTGTCCTCTGTCTCTACATGTACGTCCATGAATATGCATGCCAGTACACACACACACACACACAGTGCACACATAAGCAAAAACAAAATTACTTTTAAAAAGTCAATATGTAACTGGAGACATGGCTCAGCAGTTAAGAGCTTTTCTACTATAGTAGAGGACCCAGGTTCTATTCCAGCACCCACATGACAGATCAAACCACCTGTAACTCCAGGTCCAAGGGATCTGACATCCTTTTCTGGCCTCCGTGGGCATCCGCATGCATGTAGTACTCTTGCATACTCAGTCACTTGCACACTCAGTCACACACATACACATAAACTTAAATGTTTTAAAGTGAAAACAAAAATCACTCTCAGAATGCTACATATTAGCATTTAAATGGCCTTATCTGACCAGTTTTTTAAAAAGAAAATAAGTGGCCGAGAGTCAAGCATCAAGGGCCTTTGGTGCCTCCTTAGTGTTTCAGGATGAAAATGAAAACCCCAAAGCAAGGCTTTGTTGTAAACCCTGTCCTGGATAACACTGCCCCCAACCCTGATAGACTGTTTCTGAAAAGTCTTCCCTTTTACAGCGAGACCTCTTGAGGTGAGTCGGTTCTAAGTCACATGTCTGTGGAAATGGTAGGGAACACGTACCATGTGGCTCCTTTATTCCTTCACTCGTGGAAGTGTATACTTCATCTTCTTAGACAGCATGACTCTGTCTCAGGAATGTTGTCGTTGTGAAGAGGAGGAAGCTGGAATCCAGGGGCACTAGTGCCTTGCACGAGGAGAAGCAGCAGGAGGCCGAGTGGAGGCCGCCTCGGCTTGCTCCAGCTGCGATTCTTTGCTCCTCCTGGCCCCTCTCTGGAGTGCTTAGCAGTCACCAAATCCAGTGGTTCCTTCACACTCATCAGTGAAGTTCTAGATACCGGCCTGTCCTGTGTGCGAAGTGTCCCTGCCTCCTGTCGTCCCTACCTCTTTAGCTACTCGATGCTCATTTGTCTCTCTTCAGTTCATCACCTGTGTAGATGACTCTGGCGTCTACGTGCATCTGGACCCATCTCCCCAGATCCATATTCTTGATGTCCATAGCCTGTTTCTATCCACTTGTCCCAACCTCTCAGCGTGGCTACAGTCACACACATTCCCCACAGTTATCCAGTCTTCCTCAGCTACGTCTCCAGTTTTCGGCCCTGCATGAGCCACTTGTTTAAATACGTCATAAGAAACCATTTCAGAAGGGTGTGTTTATTTTGGCTTCCAGTTTTAAGGGACACAGTCTATCTCAGTGGGGAGGGTGTAGCAGGAGGAATGTGAGGTAGCTGAACACTTGGCGGAGAGCTAGACAGGAAGTAGGCCCTGGCTATCAAATCTTGAGGACCGTGGCCCACAACCCCTAGCGATGCTCCTCTCCCTAAAAAGGTTCCATTACCTTTAAAATCAGCATCACTTAGTGGAGATGAAGTGTTCAAACATTTGCGTCTGTGGGGGCATTGCACACTTAAACCAGAAGAGGCCCCTGATACTTTCCGTCATAGGGTTATAATCGCCCATTTCCAGTGGTAGGACACACGGGTAGGCAGTGAACAGGGGGAAAACAGTTCAGTGTTCTTTCTTTAATACAATGTTTGAGAGAACTCCAGGCTGAGTTCCAGGCTGGACTGGAACTTTCTCCATAGCCCGTGCTGAGCCTTGGATTCACCGCAATTCTCCCACCACAGCCCTGTGAGCACGGCGGATGTCGGCACAAGCCATCATGGCTGGCTCATGGCTCAGTCTTAGACGTGTGTTTTCAGGATACCTTTGTGGCATACAGCTGAAAATGTCAGCCAGTAAATAGATGCAGCTCAAAAGTCCTTGTCTCTGAATCCAGCTCCTCAGGAATCATTTCATGAGCTGAATATTCCCCAAATGAATCTCATTAAACATGCTTGTTACAAAGAACTCATTTGAAAATGTTGGGACTGTCTGTTCCACGGTAGGTACAAATGCAGTTTTGACAGCCATTTTGAGGGCTTTTGTCCCTGCAATGGAGACACGCTGGTTTCATAATGTTAGCCTTCTTGAGCACAGTTCAGTAATTCTAATTCTGTGCAGAGTGAAGTGTCTGTCTGCTCTGCTTGTAGGAGAGAAACCAGCCCGAGTCACCCCACCAATGTTCACTCCAGATGGCTTTTGTTCCTCTGTTTGTTTAGTAACTTGGCACAGAATAGACAAGGAACAAAGGGTAATGTTTGCCGAAGAGAATTTGTGTTCGGGTTTCCCTCCAGCACTAAGTCTGGTTTCATAGTCTAAGATAAGTTTTTGCCTAAAGCTGCAACTTTATTTTTTTTTTAAGGGCACTGCCTGTTCTTTTTTTTTTTTATTACTTTTTTTTATTTATTTATTAAAGATTTCTGTCTCTTCCCCGCCGCCGCCTCCCATTTCCCTCCCCCTCCCCCAATTAAGTCTCCCCCCAGCCCGAAAAGCAATCAGGGTTCCCTGTCCTGTGGGAAGTCCAAGGACCACCCACCTCCATCCAGGTCTAGTAAGTTGAGCATCCAACCTGCCTAGGCTCCCACAAAGCCAGTGCGTGCAGTAGGATCAGAAACCCATTGCCATTGTTCTTGAGTTCTCAGTAGTCCTCATTGTCCGCTATGTTCAGAGAGTCCGGTTTTATCCCAGGCTTTTCCAGACCCAGGCCTGCTGGCCTTGGTGAGTTCCCAATAGAACATCCCCATTGTTTCAGTGTGTGGGTGCACCCCTCGCGGTCCTGAGTTCCATGCTCGTGCTCTCTCTCCTTCTGCTCCTGATTTGGACCTTGAGATTTCAACTTACCCTTGGACCCAGCAATACCACTCTTGGGAATATACCCAAGAGAGGCCTTATCATACAACAAAAGTATATGCTCTACAATGTTCATAGCAGCATTGTTTGTGATAGCCAGAACCTGGAAACAACCTAGATGCCCTTCAATGGAAGAATGGATGAAGAAAGTATGGAATTTATACATATTAGAGTACTACTCAGCAATAAAAAACAAGGACTTCATGAATTTTGCATACAAATGGATGGAAATAGAAAACACTATCCTGAGTGAGGTAAGCCAGACCCAAAAAGAGGAACATGGGATGTACTCACTCATATTTGGTTTCTAGCCATAAACCAAGGACATTGAGCTTATAATTAGTGATCCTAGAGAAGCTAAATAAGGAGAACCCAAAGAAAAACATATAGGCATCCTCCTGAATATTAACCTTCAGCAAGCGATGAAAGGAGACAGAGACAGAGACCCAAATTGGAGCACAGGACTGAAATCTCAAGCTGCAACTTTAGATGTTTGGGATCCGAGGCCGCTTTCTTTCATTTGAGACTTTGCATTTTAGAAGCAGTGTGTGGTGACACAGACCTGGAATCACAGAGCTTGGGAGGTAGAGGCAAGAGGATCTGGCTTTCAGGGTCATGGTCAGGTCCCTAGTGAGTTCAAGGTCATCCTGGGCGACAGATGATGTACAAAACGACAAAAAACAAAACAAAACAACAAAAAAAACACTTTTAGGACCATCAGTCATAATTTTTAAAAAATGATTCCTCATTATGACCAAAAGAACCAAATGAAAGATATGACCCTTACTAAACCATAATGCCAATTTTTAAATTCCATTTGCCAACATTACAGAAAAAAAATATTTTTAAAAAAATCAGATAACCAGGCAGTGGTGGTACATGTCTTTAATCCAGCACTTGGCAGGTAGATCTCCTAGTTCGAGGCCAGCCTTGTCTACTAAGTGAGTTCCAAGACAGCCAAGGCAACATCAGGGCTACATAGAGAAACCCTGCCCTGAAAAGCAAAATAAAATAAAAAAGTAAAACTCAGCTAATGCTGAATGTTAAGTCTGGAGCATAGCCCCCAGCCCCTGGCATCCATCCCAGCCTCCCTGACCTGGGAGTTGCTTTGGTCTGGACTCTAAATCCCAGCATGCCAGGTCCTGACCCCAGGGTGGGCAGTCAGGACCACTCCCACAGGGTATTTAAGTGGGTTCCCAGAGGAGTAACACGTGGTTTTCAGGTCTGCATGGGCTCCCTGCTTTCCTGTCTCCTGCCATGCCCTCGGCCACCCGGGAGCATCATGCTTAATAAAACAATGGGCATTTTGATTTGGTTTGATTTGACCTAATTGGATTACTTTGCTCTGGCAGAGCTGCCCTTTTTCATATTATTCTTATTAACACTGAGAAGGTAGCTAAGTTGTTAGAGTTTTGACTCCTAGGCATGAAACCCTGGGTTCAAACTACATTGAACAGGTGTGGTGACCAAGCTTAGGAGAAAAGAGCAGGAGGATCAGAAGTTCAAGGCCATCCTTGGCTACTTAGCCAGTTTGCAGCCAGCCTGGAGCTACGTGAGACCCTATCTATAGATGACAGATAGATAGATAGATAGATAGATAGATAGATAGATAGATAGATACATACATACATACATACATACATACATACATACATAGTAGGTAGATAGATAGATCCCATTGATAATTCCCTAAGA
Source organism: Microtus pennsylvanicus (assembly GCF_037038515.1). Classification (NCBI taxonomy): domain Eukaryota; kingdom Metazoa; phylum Chordata; class Mammalia; order Rodentia; family Cricetidae; genus Microtus; species Microtus pennsylvanicus. The sequence continues at coordinate 85,733,261 of NC_134582.1, read as the reverse complement.
TCAACAATTTATTCTGGCAACTGAACAGAAACCAGGTCTGTTTCAAATATGCTTAGTGACAACCTCATGAATTGGTGCAGTAACCTCACCAGGGAAGTCTTTCTATGAGTATAACAATGGTGTAGAATTAATTAGGAAGCTCAAGATTTGCTTGCAATGACTGATGGCCTTTTCTTTCTTGTTCATTGTTCCCACGGGGCATAGTCACATCCACACAATGAACAAAGTGCCTTTCCTAACAGGGCTGACACTAAGAACATGTGTCCTCCAGCAGCCTGCCCGGCTTTGAGATGATCAAGTCTCAAATTATGACACAATGCCAGAGTCAGGTGGGCACAGAGCACAGGAGCCAGGAACACAACTGCTTTCTGCAATCCAGTTCCAATAAACTGGTCTTTTATGGACGTTGAAGGCCTCTCCTGTGGCATCACAAAAATGGGAGACACCGAGAGAACTATTCACAGGAGCTGTGTAAAGATTCTTCCTGGGAAAGGCCAGGGGTGGTGGTGTACTCCTCTGATCTCATCACTGAGAGGTTGAGGTAGGAAAATGTTGAAGTTGAGGCTAGCCTAGGCTATCTTGCCCCCAAAATACCAGAGAAGGAGCAGGCTGGGTGATTCAGATGGTAAAAGTGCTAGAGATCTCAGGGCCTGAGTTCAATCTCTGGAACCCACAGTGGGAAGTGGGAAGGCTCAGCTCCTCAAAGCTGTCCTCCGTGGACAGGGACATGTCAAAAGTTAACACACACATACACACACACGCACGCACATGCACACATTTCCTGAAATACAGTTTTTAAAGGGGGTGTAAGTGTGTGTGTTCTTCCTGGTCTGGGATACACAGAAACTCTGAATGAATCCCCAGGCATCCCCTATCCTGCTATAAACTTGGCGCCATTTACAATGGCAAACTAAAGCATAAATGTCAGTATTTATTCGACAGATTTAATCAGAAGGAAGCTAACCATGCATATCTACAGAAAACTGTTCTTGAACATCTGAGTGATCTAGATACCTGACCAGACTCTCTAGGTTAGGGTCCTTTGTTTCTCAGGGTTTGTTTTCGGTGGGTTTTTTTTTTTTTGCACAAGGATGAAAAGAAGGAAGATGGAACATGGTGGCCCTGCATGCCATGAATGTGAAAAGGAATGGGGCCCTGTTGTCAGCAACCAAAGTCCACTTCCCAGCGTTCGCAGAAATGCTTCTCACTTGTTAGCGTCTAAAATAATTATGCCAGCAATATGGCCTACATTCTGCATGCTGCTTCTACCAACTGGCTAAGACAGCCACATTCTCTAATTAAATTAACCTTCTCTACAGTTCACAGAAGTGTACGTCTGTTTTCCTCTGATATCCTAGGAGAGAGAAGCAATCCCAAAGCTTGTCATCAATTAAGAAGTAGGCCCACTGCTCATTAATCCTTTAAGAAAGCCAGCATGTTCTTGCATTCACTAGACAGAGGTCATCATGAGGGTCACGTGATCTGGTTTCCATCTGGGAACCACCAGAGATGGTTCCCACCAACCAACGCCTGACACCTCTAAAGAATGAGGTAACCCTTTAACAGAACCAGTGCTGGCAAGAGAGACCAATAAGCAAAGCGCTCACTGTGCAAGCATGAGGATCTGGGTTCAGCTCCTCGAAATTCACATCCACAAAAAGGGTGGGGGGCTGGATGTGGCAGCAACACAGGCCTGCAATCCTTGGGGAAGCAGAACGAGGAAGAGCACAAGCCGTTCACCGTGGGCCGTGAGTGAGAGAAATGGTCTCAACTCATAATGACCCCAGGGTTCAATGCAACTGATACAGTTACAAGCCAAGCCCCACATCCAAGGCGCAAAGAACATCACAGAAGAAGGAATGGGAAGATTGTAAGAGTCAGAGGACCAGACTCTGCTGAGAGTCTCCTGTGTATGGCAGGAAAGCTGCATTCATGAAACCTCGACAATATGACCACCTAAAATTAGCAACATAGTGACGACACCAGCTGAGCGCTCCACAGTGTCTTCTCTGCGCCCTGACCAGTCAATGGGCCTCTGTGGTCATCACCATCTACTATAAGGGCTTCTCTGCTGAGGCTGAGAGATGCACTAATCTATGAGTATACAGATAACTTAGGGAATGGTTTACATTATGTCCACTTACAGGAATAACTGTAATAGGTTTGCCCCTAGAGCCTGTGAACTAGCCAGTCATGGGGTTTTGACCCAGTCAGAAGTACCAGAAATGAGTCCTGTTTTAGGGAGCGGTCTATAAATCCAATTAGAAAGTGTCTGGTTACTCTTAAAACACCTGTGCCGCTATTGCACCAGAAGCCGATCTTGTCAGGCTAGCCATTATAGAGCTCATAGGGGTCGCAGCTGTGTGAGAGTGTTGACTACTCTCCTCCAACAGTAGCATAAATCGAAACTTCTAGAAGTATGAAAGCTAGTCAGTAAGAATGAAGCCACCAGGTCTGTATGAGAGGAACATCTCCATGCTCTAGGGCTCCACTATGTGGTGTCTTCAGCCACAGAACCTTCTCTCAAAATTCTGGGGACAACCAAGAACAATAGCCATAACATGTCGTGTTTGGTGGTAACTAGGGCTCTACTGACCAACAGCTCAAAAGGAGGGAACCCTTCCCTGCCACCAGACTTTTTATTTGATAGCCTATGGTGTCTGGAGAGGCATTGTCCCAACATATTCTTCCACAAAGCTCAGAGATTACTGTGGGAAAGGGGACAGAAAGGTTGTAAGAGTCAAAAAATACTGCGTGTCCAAAGCTAGACCTTAAATCCAAGGTTGTTCTCTGAGCCCAGTACATATGCCTGCTCATTCATAGTCTCTCTTCTTCCTCCTTCTCTCTCTCAAGTTGGCTTTAAAAAAATTTATACAATATATTTTGATCATAGTTTTTCTCCTCTAGTCCCTCCTACATCCTTCCACTTCCTTACCAACCCCATTCCATGTTCTTTCTCAAAAAAAAATAACAAAAATCAAAAAAAATAAAATAAAACTTTAAAAGATAAAAAAAATGCCAAGCCTCCCACCCCCCCCCCCCAAAAGTATATGTACATACAATAAAATGGAGTCTATTTGGTGTTGGTCAGCTAAGTGCTCCTGGGCATGGGGCCTGCCATGAAATGTGGTTGATACACCCAGTGGTTGATTCGCCTGCCAAGTTCTGGGATTGAAGGCAGTAGCTACCATTTTTTGCACGTAGCCAGTTTCAGATTAAAAATAGATTAGAGGTAAGCAAACAAGAAACAGTATGGGTTTTTTTATTTTAAGTACAAAGTGCCAATGGTAAGTAGACTCTCCAATATTTCATGAAATTAATCTTTTACAATTAATCAAATGTCCTGGCTAGAGAGATGACTCAGAGGTTAAGAGCACTGGCTGTTCTTCCAGAGGTCCTAAGTTCAATTCCCAGCAACCACAGGGTAGCTCACAGCCATCTGTAATGAGATCTAGCTTCCTCTTCTGGTCTGCAGGCCTGCATGCAGACAGAACACTATATGCATAATAAATAAATAATATTAATCAAACATCCATTGTCAATTAATATCTCCAGTTGGATATGATAGCAGACACCTGTGACCCTGGCTCATGAACGGTGTAGGCAGAACAATCTGGAGTCTGAGGTCATCCTCAGCTGCATAGCAAGTTTGAGGCCAACTTGAGTTTTATGAGACTCTGTCTCAAAACAAAAAATATTGTATATGTAAATTATATATTCTTGATCAAACTTAATGCCCTACACTTTTAATGCCTCCTTTTCTTCGTAATTAACCGTGAAAACTTTTCTGTGTTATACTGCATTACTTTCAGAGAGCCTGATATTGGGTTTACTGACAAACCATTCTGTCCTTCTGCCTGCTACTCTGGATTTTTGATGGTGATCTCACAGAATTTTTTTTCTTGCTTTGCTTTTTTAAATAACCCTGCAGGAATGTGCTTGGTTTGGTAATGTTTTGTTACGTAGTAGATTCCTAAAAGGAGGATTACTGAGGGAAAGGGCTTGGTTATTTTGAATTTTGCTCAACTTTGCAAGTTATCTGTTTTTAAATTTGTGCAATTTATCTTCTTCAAAATGAATGAATCCTTTCTCCAAATATCACCAAAACTGGGTGCTTCCTTAGCTTTCTAGTCTGCTACACAAAACCTTGTTGGTTTAAAAACTGATCTGGGGGTAACCTGTTGAATTAAAAAAAAATGACGCTTGCATTTATTTAAAATAAAGTCAGCCAGAGTATTAATCTTAGACAACACTGTACATGATGCCAATAAAGTCCCCAAAGAGATCAAAAATAATTGTGGGAATTTTGTTTTCATTCTTTTGACTGCAAGAGCAAGACAGGCTAAGAACAGAGCAAAGATTTGGTGGGTGAATTGAATTTTGTTGTCACTTTATAACTGTAATTTTGCTACTGTTATGAATCATAATATAAACGTCCCTGCTTTCTAATGGTCTTAGGTGACCCCTGTGAAAGTTCATTTGTCCCTCAAAGGGGTCACAACCCCCAGGTTGAGAACCACAGCTCTGGGCAATGGGCCTTCCAGTTATGATCATGGTAAGACCCAGTAAGAAGGAAAACCTGCAGGGTTGGAGAGGTGACTCCGAGGCAAAGGGCAGCGTGTCACCCCTGAGGAGCACTAGAGTCCACTCTGGCATCTCATAACTGCCCGTTACTCCTGGTTCAGGAACTCTGATGTCCTCTTTTGACCTCCACAGACACCAATGCCCATGTTCACACACACACACACACACACACACACACACACACACACACACACACACACGTTAAATAAAAAAGAAATAGTTTTAGAAATGAAATAGAGTTCAGTGGCAGGCATTTGCTGATCATGCATGAAACCCTAGGTTCCATCTCAGCACAGCAAAAATAAAGAAATAATCATGGTATTAAGAAGCAGGCAGGGGAGAGGGGCCCTCAGGCTAGTGGACTCCACCTCAGGGGAAGACTAGGAAGAGATTCAGGAGAGGTGGAGCCACTGTCAAGGGTGAAATTCCAAGGGAAAGACGTGAGTTAAGCACAGGAGGACTGACTGACCTGATCTCTGAGATCAAGAACTTTGTGCTTTTCCCTGAGGCTCACTTCCAGTGTGACTAAGGGAAAGAACAGGGCAGAGCAATGTTTCCATATTCATTTGAATTGCCCCTTTTATCTTATAAATGTGTGCTCTTCTGCATGTTAGGCAAATACTCTTTGGCTGAGCCACAATCTCTCTCTCTCTCTCTCTCTCTCTCTCTCTCTCTCCTCCCGTATGTGATAGTCATTTTCTCCCTCTATCCTGTCCCATTCAGCTGATAATGATGCCAGGCTTCATACAAAAACCATACTTTTGCTTCATCCCAATCTTATATTTCAAAGTCAAATCTAATCTTACCCTATAATAATCTTTCCTTGTGCCATATTTCATGGGCAATGTATATGGATAGATCCTGGAACCAACAAGCAAGACTGGGATTCTATCAGAATAAAATAGAGACAAGAGCTGGGTTTGAAACGCATAAACTGGATGCAGTGACACACACCATGAATCCCAGTGCTGAGGAGACGGCAGGGGAAGCAGAAGTTAAAGGTCATCCCTAAACACATATCAAGTTCAAGGCCTGCCTGGGCTACGCTACGTGAGAACCTGTCTCAAATAAAAGAGGGTAGGGAAAAAGAGAAGAGAAGAAGGGAAAAGAGGGGAGAAGGGGAGAGGAGAGAAAACAGAGAATTAAATTAATCTGTTGAGAGTCTCAGTTTTTGAAGGCAGGATTGGAGAGATTAGCTTTGGAAATTCCTCCCCCTACTGGCTGCCTGAAGTCCTGTCTGTTTATTTTACACAAGGCAGCAGGCTATGGATTGAGCGTGACATGTTTTTCGGAATTATCAAAAAGTTTGCTATGAGTAAAAACACAAATCTAAGTTCCCTCAAATTCCCATAATCAATAAATCTATAATAAGGAAAATATTATTTTATTGCTATTTGTTGTATGCTTTTTTGATTACAACTGACAATAAAGTTTGCTTTAAGTCAGAGGAGAAGCCATCAGTGACCTCCTATTTCTTCCGTTCCTCCACCCAAAGGGAGCAATGGGTAAGTTTCTTAAGGCTGCTTAGCAACCCCGGGTAGAGGGCAGAAAAGCCTTATTCAACATTTCACCCCAAGTTTAGTTACACAGGAAAAGATACTTCATTACATGTTTTTCACAAGTTAGTACAGAAATAAAATTATTTTTAGGATACATATTTTATTCAGTGCACTGGGCATCCTATTTATTAAATGTCGCTGGCAAGAATTACTCAAATAGAATTATAAATTTATCAAAAAAAAAACCCTTTGCTTATTGATGTGGGATTCCCCACTATATGCTGTGAATACCATTGGTTAATAAAGGAACTGGCTTGGCCTGGTAGGGTAGAACAAAGCTAAGTGGGGAAAACTAAACTGAATGCTGGGACAAAGAAGGACAGAGTCAAAGAGAAGCCATGGAGCCGCCAGAGACAGATGCGCTAAGACTTTGCTGGTGATGCACAGATTAATGGCGATGGGTTAAATTAAGATGTAAAAGCTAGCCAATAAGAAACTCGAGCTAGCCAGGTGGTGGTGGTGCAAGCCTTTAATCCCAGCACTTGGGAGGCAGAGGCAGGTGGATCTCTGTGAGTTCAAGGCCAACCTGTTCCAAGAGCTAGTTCCAGGGCAGGCTCCAAAGCTACAGAAAAACCCTGTCTTGAAAAAAATCTAAAAAAAAAAAAAAAGAAGCTCAAGCTAATGGGCCACGCAATGATTTAATTAATACAGTTTTGTGTGATTATGTAAGGAGTCTGGGCATCCAAAAAACAAACAAGTGGCCTTCTTACTACAAACCAAGAATAGGTGTTTGGCTCCCCAAATGTCTAGAATGTTCTTTGAAGTCCTTTCAAAGCATGAATTTAAATCTGGATAAAAAAATAGCTATTTTTCTAGTTGTGGTAGTACATGCTTGTAGTCCCAAAACTCTGAAGGGTGAGGCAGGGGATCGCAAGGAGTTAGAAGGCTAACAAGACCCTACTGAAAATAATAGTGAGGCCCGGAGGGATGGCTCAGCCACTAAAGGCTGGGCTCACAACCCAAAATATAAAGAGTTTGGTTCCTAACACTCACGGCTGTCCTTCCAGGTTTTAACAAATAATATGTCCGCTCATGTGTGCAATGCCCAAGCAGGCCAGTAGAGGGCATCAGGTCCACTGGAACAGAAGTTACAGATGGTTGTGGGTCACCATGTGGGTGTGGGGAATTGAACCTGGGTTCTCTGTGTTCTTAACTACAGAGTCATCTCTCCAGCCCCCAGAAATTTTATTATATAAGTAAATATTTAAATCACATGACAATCCAGTTTTCTTTCTCTCACAATTATTTACTATTTTTTGCCTCTGATCATCTTTTTGTTTGTTTGTTTGTTTGTTTTGTTTTGTTTTTCGAGTCAGAGTTTCTCTGTGGTTTTGGAGCCTGTCCTGGAACTAGCTCTTGTAGACCAGGCTGGTCTCAAACTCCCAGAGATCCGCCTGCCTCTGCCTCCCGAGTGCTGGGATTAAAGGCGTGCGCCACCACCGCCCGGCCTGATCATCTTTTTAAATGGAAATATAGGTCTTTTACTAGAGTAAATATATCATTTTTCATTCTCAGTGTTCCCAGGAATGCCATATACTGTATGTATATTGCATATACTTACAATCAGTAATATATGTGAAACCTCACTGTAGATGTGTGTGTGTATGTGTGTATACATATACGTGTATGTATGTATTCAAAAAAAGTTCTTCTGGGTTATACTGTATTATATTTATTCTTTTACCTATTTTGGTTTATGACTCATTGTCTCAGTCTTCATGAGGGATAGTTTTTACCTATGTTTGATTTCATTTCTTTCAAGTATTTACATGTTTTTTCTTTCACTTATGTGTGTATATGTGCCCGTGTTTGGTGCAAGCAATTGTGTACGCACATAGAGAGTATCATATGTCCTCCCCTGTTACTCTCTGTCTTAGTCCTTTGAGGCAGGATCTCTCTCTGAGCCTGGAACTTGTGTTTTGGGGGGCTAGGCTGGAAGCCAGCAAATCACTTTTCTCCACCCACTCAGAGATGGATTACAGCTGTGCACAGAACAAGACTCCGCTTATTTTATGGTTGCTGGATCCAAACTCCAGTCCTCATGCCTGAGCAGCAAGCTCTTTTAATGGATGAGCTATCTCTCCAGCCCCTCTGCATTTCTTTTGACTTAAGGTATTTCATATTTGATTTCTGTTCAATCTCTTGATTTATACTTGCCACATTGCTTCTGGTTTTCTGAAATAATATTTACTTGCTTCTACTTCTCAGATTATGTAGCTTCATTTCTGAGGGGCTTTTATTCTTTGCTGTCTTATTTTTTTTTTAAATATCGTTACTGTGTCACATACTATGGGACCATGGCTATTCAAAACAAAGTCTATATCCCTGATAAGCATGATATTTCATCCTCTCTCCAGGTCTTTTCCCCTTCACTCCTGCTATTCCTGCCTCCCCACTCTAACTCATAATGATTATTTATTTAAACATTAAAATATCTTAGTAGCTGAAGAGATAGCTCAGTGATAATTTGTTTAGCTGGCTTGCAGAGATGGCTTAGTGGGTAAAGGCAATTGTTGCCCATGACTGGCAACCTGAAACACATGTAAAGATAGAAAGAGAAAAACAGATTCCATATGTTATAACATAGCATGTGTACTTCCACACACATGTGTCCTAAATACACATTAAAAATTATTATAATAAATACAGTTAGAAAATACAAATAATTTGCCTAGTATGTCATAAGATACTGAATTTGATCTCTGGAATAAAAGCACCAACAATGAAATCTTTCTTCCAAATTGATTTTGAAACCAAGTGGTCAGACATATGCCCTTGAGTTTGTCCCATGGTCTTCTTGCATACAGCCTTAGAGCAGACTAGAAAGACAAATTTAAGGGAACATATAAAAGAAAGAAAGTCCCTCTTCTCCCTTACCTGAATTGCCGTGTTGCTTGCTGACAGAGAGAAGAGTGTTGACCTATATGTCTGGGGACTTGCTTATATAAAAAGTGTGTACAGAAAATTATATTTAATTCTCCCCATTAAACTATTATTATTAGCTAACTAACTATACTCAGGGTTAAAAACGAAGCAGTTTAACCTCTTTTTTTCTGGAAGGTCAATGAGGGCCACATGTATTACACATTATAGGCAAAGGTCAATCACTAATGCCCTCAATCTTTCTTTCTTTCCTTTTTTTTCTGTGTGTGTGTGTGTGTGTGTGTGTGTGTGTGTGTGTGTGTGTGTGTGTAAAAGAGAGAGAGAGAGAGAGAGAGAGAGAGAGAGAGAGAGAGAGAAAGAGAGAGAGAGAGAGAGAGAGAGAGAGAGAGAGAGAGAGAGAGAGAGAGAGAGAGACTATCTGCAAGTTGCCCAGGCTGCACTTGTGATTTCCTACCTCAGGTAGCTGGGAGTACATGCCTATACTGTCAGACCTGGAATGATCTATGATCTTGTCTTAATTATATTTCTTTCTCATATAAGAAATGTTTGCTAGTACAGTCATACACCATCTTAAATTTTCACTTATATATAAAGCATCTTCCCATAAGAAAATGAACATAGCCCTACATTTTCCTCTCAGCCTTGTAGATTACATCTTCCAACGAAGTAATGGCCAACTCCCCCAACCACTCACACTGCTACCTGCTGCAGAGGCTAGTAGGCGCATTCTTCTCTTAGGAGCTACACTTGATTCCCATTGCCTGTGTTCTTTCTCCTATAAATTAACACGATGCACTCTGACTCATTTTGAGATTCTTTTTATGCAGCATTGTTGAAGAATCTGGGTTGTACCTGCGTACAGTCCTCCGGGGCTCTGAAGGGAATGCCACAGATTGCACAGTGGTGATGGATGTTGAGTTGTGTTTCCTGTTACTAGTGATGGTCTTGAGTAGGTTTTCAAGTGTTTCAAGAAAAGCTTTCCCTTGAAGCAGATTGTTAGTTTCTTAAGGGCAAAAGATAAGCTTTTTTTCTGGCTCCCAGAGTATCTACAGGATTGATTCTGGGCATCGTTTCTCTAGTTGTTACTATTGCTGTGATAAAACACCATGACCAAAAGCAAGTTTGGGAGGAAAGTGTTTATTTGGCTTACAATTCCTCATTGTAGTCCATTACTGCTGGAAGACAGGACAGGAACTCAAACAGGAAAGGAACTTGGAGGCTTGGAGCTAATGCAAATCCCATAGAAGGGTGCTGCTGGCTTCTCTCCATACCTGTCTTTTTATACAACCCAGGACTACCAGGCTGGGTGTGGTGGCACCACCCACAATGGGCTGTGCCCTTCCACATCAATTACCAAATAAGATAATGCTCTACAGGCTTGCCTACAGGACAGTCTTAAGGAGGCATTTTCTCAATTGAGGCCCCCTCCTCTCAAATGCCTCTAGCCTTTATCGAGCTGACATTAGCTAGCACGACCATCATCGAGTATTCTCACATTTTTGGCTCTTGTATATTTCTCGTACGACCCTGGGGATATAAAGTCACACTGCTACTCCTAACAGGCTTATAAATTTAACACAGCAACGTGTATTAAGATATAAGTATGTGAGATGTTGCGTATAGATGAAAAGACTAAATCATACACGGGCTAAGGTATTAAACAAGAAATAGACGCTGTGCTTGGAGGTCTGGACCCGCTTGGAAATTCCGGTAATTCGGTTGCAGTTCCAAGAGGGACAACCCCGTCCTAACCCCACAGGAGCGTCTCTAAGGCGTTGGTGATGGAATTGTCAAGAGGAATGAGTGATGCCGAAGGTCTCACAGATGTAGCCTAATTAGGTACGTTCACAGAGTCCTGCGCGAAAGCAGGATCGAACACGTTTTGTTGTGTCGCGATGTGTTATGTTAACGAAGACGTCACAGTTTATGATTAAAACACACAACAGAGCGGCAGAAACACCGTTGCATAACCGGGAACCAACTTCCGCAGGAGTCCCACCACCCCCCCGCAACGCGCCGGAGGGGAGGGGTTTCCGCTTCCGGCGTCGGATTGTTGACGCCCGCCCGCCCGCCGCTGTGGTGGCTCCCAGGCGGTTGGGGAGGGGCAGCCGAGGGAGAGCGACGGCGCAGTGACAGGCAGCGCGGAGGGTGCCTCCGAGGCGACGATGGCAGAGGGGCCCGAGGAAGCCCGGAGCCGTCCCCCGGGCCAGGACGGCAGCGGCGGCGGGGACCACGAGCCAGTCCCTTCCGGGCCTGACTCTCCTGCCGCGGCCGCCCCCCAGTCCCCGGCCCTCGCGACCATCGGCCCGGCCGGCTCCGAGGCGGAGGCGCCTCGAGAGCTCCGGAAGCGCCGGGAGACGGCGGCAGCAGCGGTGGCGGGGCCGCAGGAGCCCGGGGACTGCGAGGCGGCGGCCGGGTCGAGCCGCCTGAGCGCGCGCGAGTACTCGCGGCAGGTGCACGAGTGGCTGTGGCAGTCGTACTGCGGCTACCTGACTTGGACCAGCGGCCTGGCCGCCCTCCCCGCCTACTGCGGCCCGCTGCCCGCAGCCCCGCAGCCGGCCGCCCCGGCGTCCCCGCCGCCGCCCCCGCCGCCGCCGCCCCCGCCTCAGCTCGCCTACTACAACCCCTTCTACTTCCTGAACGCCGCAGGGCCCGGGCCGGGGGCGCCCACGGGCGGCGCCACCCCGACCGCCGTCGCCGGCCTCACGCCCCGGGCCCCGCACGTGCAGCCAGCAGCCCGGGCGGCCCCCGTGACCAGGGCAGGCTCTGCGACCCCTGCACGGACGAGCGACGCCGGGCGGCAGGCGGGTGAGAACGGAGGTGAGCCGGGTGAGTGGGATGGAGGAGGGGCGGAGGAGAGGGTTCTGTTCGCTTTGAGGTTTAGGCCGGGATTCACGAAGCCCTTGTTGACTTCTAACTCTTGATCCGTCTAGCTCCACTGGCCGCGTGTTAGGGGTAATGGTGGCTCATGGCCCCTTTTTAAATGACTGCTACTCCTACTGCTCTTCTTGTGGAAGGATTTCACTCTGTAGTCTAGGCTAACCTTAACTGTGTAGCCAGGTTAGCCTCGAACTCGCAATGCTAGTTCTGTGTCAGCCCACAGAACATGCCTTGGCAGAGCGATCTCTTGAAGGAGTGACCATTGGGCAAGTAAATGCTCGCTTTTGAGATACGAAACTTCCACAGACATCAGCTATGGTTTGCCCAGACCACGCAGAAATGTCCTGCCACGCAATGCCAATTGTTCTCCCCTTAGACCTGGCTCTAGTCCTTTCCGTGTCAAACTGTTCTCTAAGTGATCTCCATGCTCCGGAAAGCGAGATCCCAAGTTAAACTGAGATGGCAAGCCCCGTTGTTGGAGGAGCTAGTCTACAATACTGGTTATCACCTGGACTTGGGCTGCGTTAGGACAGTGGAACTGAAAGGAGCTCATTACAAATAGAATAATGAGCTTCATCTGGGCCCAAGCTTACTGATCTTAAATATCATCTAACTGGTTCTGTTTAGTAACTACAGTCTTACTGTAGCAAATCTTGCAGTCGGTCTCCTGCCTCCAGGTCCAGAGTGCTAGGATTCCTGGTGTGGGTCTCTGTGTCCCGCTCATCATTAGATAATTTAGTAACATGTTCTCTTGATGACATCATTGCCATTGGCTGCTCAAGGCTGTAATTTTTTTTTCAATTCAGTTGGACCTTGACTTTACTTTGCCCCTGCATTTTCTGGCTTGTATTCTTAAACCTATGTGAGTGATTCATTTTCCTCTCCCCTGCCCCTTTTCCTTTTCTACAGGCAGAGAGTATGTCATTCCATCCTTGGCGCACAGATTTATGGCAGAGATGGTGGATTTCTTTATTCTCTTCTTTATAAAAGCGACCATTGTCTTGAGCATCATGCATCTCAGTGGGATAAAGTAAGTTAACAATGGTCACCGAAAAGGCTGGAGCTGCTACCCAGAGATATTGCTTTGTAAAATCTTCTCATGCCTGTGAGTGACTGGGGTGATGGGTGCCCAGGGCCAGGATTTCTTTGTGAAATCCTCTAGCAGTTGTATTTGCTTTGTTTTTTGTTTTATAAAACTTTTAAAAACTGTGTTTATATGTGAACTTGTGAAAGCCAGGAGGTCAACTCTGGGTGTCTTCTGCTCTCTGCTGTTCTGTTTTGTTTGTTCTTGAGATATGATCTTTCACTTAACCAGGGGCTTATCATGTAAGCTAGACTGGCTGGCCATCAAGTCCCCGGATCAGCCTGTCTCCTCCCTTCCCCCTAGATGCTACATAGGTGTATGGTACTTTGCCTTCTGGATGAGTTCTAAGGACAAGCTCAGGACTGAGCTGTCACCCCTCTGCTGGTTTAAGAAAGGAAACTTCAGTATGTTAAGATCTGTGGGAAATACTCCTATTGAAAATATATAAAAAGAGCGAGGCTTTGTTGGCACATACCTTTAATCCCAGCATTCAAGAGACAGAAGCAGGCAGATCTCTGAGTTCAAGACCAGCCAGAGCTACAGTTAGATCCTATCTCAAAAAAACAAACAAAATTTAAGAGGCAAAAGGAGCCTCCAAACCTGGCTTGTTCTATTAACCATTCTCTTTGGCCAAGAATTTATTGGTTTTCTTCTTGTTGGCCAATTAAGCACAAAGAGGGGCTATTCAATGGTTAAGAGCACCACTGATTGTCCAGAGGTTCCAAGTTCAGTTCCCATGTCAGGCATCTCATAACTACCTGTAACTCCAGCTCCAAAAATCCAACCCCTTCTTCTGCTTCTGCATACACATGCCATACATTTGTGTACACACACACACACACACACACACTTCTCCAGAGCACAAAGAGCCTATGGTAGGTGAACTCTCAGTGATCAATTAGTAGCATTTCAATGGGGTTGATTACAGTTGAGCAAATTTCACTCTACTGCCAAGTTTGGCATTTTCTTGAGAATTGCAAATTCTTAGGATAATGGCTCTTATCATTTACTAAGCCTTTTCTTATGTGCAAGACATTGAACTTGACTCTTTTTTGTTAACCTTAGTACCACGAGGTAGACACTGTGTTTATGACAAGTTAAGGCCAGAATTTGGAGAAAAGTTTTAACAGTTACAGTTGTTAAACCTTATAGAGTCCTTGGTCAGGTGTTACTGTGATTCCTTCCTATCTCATCTCCTCACCCCCAACACAGCCTTTATTTTACATTTTTATTTGGAAGTCAGAAGACAATTTGGAGAACTTTACCTCTCCACTCTGCTATAGTTTCTTTCTTTTTTTTTTTTTTTTTTTGGATTTTTTCGAGAAAGGGTTTCTCTGTAGCTTTTTGGTTCCTGTCCTGGAACTAGCTCTTGTAGACCAGGCTGGCCTCGAACTCACAGAGATCCACCTGCCTCTGCTTCCCGAGTGCTGGGATTAAAGGCGTGCGCCACCACCGCCCGGCAGTTTCTTTTGACTGATTTCATCACACAGTTTAACAGGTGCCCAGTTTTTTTTTTAATATTTATTTATTATGGATACAATATTCTGTTTACATATATGCCTGCAGGCTAGAAGAGGACACCAGACCTCATTACAGATGGTTGTGAGCCACCATGTGGTTGCTGGGAATCGAACTCGGGTCCGTTGGAAGAGCACGCAATGCTTTTAACTGCTGAGCCATCTCTCCAGCCCCCCAGGTGCCCAGTCTTAACACAATCTCCACACAGAGAGAAATTGGGGCCCTATCACTTGCTCCAAGGCTTTCTCTCCTGCCAGTCTTTCTCTAAAGTGTCTTCCATCCTCTTGGTGTGGCTGACTTCTCTCCATTCTTTATGTTGTAGGTAATGTCATTTCTGAGAAGTCTGCACAACAGTCTTCTGTGGTGCTCGTTTCCTGACACAGTTGGCATCCTAGTTTATTATTCTTTATTCTATTTTCCTTGCTAGTTAGAATCTCAGTGGAAACTGAGACGTTCAGCATTCCCTTGCTGTCCTAGTCTGCCTTCTGTTGCAGTGATAAACACCATGATCAAAAGGCTTTATATTTTATAGCTTGTAGTCCCACTGAGGGAAGTCAGGGCAGGAAATCAAGGCTGGAACTAAAAAAGCAGCCCTGGAGGAATGCTGTCTACTGCTTTGTTCAGCCTACTTTCTTAGAGCACCCAGGACCACCTGCCTAGGGGTGGTACCACCCACAGTGTGCTAGGCCCTTCCCACATCAATCATTAATCAAGAAAATACCTCTCAGACTTGCCTAAAAGCCAGTCTGATAGAGGCATTTCTCAATTGATTTCCTCTTCCCAGGTGACCCTATCTTATTTCAAGTTGACAAAACCATTGACCATCATGTCCTCAGGTCTGACATCTTACTTGTTCTACGGTGTTCTACCGCTGACGTACAAACAACCACACCTTTTGCTTTTATATACTTATTGCTATTTGTTGAATAAACTCATAGGTATTTTGTACAATTAGATGGCATGAACCTAACAGCTTAGAATTTCATTTAAAACTTATGACTTAGACTGATCAGGGGAAAATGACACAACTGACCTGGTAACTCTAACTAGTTCATCTATCCCCAAACTCTCCTTTGTGCAGGGACATCTCTAAGTTTGCCATGCACTATATAATAGAAGAAATCGATGAAGACACATCGATGGAAGACTTGCAGAAAATGATGATTGTGGCACTTATATACAGGTTGTTAGTTTGTTTCTATGAGGTAAGCTGCCAACTGAAGCAAATACTGCTTTCATAGTGTAATTTTAGGTTTCTACCAAGAAAAAGAATGAGAATTTCTGGAGCATCTGTACACACTTGTATTTTTTCACCATTTTTTAAATTAACATTTTTCAAGTAAAAACTTAAATTTTAGAAAGGAGACATTTAATAATTGCTTTGTTGTGTTTTTCAGTTTTGGAAATAGAATTACATTCATAAAATAGGTTAGGTCCAAAAAAATACTTACAGACTGGTTATAGAAATATACTTTTACTTGTGAAACAACTTCATAAACTATGAGCCAAAAAATACAGTAGATAATTTTGATTTTAACATTTTTAAAAAACTGTAAAAAATGTATTAGTGACTAATTGGAGAGGGGTGGGTATTGGAGATCAAACGCAGAGCCCACACATGCTAGGTAAGCCAAGCCTCTTTTTCTTTTTTAGAAAAGTCTCAGAGTTCAAGGGCAGATCTTGAATGCAGTTGGGACTTCTTGAATCACAGCCTACCCAGTAATTGGCATGACAGGCCTTGTGCCATCAGGCCAAACCTTTATGTAGTGTTTTGTTGTCAAGACAGGGCCTCATTATGTAGCCTGGCTTAATCCCAAACTTGCCAGTCATCTCTCCCCAGCCTCTGGTTGGTTAGTGGGCTTCTAGAATTCTATCTGTTGGCACATCCAGTGTAACTTTATTTTTGAGACAGGGTCTCACCCTATAGCCCTCTCTGACTTGAACTCACTGTGCTTACCAGGCTGACTTTGAATACAAGTTTCCGATCCTACCTGCCTCTACTCCCAAGTGCTGAGACTAAAGATGTGTGCCACCATACCTGGCCCTCTGACATGACATTTTTATAAAGAATGAGGTGATTTTAATAGAAAAAATTTTAATCTTTAAAATTGATTTAGTTAATTTTCTTTAAATTGTCCTTCTTTCCTTAGATAATTTGCATATGGGGAGCAGGGGGAGCTACTCCAGGAAAGTTCCTACTAGGGCTTCGAGTTGTGACCTGTGATACATCAGTACTCATTGCTCCAAGTCGGGTTTTAGTGATTCCTTCCTCAAATGTTAGCATCACAACGTAAGTTCTTTGCTTATCTTAATCTACTTGCAAAAAGAGTACAGTTAAGTCATCTTCTACTGTATAATGATGTCAACTGTACATGGCATATTCAGAAGTGATTAAGATTCTACTACATGCTAATTTCAAGGTATCTTGAGCTTCTGGAAATGTACTGACTATTGCATTCTCAGGATCATTCATACATTCCTCAGAATGAGTTCGTTAAGTGGCACAGGATTGTGTTCAGTATTCACTAGTTACAGGTTCTATACAGTGTTTTAAAATACTGGTCTTTTTCTTCATCATATACACTGTAATCATATGGACTTACATGGAAGTTTGTGTGTGTCTCATTGCCTTTGGCATAAATGTTCAAAATGATTCTATGAAATGTGTCGCAATGAGGAGATACTTGGGTGTTTTCAGTGCCCTGTGCCTAGCTTTCTTCTCTGGCTCTCCTGGCTCCAGCTCTTATATGTAGCACCCATGCCTGTAGTGAGGGTGCAGTGGCAATGGAAGCTGGGGAGGTGAGTGAGCTGTGATCGCTTGAATCAAACAATTTGGCTGATTCAGGGGAACTAAGACAACAAGCTCCAGAATTAGGCTAGATTTTGCTAGCATATGCACACTGCCTTAGAGCTTTGTGTTTTAATTCAGCTTTTTTTCCCCCCCAAGAGTTTGTGTAGCGCTGGCTGTCTTGGAACTTGCTCTGTAGACCAGGGTGGCCTCAAACTCAAAGATCTGCCTGTCTCTGCCTCCTGAGTAGTGGGATTACAGGTGTTGCACCACCATTGCCCAGCTCTGGCTACTTCTTCTAATAATGGTTACTGTTTACTGAACACTTCTCAGATACCAGACATTTTATTAATTTAACGCAGCATTTTGATCTCATTTTCACAGCTGTGGAGCATTAGTAATTAGAGAAAGAATGTGAAACCAACCAGTTTGGATTCAGAGTCCACACAGCCACTGACAAGCAAAACTAACATTGTTAGGATAATTCTCCATTTTGAGCTATTACTGAAAGCTTTTAAGACTTCTAATTACTGGAGCCCATACAGGAAAATGGATAAAAGAATAGATTGTGTTTCGGATAAAATAGAAAGTAGGACTGCAGTAGCATACCCAGTTAAGAAGATTCTAGAAACCCATGGGAATATGTGACTATGGAAAAGGGATGTTCTTCTAACAAAATAGAAAGTAGGTGTGCTGTCTCCTTGTTGGTGTCCCGAGGTATTTAAAGCCATGCACGTCAAAGTTGTAGTCTTCTAGGAAGCTTTCTTTAGGGGCTGAATAAGTAGTTTCACTGTATTGTGTGAAAGGTTTGAACTGTGTTCTGAATGTAGAGACAGCAACAAGAAACCTAGTCAGGAATGACTCATACGACCTGACGTGCTGCTTCTGCTTGCTTCCTCTAGGTCCACCATACGAGCTTTGATCAAGAATTTTTCTATTGCTTCTTTTTTCCCTGCTTTCATCACACTACTGTTTTTTCAGCATAATCGAACAGCCTATGACATTGTAGCAGGAACCATAGTGGTAAAAAGAAATGGAGTCAGATGATGCCCCAGAGCCCAGAATTCCACTCTTTGGAATAATAATGACAAGTCTAAATTATGTATTAAGGCCATCAGTATCTCTAGGTTACATTAATTGATGATTTTAAAAATTAGAGCAGTCACTACATTGTGATGCAGGAGACTGTTCTGAAAGTGTTGACTCTACTTATCCAGGAACTTTCCAGAAGGAAAACCTATTAAATTCAAGTGTTAAATATTTGTAGGATAACAAAGCAAATGGTTTTAATCAATATAGACAAATACATTAGCATTTAAGATAACCAAAATTTGCTGGAAGGATTTTCAGCTTTAAATTCTCCATTTTCTTTTGGCTTATCCTGGAGTGAAGATGTCCAGTTGTGTTTTATAAACACCTACATAACTCCCACAACTCTTCTTAGGGAAGTTGTTTTATGTGGGCATTGAGAAAGACCATCAACTCAACATCCCACTGGCTCCATGGTAGGTATTGGAGAAAAGGGCTAGTGAGGAAAGCCTACCAGTCCCTCACGTCATACTTCCATGTTGTTCTAGAATTCACTGCAGTAGTGGTGGGATTTTACAGCTTCTTACTGCTTATGTATTTGGAGGCAAGAACTTTTGTGATGATGATGAAAATATATTGTCATATCATTTATATTTAAAAAAAAAAAGGTAAGTTAGTGATTGCCTTCTCTGAGGGTAGAGCGGGGATGGGGATGTGATTTTTCAATGTAAATTCAGCTCAGAATTCATGTGCCCTAACATCCAACTATAAATAGGGGGGAAAACATTCAAACATTCCCAGTGTTTGCGCTCCAGTGTTCTAAATGTACCTGTAGATTCTATTTCTGTATAAGCAAATTCCTAACTATATTCTGTACAGTTCCATGACTGTCAAAACATCAAGGTATTAAAAGAGTTCCAGTGTTTTGTAATAACTTAAATACTAGCAGCCTGTGAAATATTAGTTTTCCCATGATAAATTGTTCTAATGCAAGACAGAATATCATCTCCAGACATTATTCTAGCGTCTTTAAGCTCATTTTGAGCCTGCTAGAGATGAAATTTGGGGGAAAATATTAAAGCAAACTTTTGCGTAGTCATTGTACTTTGCTCTGTTGGTGCAACATTATCGGGTTTATGTCTGTGTGCTTTTGTTGTGTCCCAGTTAGCTCGCTGTACGTTTTATAGTTTAAACTTTATTCTTACTCGTTCTTCTATGTGATTTTCTCAAGAAACACTAAATTGTATTGTACACGAGATCAATCTTTGTTCCTTGGTTTTAAATAGCAAGAATAAGCCATGTGTTATATTATTGTATCAACTTTCAGTGGGCTTTTCTTTGACATTTAAAACTGAAAATGCATTTACTGTCTACAGACACTTTAAGAATCTAATAGCTTATTGTAAAAGTTCATAAACCATGATTTCTAAAAATAATTTTACATTAAATCCAAAAAAACCCTATTACTTGTTAAGAGCACCACATAGAGAAGACTTGCTTGTGGCTCTGGCAAGACCTGATGGCTCTTCAAACTCTTACACTACAGATCAGGTACGGACACTACTTTTGCCACTGATGAGAAAAATAAGTTGAAATGTGCTTCATCCACCCAGCTCTAGAGTATTTGATTATTGTAGTTTTCACTGAGGGTATTTTTATTTGTGCAGTAAAATAAACAATTTCTTAGTTTAAATACTGCAATTTGCTTTGGGCAAGTTACTTAGATCCAGCTGTGGATTCAAGCTGTGCCATATAGGTGGTAAAAGTATTGCTTTGCCTCTACAATAAAACCTCAAACTAAGTTCCCTTTAGGGAAGAAATCTCAAGAGTTGAAATAAAAAGGAAAAAAGGGAACCTGGCATGTTTCTTCTTCATAGGGTTGTAAAGTGGAGCTTCCTTCGCAGAACATGAGTGTATTCAATTACAGAAATACTGATTTCCTATGTCTCATGCTGAAGCTATAAAAGGGCAGAAATGAAGATGTTCTTTTAATGAGCATGAAATCCTGAGCTGAAACCTTAGGATTGGAGTCTTGTTGATGCATTACCATTCAATCCAGACAATTGGGAAGAGATTTTATTTTAGGCAGTGAGAAAGTCTCAGCCATCACTGGCTAGATCTTGTTCCAACTTCTAGGTAGGAAAACTGTGATAACTGACCATAAACACATGCCAGTAGACAGTATTCTAAAGCATTGCTCAACTCCTTTTCTAGCACTGGCTTAATTCTCCCCTACTTCTCCAAGAAGGAGATCCTAAAAGTTTTAACTTTAAAAGAACTTGTTCACATCAGTGATTTGAGTGTTTCACTTAAACAACTGTTTCTGGCAAAGAGAAGGAGTTGAAATTTTACACTTGCTATTTAGAAGGTGGGACAATTAAAGTTTCTCATTGTTTGAGGACAATGCCTAAATTAACAGTATTCATAAACTCCAACAAGTAGTTTCAGCTTCTTTATTCACGTAACCAAAGGCCAAAGTCCTTACTCATGCCTGGGTGAAGTTCCTCATTTCAGCTGGTATGTGCAGATTTCCTTGTAGTTCACTTTAGAAAGGCTTCCCTTGCAAACAGTATCTAATGACCCACCTATAAACAAAAGTCACCATTCTATTTTTAATGTTTGTATGTCACCAATTTGTATTTTTGTCTCAATAAATATGTCAACAGTGTTATCTGTGTTTGTCTATTTCTTTGACAAGTTTTCCTAAATTAAACTAATAGGGCTGGAGTGGTGCTTCAGGGAGCTAACACTTGCCTTGAATATGCAAGACCCTACACTATCTAAACACCTATGAAAAAATTATGTCTAAAAAGTTACCTGCAAATGAATGCTACTTCAGGTTAAACTTACTGGTAGGTACTTAGAGCCATTACAACAATCAGATGACTAAATTTAAACTCCATCTTAATGGGAAAAGCCTTTACAAACCAGTCCTTATGGGCTGCCTTCCTCAAAAAAGACATTTACTCGAATTTGGACATGTTAACTGTAAACCCACAACTCGAGGTTGACACAAGAATACTGATGCAAATTTAAGGCCACCCTGGGCTACAGTATAAGACCCTATCTTTAGAGATTAAAGGGCATGGCTGCATTGGTGGTGCAAGCCTTTAATCCTAGCACTTGGGAGGCAGATGGATCGCTGTTGTTCGAGGCCGACCTGGTCTACAAGAGCTAGTTCCAGGACAGACTCAGAAGCTACAGAGAAACCCTGTCTTGAAAAACCAAAAAAAAAAAAAGGCATGTGTGCAAACTAATGCAGCCTGGTCGAAGTATTGCTCCAGGCAATTTACTGTTCTAAGCCAATCTACAAACTGCATTTGGGGGCTACAGTGGATTCTGGAGGGGAGGGGGAATGACACAGTTCTATACTACAAATATAGTCGCTATCTAGAAGGTCTTCACCATCCTCATTTTTCAATGTTATAGCAAACAGTTTCCATTAAAGATGCTACCCTTTCTAGAACTTGTTGAATCATTCTTGGTCTTTGGAGTATATCAAGTGTAGTATCTGTTCATTTACCCCTTCAATAATTTCCATTGAATTTTAAGCTTCATACAACCCCCGAGAAGGATATGCTAACAATAAAAACAAGTTGTTCCCAAGTTAAATCTTTACTTTGTAAAAAAAAAAAAAAAACTTTAATAAAATGCTAGTTATATTTTTTTCATTATTAATTTAAAAAAAAATATCTGAATTATACTTTTTTTCCTTAAGGCCTGAAATTATAATCACTACACGCAACCTAGCACTTAAATGCTTAAATTGATATCCACAGACCTGACAGAGTTAGAAAAGGATTGTTATCCAAAGTCAGTCTGTCAGTCTCTGGGAATATCCCCTAAAACGTACATTTACAAATCCCACTAATAATAAGCACTCTCAATCCCAGCCAGTACAATCAAGAGTTTACCATTGCTGGGCCAGAGGAGTACAGCTCCAGAGATGGAGCTGCCACCAAGACTGGAAAGCCACATGCAGCCCAAGAATCAAAAGTCTCAAGATCGTAACAGTCTTGCAGACTCTGGAGAACCAAAAGATCCCCAATTTTCATATAAACCAGAGTTCGTAGGAATTTAGTAAACTGCTTTTTAAAGTGTGTTTAAGGGGGGGGAGATACTAAGAGTAAAACTATTTCCTACACATTTTAGAGAAAAGGGATATGCCCTATTAAACCACTGTCTGGACCTAGATAATGCCTAAGAACTGGACTCCAAGGTCACTGTGAGGTCAGACAGGTTCCCAGTTACCTCTTCCAGCATTCACCGGACTCCAATCAAGCTTAAATGATCAGATAAATATTAAGGAGAATATTAGAAAAACAAAACTCTACCCTCATATCAGTATGTGATGATGGCCTAAGCTATTTTAGTTAGAAAAACACTTTTTTCATGAGGACAAAGCATTAGAAATTCTCAAGGTAAATTAAACTCAACTAACCTGAAGTGGAGCAAATTAAGCACAAACTAACAATAAATGCCAATCCTAATTACAGTAAAGACAAAAGTAAGATGTGCTGGCCCAAGAGTTCTTTCCTGGACCTTAAGTGAGCAAAAAGTCTAGTCATTCAAGTAATGCAGTAAAAGGCCCATTACAATGTTACAAGCTTTCAGAATGCCTGAGACATATCTCCAAGAGTATAAGCAATGAACATTGTTTAGGTATCTAGCAGGGAAGCTAGCAATACAAACAGAAAGGGTTGTATGCTTACCTTCAACTTTTAAAGGCGTGCTATACATACAAATTAAAGATAGCAGCAGGCAGAATGCAGGGGCTCTTCTGTAGACTGCAAACTCTGGTAACTCTTGGGCCTTGCCTGATTATACTCTTTGGGATTTCTAATCAACCACCTTTCCCACTAATGTTATGTGCCTCCACTATGAGAACTGTTAGCGAAACGTGCTTCATAAAGTTTTATTGATGGCATTTATCCCATGGTTTAACATGTTAATTATACTGTAATAAACATGGCTTTAATATTAAACTTTTCCTTATTATCCAAAGTCACCACAGTCCATTTCAGTAAATATAAAAATATATGCTTAATACTTTGTACAATACTGGTTTTTGGTCCAAACAAAACTGGATCAGAAAAGCCAATAAATTCAACTTTAAGAATCCCCAATTTTTTTTTAAAGATTTCCAAATGGATTTAGGCAACTTTGAATAATGGGATTTACATAATAAAATCTGAGACAAGACTAAACAAACAACAAAAATATGTCTAACACAAAATTAAAATTTCAAGTTCACAGATTTATGTTATGCCAAAAAGTACAGAAACAATATTGTATTTACAGAAGTTTCATAATAAAATAATGAAAAAGGCAAGACAGTCGATAGAATGAAAATATAGAAATAGCATATACTTATTAAATGGAGAATGAACTAGATCTAACAAGTCCTTAGCATGGACCATTCTTTAATCAGGCTTTATCAGAATTTTTCTGTGCACAATACATCCAACTCACTTCACACATACACCACCACAAACTCCGCATAGAAATCATTCATCTCAAAGTCCTCTAATCTATACAGGATTCTAAACTATACAGAATTCCCCAGATATAATTACAATTTCAATGCGTTCCATTAACGCTTTATCAACGCACATAGCAGTGCAGACAGGATCTATACAAAGCCATTCACCGTGCAGGCTCTATTCCTGGGTACAGCCAGACTATGCCAATCAGTGAATAATGTGCTGGGTCATAAAATGTTTTTGCTGAAGAATCAGTCAGTCATCAGTCTAGCTATTATTTTCAAAAGAGAATGAGATAAGGGAATGGGACTTCCGTAAAGAAAAATGAGGGCAATTCCAAAATTAAAGAAGTCCTTGGACAGATCTGACTTCCGATAAGCCCAGCCTGTAGTACAATCCAGTATCTGAAAGCAGGCACTCGCTGCTGATAAACGGTTGGGTATAACACCTTTGTGACCTTTATTTCCTGCGTCTAACAGCAGTCTTTATCTTGCGACCAGAAACTGAAGACCCGGAAGAAGAGAACATATTTTTCCCATTTGACCTGTGAAAACAAAACATTATGATGTTACATAACGCTCGGGACAGAGAACTCATAACCACTTAACACAACCAGCAGCAAAATGGGAAGAAGTGAGGAAAATGCTGTTGTTACAAGCAAACACTTTCTGCTATACCTGGCCTATAACTTGCTGCTCCTGTTTCAGATTATAATTTAATCCCCAAAATTACAATATCATAAACTGATACTGGGTAATACTTACTATTACCCTAACTATATTACTGCCTGATTTACTTTTAGAAACAGACACATCTTTACCAGTGTAAATTCTCAATGAAATTACACCCAATGAAATAAAATCATCTCTTACCCCAATGTAAATGACGCTGGAGACTGGCTGAATGGGAAGCCCCCTGAACCTGAGGGCTGGGCTGAGGCTGCAGGCGTGCTGGGATTTGCACCAAATGTGAACACTCCTGATGGATTATTGTTTGTGAAGTTGAAATTTGTAGTGCTGCTGCCAAATTGGAAAACAGAACCTATACAAATTAAGCAGAAATATCCCATTAATGACACAATATTGTTTAAGATAAACTTTGACCTAGACATATTAAACTTGGGAAAAATTAAGATCTTAGCAAGGCGTGATGAATGCATGCCTCTCGTCCCAGCACTCAGGATGCAGAGGGGAGAGAATCTATGTGAGTTCAAAGCCAGCCTGGGTCTAAGAGCCAGTTTCAGGTCAGCGAGGGCTGCCACAAAACAGAAATTTTAGAGTACACATGACCTAAGTACAAACACCAGAATGATGAACCCTAAACAATAGCCAAACAAAAGTAAGATGAACCTTACAAACCAATAACAAAAAAAAAAGAAAGGCCACACGCCTTTAATCCCAGCACTTGGGAGGCAGAGGCAGGCGGATCTCTGTGAGTTCGAGACCAGCCTGGTCTACGAGAGCTAGTTCCAGGACAGGCTCCAAAACCACAGAGAAACCCTGTCTCGAAAAAACAAAACAAAACAACAACAACAAAAAAAACCCTAAAGGACAGAATACTCAGAATTCACAAAAATAGAAAATGTTTTAACTTTCTATTCAGAGTGCACCAAGAGAAACACATACGCTCCCCAAGATCAATATCCTCTACTCTATAACATGCAAAATAGCATTTCCAAACAGCCAAAACTGATGCTAAGACCCAACAGCAAATGAATAGGCTGCCATTCAGTGATTCACTCTGCAACAGTGACAAAACCACATTCAACATGTAAAATTTAAGAGCCAAAGAAGCAAGACTGCATCCAACATGAGCCCACTTGTATAGATAAGTTACCAGGCAAAACTTTTATTTTCTAGGTGTCAGGAAACAAGAGTCCAACGGACAGAGCAGCAATCACCATTAGAGTGAAGAGAGAGGACTGTGATCAAAATGGCCTCTGATCACGTGTCCTCCAGTTGTCTGTACACACATGCAAATGTCCATATTAGATGACTTTGATGTTTGTAACCTTTTCATGGGCTCATATTTCAATTAGAACGATCAAAGGGTACAATTCTAAGAAAATACAGCACTAAAATACAGTGTAATCAGTTGTATTTTAAAAGCTACAATAAAGCCGGGCGGTGGTGGCGCACGCCTTTAATCCCAGCACTCGGGAGGCAGAGACAGGTGGATCTCTGTGAGTTCGAGACCAGCCTGGTCTACAGAGCTAGTTCCAGGACAGGCTCCAAAATCACAGAGAAACCCTGTCTCGGAAAAAAACAAAAAACAAAAAACAAAAAACAAAAAACAAAAAAAAAAAAAAAACCAAAAACCCACAAGAACTTTCGATGAGATGAGAGGTAACTAGCAGCATTATCCAAATGCTGTGAAGCAACTAAGCACAAGTAAGGTGAAACTTCCCAAAGGAAATCAAAACACTGTTCCACTGCAGCCTACAGGAAAACAGGGTGAAACAACCCATACCTAAGTCAGAGGAAGAAATGTTTTAAATATACTTTAATGCCATCAAATGCTGTAATGTTTGTAGGTGGATGTAAAACACCACACTTCACTATTGTGTTAAGTCTAAAACATCAGAAAATAAGATATGCACATGGTTTCAAAATTCTAAAAAAAAAAAAAAAAAACAGACACCAAACTCAAAGTATAGATTCCATGAGTCATTACACAACTTACTGGAATTGGGAGCTGTCCCAGAGCCAAATGCAGACTGACTAGGCTGCTGCCCAAACACAGGAGGTTGGCTGCTGCTTGACACTGCCCCAAAAGTAGGTGGTGCTGCGGGCTGGGAACCAGCAGAAAACAACGATGTTGAAGACGATATAGAGCCAAAGCTTGGAGGGTTCGGTTGGCTGGCACCTTGACTTTGTCCAAACGTTGGGGTCTGGTTAGCACCAAATGCTGGACTGGCAGATGGTGCTGAATGTCCAGTGCCAAATACAAAGGAGGATCCTGAGCGAAAAAATAAATCAACAACATCAAAGTTTGTAGTGAGATTGCTCTTGAGAAGCTCTGCAAACCCACAAACTAATTTCAGGCCACTTTACCTTACCTCTTACCTCGATCACAAGCATTGAATGATTAGAACAATGACACTATTTTCTAAAACATGCACAAAAACTTTAAAGAACAAAACTCTCTCTTTGCAACCAACAACCTTCTACTAGAAGAAGGGGTGTACTTAAGACGGAGTCTGACTCAGGCTAGCTTGGAACTCACTTAGCAACTTAGGCTCAACAATTTTTTTTTAATTATTTTCATTTATTTAATTATTTAGTATGCAATATCCTGTGTGCCTGTGCACGCCAGAAGAGGGCACCAGACCTCATTACAGATAGATGGTTGTGCGCCACCATGTGGTTGTCGGAAATTGAACTCAGGACCTATGGAAGAGCAGGCAATGCTCTTAAACACTGAGCCATGTCTCCAGCCCAACAATTTCTTTCTAAAACGATCTATCTTATATGTTGGGGAATATTATTTCAAGGTGTGTTACTTTTGTTTATGCTGTGGAATATTTGTTTAATGATGTAAAGATGTGTTGCTTTTGTTTATGCTACATTTGATTAACTGTGAAGCTGTGATCTTTAACACCTGATAGTCTCATAAAGAGCTGAACGGCCAATAAAGGGGCAGGAGCAAGGATAGGTGGGGCTGGTAGGCAGAGAATATAAATAAGAGGAGAAATGAGGAAGAGGAGGAGCAAGGAGAGAACAAGGGGAGGAAGACATTGGGGGCCAGCCAGCCACAAAGTAAGAGTGAAAATAAGATACACAAGAAGAAAAGGAAAAAGCCCAGAGGCAAAAGGTAGTCTGGATAAGTTAAGAAAAGCTGGCAAGAAACAAGCCAAGCTAAGGCGGGGCAATTATAAGTAAAAATAAGCTTCTGTGTGATTTATTTGGGAGCTGGGAGGCAGGCACCCCAAAAGAGCAAAAAACAACTAACAACACTTTTAAGTGACCTATAGGTCACTGTATGAGAACTCATATCCAATACAATCACTATCATCTGGCTGCATCAGAATTTGACATTTCAAAAGGCAACTTGGAAAAATTATATATTTTTCCTAAAAAATCAGGTTTTTTGTTTTGATCTTTCTTTTTTGAGATAGGGTTTCTCTGTGTAGCCTTGGCTGTCCTAGAACTCACTCTCTAGACCAGGCTGGCCTTAAACTCAAAGATCTACCTGCCTCTGCCTCTTGAGTGCTGGGATTAAAGGCATTCACTACCATGCCCAGCTTGAAAACATTATTCTTTTTTTTTTTTTTTTTGGATTTTCGAGACAGGGTTTCTCTGTAGCTTTTTGGTCCCTGTCCTGGAACTAGCTCTTGTAGACCAGGCTGGCCTCGAACTCATAGAGATCCGCCTGCCTCTGCCTCCCGAGTGCTGGGATTAAAGGCGTGCGCCACCACCGCCCGGCGAAAACATTATTCTTAAGAGTTAAATATATTCATAGGCTGGCGAGATGGCTCAGTGGTTAAGAGCACTGACTGCTCGTCCAGGACCCAGGTTCAATTCCCAGCACCCACATGGCAGCTCGCAGCTGTCTGTAACTCCAGTTCCAGAGAATCTGACATCATTATACCAATGCGTATAAAATAAAAGTTAAAAAAACGTTTAAAAGTTAAATACATTCAACCTGAACATTATTATGAACTGCATTAATATGAACTGCATTATTTCTCCACAGGTGAAAACTTACAATATTCTAGATATGGGTGACTTAGAGGCACTCAAATGTCACTTGATCAAGATTATAACCTGCAAGAATGTGCTACAACTGTCACACTTAACAGCAAAAACAATTCAACTACAAAACCTACTCTCCCCCATCACTAAGTTACCTGAAGAGCTTGATGTGGTAGCTCCAAAACTGAACCCGGAAGATGCAGTACTGTTACTGCTGGCTCCTGATCCAAACACAAATGGAGGGGCAGCTGAGCCAGTGCTGGATGTGGTGGCTGGCTTGCTATCTTGAGGAAATAACAAAGACTGAGATGTACTGGACTCTGTAGAGTTACCGAAGGCAGAGCTGCTGACAGGATTGCTGGCCTGTCCAAACACAAAGGCTGCCACAGGAGGGTTGGAGGAAGAGGTGGAACTACCAAATATGCCACCACTGGATGAAGTGGCTGGTGCACTGGAACTAGAGGAACTGCTATTCAAGAAGCTAAACACTGGCTTTGCTACACCTTGATCTGTAAAACAATAATTGAGAAACAAACATAAATCCTTAAGAACAAATTGTCTAACAAAATGTTCCTATTATATAAATTAAGATTATTTTATAGTTTGACTCATCAAATAAACATCTATTAACACTTTGAAATGTCAAAGTGTCTACCTTTTATGATTTATGGATTTTCTCTTTAGACAAAGACCTTCAAACATTCAAATAAAAAGTCCTGTGGCTATGTATATAAATTTAATAAGAAATACACAGCACCTCACATCCAAATCTAACTTGACTTTGTATTCAGAAACCAAATCCTGATAGAAGAAACGAGGTGTACTTTTATGTGTTTGACCATACCGTTTGTCATTTTACAGCAGCAGAAATTTATCCACATGAACAAATCAACCAGTTAACCTCCTCACAATACTGACTGGACCTCAGCATTTGCTAACTCCTGCTAACTAGTGCACAATGTCACACTTGTGGCACCCTAAATTAGCAATGTACACATCTATTTCCTTGGCTGACACTGTCATCAGATTGTTAATTAGTGCCTGCATGCCATTCTCAAATTCCTTGTCCATTCACTTTTCCTACAAATTTCAGAAGTAGCTTAGCTTGACAAGATGTATAAAATCTAAGAACTGAAATGAGGTGAACAGGAGAAATACTTTCCCCCAGGAATGGGTTCATTTTCTATGCTCAGCATTATCACCATTGTAAATTACAACACTTAGAACATACAAGTCATGTTTATGCTGTACAACTACTGATTGTCAACTTGGAGGGAACCTTTAGATTTTTACATGGTAATCATGAATCTATAACCCAACAAGCTTTCCTTTCCACTTTCCCAATATCTCAGAGCTCCAATGCTGCACAACATGCTATAGGTGAAGGTAAGGTCAAATCTGATCAAATGACAAGTAATTTTAATTCTGGTGTTTTTTGGTGGGGGGAGCAGCCTGTTTACAAATTTCCAAGTAAAAATAAAAACTGCTCGTGGCTATGTGAATTTCTCATTTGGGGGTTAATAATTCATTGAGTGTTTCCAAATTACTTTTCAAAGATGTTAATGAAAGTGTCCAATTTACAATCTTTGCATGTCTGAAAATAGCTACATTTTGCTTTTATGTCTGATCAAATCTGGCTAGTTACAAAATGGTTCAAGATTATTGCATTTGTAGGTCACTGTTTGATGCTGGGAATAAAACCCAGGGCTTTGCCCAAGTCTTTGAGAGTATTCTCTTTACCACTGAATTAAGAGCTAGCTCAGTCATTTCCATTTTTAAGACCAGTGTCCTTTTAACTTAATTTTTAACCAAATGTGTGTAGGCATCAAATATCTCTGAAGCTGGAGTTACAGGCAGTTCTGAGCCACCTAAAATGGGTGCTGGAATCCAAACTTGTATCCTCTTTAAAGAGCAGTATGCATAGCTCCAGCCTCGGTGTCTTATTTTACATTCAGAAAATACTCACGTCAATGTTCTAACATTTCCCTAGACCATTTAATTTCAAAGTCCCTACAAATGCAGCTGTCTGTCATTGCACTGCTCTGGGAAACCCCATTACAGTAGTCAGACTTTCTAGATGATGTTCTTCCTACTACTCCACCGGCCAGACAGCTTTACTTCAACAATCTTCTTTAGCTTTTTAATGGTTTTTTTTTTACCCTCCCCCTTTCTTAGTTCTCAAAATTATCTGTTTTCTTAGAGTTTAATTATATTTACTGCCTATGTTTCTCAAATGCTTTGACTCGTTATCCATGAGTGATTGTTTACAAGTGATTATACTTATAAATAAAAACATAAAAATGCATCAATTTTAATTATAATGTCCAAATGATAGAAAGACATATATAAAGTGTCCCATCTTGCACTTTCTATTACAGCTGTTTTTCACAAATTAGATCCCATCAGAGCCATGGGTATTTGGATCAATTAAAACAGAAAAGTCTGAGCTCTTTCCCTCAAGACTTCTAAACACAACTTGTAAAAAACAGTTTTTTAGTACTTACCAGTTGTAGTACTGGTTTGATTTCCAAACGAAAACGTGGGCTTGGCTAGCTGCTCCGACTCTTTCACAGATGGTTTTGCCACACTGAAACTAAATGTTGGCTTGGAAGCACTCTCATCTTTGGTTTGCTCCGAATTTCCAAAGGAAAATACTGGTTGACACTTTGGCTCCTCATTGTCAGCTTTCTTTCCAAATACCAAAGAAGTAGAAGTAACAGGTTCTTGCTGTTTCTCCTCTGTCCTTCCCAAAACAAACATTGAGGCAGACTCTACTTTACCAAAAGTGAACCCACCCTTGGTGACAGAAGAATCTTCTTTCTTTGCTTCTGTTGTCTTGTATGTGAAAGGGGTCATCGAGACACCCTTAGTTTCTATGGGTCCAAAATTGAAGCCACTCTTGTTATCTGAGGTCACTGTGGTGTCAGTAGCAGCAGTGGGAGGGTTACTAACACCTGCACCAAAGCTAAAGCCTGCAGATGAAGACTTTGGGAGCTCCTCTTTCTTTTCTTGCTGCCCAAGAGTAGATACCCCAAACTGAAATGGAGCTGAAGAAGCTGGGTTGCTTAAGCCAGAAGTCAGTCCAAACTTAAAATGATCATTCTTGCTGTCATTTTTAATTTCTTCAGGTTTGGAATCAGAAGACACTCCAAATTTAAAATCTCCAGTTGGTTTAGAAAACTTAAAGTTTGTATTCATGGAGTTTGTAGACCCAGAGTCTGATGAAGTGCCTAATTTGAATCCTCCCTGATCTCCAAATTTAAAATTTCCAGTGCTTGTAAAAGTTTGAGAAAGTCCAGAAGAGGATGACGGGATACCAAATTTGAAGGCTGAGGGTGCTGGATTTAAAGATGAAGATGTCCCAAAGCCTTCAAAAATAGAAAACACAAAAAGACACCAAATTAATGTGCTTATCCTGAAAACCACATCATAGGACAGCTCTGAAAAGGCCTATATGCCACTTCCATCTCTAAGACTGGAAGGTCAAGAAAGGTGAGAGAACATGTGTTGGTGAGGACACTGAGAACAGCAGGTACTTCCCCATCCAGTAGCTAGAGATCGAAACTATGAATGATTACAAAAAAAATCGAAATCATATATCCTCTAAAACTCAGCAATTTTAGAGCTGAGATTTGCCTTATGATAAATTGAGACACACAAAATACTGGGAGGATAAATTGAGACACACAAAATACTGTGAGGTCCAGGCAGCTTGAAGGATAAAAACCAAAAACATGGCAAAAGTAACCCTGAATAAAAACAAATGTGAAAACAAAAGGTAGGTGATATACAAACTTCCTGACAAGAAAGAAGGAAATCACAATATCTAAACGGCAGTGTTTGCTTAGGACAGGTATAAAAAGCCCTTTTGGAAGGTAAAGCATTGCACTAGCCTTTGGGAAAAGAGTTTGATACCAGCCTGGGCTACAGACAGAGTTCCAGGACAGGCTCCAAGGCAGAGAAACTCTGCCTCGGGGGAGGAAAAAAGCCAAGGGGAAAAAAGGTCAGGCTTTTGGGTGATGCAAATACTAGATTACTGGCCTATGCCACCATTTGTGTTGAGAGTTCTCTTGTACTCAGACATACTCAGAGGCTAAATGATTTAAAGTAAAGTCCTAAGGGTGTTAAGTTTTCAGTTATGGAATAGTCAAGTTCATACCCCAACCTGGAAACTGAGTAACACAAAATTCCTTACCCAGATACACCGATCTTGACACTAAGATGCAACTAATTTGATTTTACCATCATCCACAAATACAACAAAAAAGAAAACAAACAAAAAACCCAAGGACCATGTCTCATTTTCCATAATTACTCAGAGAATGGGTTCCTTGAAAAACAAATCTGCCCCCATATATTCACTTGTAACTAGGTATTAGAGAGCTTCTTTCAACGCCTTACCTTTAAACTCTGACTTTGTGCCTGGCTTTGCACTTTCACATGCTATGCACTTGGTAGAGTCTGCTTTATTTTGCACTAGGCACACTTCACAGTCCCAGCTGCCCTCAGGTTTTTTGAACTTATCCAATCCTAGACAGCCTCCAGAAGACAGAGAGTCAGAGGCAGGGCTGCTGTTTGAGGCAGATACCGAACCTAGAAGCAATGGGAAAACTGATGAAAAATTTAATTTACATTATCATACCATCTTTGGGTAGCTCTGGACATCCTGAAACTCACTCTTGTAGTACCATCCTTAATGACACCACTGACTACACATTTTTTTTTTTCAAATTTCCTTAACCCTTCCTATTAAACCATACACACAGCCAGAAAGGGAGCCTTATATTGTTCTAAATAGGACAGACTT
This sequence comes from Microtus pennsylvanicus, assembly GCF_037038515.1. Taxonomy (NCBI): domain Eukaryota; kingdom Metazoa; phylum Chordata; class Mammalia; order Rodentia; family Cricetidae; genus Microtus; species Microtus pennsylvanicus. The sequence continues at coordinate 85,699,952 of NC_134582.1, read as the reverse complement.
CTCATATTTCATTTAACACTGCAAATAAACATCTTGCTATAACCTTAGTGAGTTTACTCTTAAATTCAAGTTTGAGCTAATCCCAGTTTATCTGTTTAAAATTTGGGACTGGGATAATGGTTTAGTGGTTCAAGTGCTTACAAACAAACGAAAAGACCACAGTTCCCCTCTGAGATCCCTGAGAATTATAGGCATACCCCACCTATAATTCCAGCCTTGGAAGGTGAAAACAAGGGAACCTTAGAGCAAGTTAGCTAGCAAGCAGACTAATCACATTAGCCAGCTCTGTGTTTTAATGAGACCCAGCATCAAAGATATAAGATAGGGGAAAAGACCAGGCCACCACAGACACGCATACCATATACATGTGCACAGCCCACACAGACACATGGAATGAGAAAAACAGGTGGGCTATATTTTCACAAATTAGGGGCTAAGACCTGGGGAGATGGCTTAGTCAGTCAAGTACATATCTTTCAAAAACAAGAAACTTGAATTTGATTCCCAGTAACAGCATTTAAAGAGAAAATGTGAAAAATTAGGGTTTTTATGACTAAAGGGCTGGGTTTGCTGGCACATGGCTTTAATTCCAACACTCCAAGAGGCAGAGGTAGGCAAAGCAGCTGAGTTCAAGATCAGTCTGGCCTCTGTAACAAGTTTCGGGCCAGCCAGGGCCACACATGTCCTTAATAATGTCCAAATTCCTTCAATTATTACAGACATGTAAAATACAAGATGTAAATTTCAGGCAAAACACAAAATGCATGGCCATCTACATTGAAATTATTTGAAAAATAATTTTCCCACAGACTAGCCCCAAGCCTATTATTACTTTTACACATTCTCACTAGAAGCTATTCTACAGGTATTTATTAACGTAACTGAATTATAAGACATAAAGATTACTAAAATAATATGAAACAAATATGCTCCTGGTCTAAAAGGGGAAAAAATATATAAACAAACATATGGTAACACAACCAGCAAGTGACAGATCTTAAGTGTGCAAAAGAGGAAGAAAACAGAAAGGAGTAAGAAAGAAAATAAAGGTAATGACTCACTCAAATGACACTGGAAAGAGGAATCAAGGTATGATGTATAAACCAGAGCCCAGATACAGCCATTTATCCTTGGGTCCATCTACACAAGCTCTACCTGTTCATTCTCCCATAGTCATGGAAACAGTCTCAGCAGTTTTAAATATGTTCTATTCTCTTTTGCCAGCAAAATTGCTGTCTGGTGTCCGTCACTGATCCACTACCTACCTGACAAAGTATCTCTCACCTTCAGTGATGGTTTTAAGCACTAGTGTAACCATTTCCTCATCTCTATCTGCAACCCACACTTCCCTGCTTTATAAGCTTATCTAGAAGGCCCCAGTCTTTATATTTCCCAAGTACAATCAATCTGTCTGAGCCTTCTATTGTTGAGTTTTCTCATTTCTTTTCGAGAATTTCATGAGTACAATGTATTTTCATCATATCCACCTCTCCTATATTCCAAGAACTCCCATGACCTCCACCCACGTCTAAAAATGTATGTCCTCTTCTATAGTTGTTATTTGGATGTATGTAAAAAACACAAAGCCTTACCCACATGTTCATGACTGTAGACTAACCACTTGGACATGAGCTACCTACCTATCAGGGGGCTCATAACTGAAAAAAGTCTCCCTCCCTCAACAGCCAAAAGCAAACAGGAACGGGACTTCATAAGCCCTTCTCCCACTTGTGCTGGAATGTTGGCAGATATGCATGGTCTTGTGCAGGTCTTATGCATGTCACTGAAGGTTCATGAGTGCAAGAACCCTGTCACATCTTTTGCAGTATTCTTCCCAGCCTGGTCATCTTTTCTATGGATAGTTTAGTTCCCTTACTAAAACACTTAGTCTTGGTCTTATTCTAGTCACCTTCTTCAGAGATTATTCTGCCATAGTGTTTTCCTCTATATGGTTAATCCAAGTTCAATGTTTAATTTCTTCCAGGCCCTTAAATTAGCAGAGTTCAGCTTGGAGCTCTATCCCTTAATTCACTCAACTCACATCTACTCACTTGACTTCAAATATCAAACTATTTCCTATGATCTCAATCTACACCCCAGCCCTAAGTAATGAGCTGTAGGCCCTATGATGTAGCCAAAGGCCTCACAAATATATCTGAATGCCAACTTCAGCAGTGTGAAGTTAATCTATCTTTAACCATACATTGTTCTAAATCCTCCCTTATCAACTCCATCATCTCATTCCTTATCACCATTATCTGCCATTACATTACTCATAATCTTCTTAAGATGCCTTTGAAGTACACTGTTCACAACCATTCCTAATTCTAATTCTAGGGGATCTGATACCCTCATCTGACCTCCATGGTACACATGCATACATTCATGCATGCAGACATACATATAACACATACAGGCAAAACACTCATAAAATAAAACAAATAAATCTATAAATAACTTGAAAAATAAAGTTTAAGCCTAGAAATATGACTCAGCACTTAAGATTGCTTGCTGCTCTTTAAAAGATTTTAGTTCCCTCTAAGTCTAGTTCCAGGGAATCCAATACCATCTTCTGGCTTCTACAGGCTAGCACACATGTGCTTATAAACAGATGCACAAACACACAATCCCCCCCCCCCCCAAAATGAGGGCTGGAGGCAGAGGCAAGTGACTTCTAGTTCCAGGCCAAATTTGGTGTGTGTGTACATGTATGTGTGGTATGTATGTTATGTTTGTATCAAGTTCCAGACTAGCAATGCTTACATAGTTAGAACCTCTGCTTACGTAGTTAGAACCTATCTAAAAACTAGTAAGAAAAAAATTAAAATTTGACCAAATCATCCCTGTGCTGAAAATGACAGGGCATTGTGCCCAGAGTAAAGCTTGTGTCGTTTTCATAGGATTCCATTGTTCCTGCATATATTTACTTCCTGATTCAAAGTTTCATTACCCATCTGTCAACTCAGAGTTCTAGCTTCCTGCATGCCTTTTCTGAGGTGAGGAGACAGTGCCAGATGGGAAGAGTCAAATATTTTGAATGAGGATTCTGATAGCTCGTTTTTGACACCAGAAGAAATTAGAAATAGGGGCATGATTTAAGAGTTCAGGCAAGGAATCTGGCTAGTAACAGATCCCCACATTACAGAATACAGCTAATGTAATATGATATAACAAAAGCAGGAGTCTTCACTCCTAACACAAACATGTTAATTACTATCCATATTACCACATACTCCCAAAACGAATTTAAAAATGAATCAGTAATTCTAACTTTGAAAAAAGACCTCAAACCAAATTCCATTTCTCTAACCAAGCTAAGAATTTTTCACCAATTAATTAAATTGCAATCACTGTACAATCTGGTAGACAGCACATGGCTACAGGTAGCACCAATAATATTAAGAAAAGAGACACTAGCATAAAGCATGACTGCCTAGCTCTTAAAGAACCTCCTATAAATGACCACTCCCCTTCCTCATTTCTACAGACAAAAGAAGACAAGGCATGAAGGTCTGAGAAAGACTACCCCATTCTGAGAGCTTTCAGTTATCTTCATTTGTCAACCACATCAATTATCACAAAGAGGAATATTCCCAATAACTGTACACAAAAAGAGCAGGTATAGTATAGAATGAACCAGTTCACAACCTATTCTAAGTGAACAGGTAGTCTAATATTAACCACAAAGTGGTTTTTAAAAATTAGGATTAAGAAGAAATGTTCCATCTGCAACCGTTTAAAACACCAAGATTGTTACTGTTTCACAGTTAAGTGAAGCGCAAAACTATTCCATACAAGTGTAAAACATACCTGGTTTCTCAGACATACAGGAGACACATTTATTGTCTTCAGCCTTATTACAAACACAGCATACTGGACATTCCCAAGATCCCACAGGCCTTTTGAATTTATCTCCAAATCCTAGTGTACCAGTGCTCACAGTGCAGCTAGAAGAGGAAGCAGTCACAGGACTTTCTGAAGACACCGCCAACGTGAGGACTCGCTTCACACCAGTGCCAGGTTTGGGTGTTTCACAGGCTACACATTTTACGGCTTCAGGCTTATTTTGTACTAAACAGGTATCACAATCCCAAGTTCCTACTGCTGGTTTAAACTTATCTGCAAAGCCTGTCCCTGATGTAGAAGCTGGTTTGTCACTTTTGCTTGGTGTCCCAATTCCAGCCTGTTTAGCAGTTTCTTTCGGTGACAGTTTAGCTGCTTGACAGGCTATACACTTATTGTCTGTGACTTTGTTCTGGAGGAGACATGTGTCACACTGCCATGATGATCCAGCTTTTAAACTTTCTCCAAACTCAATTCCACTAGAAGAAAAAGTACTTATGGCTGGTCTTGTATAAACCATTGGGCTTGTAGTGGTGGGCTGAACAGCAGGAGAATCAACCTTTGGTGATAAAAAACCTACAGTGGGGAAATAAAAGAATGTTCTTTTAAAATGAGGCAGTGGACTCTGCTAATCAAAGCATTAACTGCAATATTATGGGAGGAAAACATTTATATTATCACCAAGTTAATACCATCCAAGAACTACTAAGGTTTTTGTCGGTTACTTACACAATCATATTTAATCTGGGTACATATGGCACTTAAACCTACTTAAAATTCTGTTAAGTATAAGAACAGATCATCTTTACACTACACATCACTTTCTCCCTCTAAAACTTTCTAGTCTGATGTTCTCGTTTGAACTTACTGTCAGGTACCACTGCTGTCCACATTTTATTCTCCTCTCTGCAGCAATGAACTTAATACTCTTCTTAGCCTTCCTCCTCATCCATCCCTCGTAGGTATTCCCACAGCTAAGTGAAGTGACCTTAATATCTGTAATCTTTGAGTGCTGCCTAGTCTTAATCCATTGCTGTGGTAATCTACCCTCAGTAACTCTAGCTAAGTCAAACAGGCATTAACTATCTGACAGAAGTTCCTCCAATGCAACAGGATTGTAAGGATATTTTGTTATACCTCACTATCTAGCTGAGGTCAACCTTGAGTGCATCACCTCCTGCCTCAATCTCTTGAGTGTTGGAATTACAGTGTACACCACCAAGCCTAGACAAGGATTATCTTTAATTGCAGTAAACTTTAAAAAGGCATAGTTTGATGAAAATCCCAAAGATGTGGCAAACCCTCTGGGCAGGCCTACATATACAAAGTGATTAAGATCCAATCTACACTCACAAAGAGGAATTTTGGTCACATAAACTGAAGTCAAATGCATGAAATCTCTCTTCAATACAATTTCAGAGTACTTTTATTTTGTTTATTAATGTTTATTAATGGTATATTTTGACAACCAAGAAAAATATTCACATGGAACTATGGGTTAGAATGGTAGGGTACCTTTCATTAAACTGATTCACTGAACTACTGACACAGTGTCCCGGAAATGTCTTTATTTAAAACCTGTAATGTACCTCTCACATTACATACACCATCAGGGATCTAGTTTTCCAGCTTTTAGTGCCACGGAAAAGAAGATTGGTAAAGGTGTTCCACTGATATCAAGATATTATCCAGCTGGGTATAGTAGGGCACATCTTTAAGCCCAGCACTTAGGAGGCAGAAGCAGGCAAATCATTTTGAGCTTGAGCTCAACCTGGTTAGTGTTTCTAAGCCAGCCAGGGTCACACAGTGAGACCCTGAATTCAAAAAAAAATAAAATAAAAAACCCAGTGAATTGCTTTTAGCCTAAAGGGAATACAATCCACGAACTTCTATATACTTCCCATGATTAGCAATTCCCTATCAGTTATGAGTTTAATTGCAATCAGTAAGGCTGGCAAAATCACAGTAGCAATTTTCTGGGAGCCACTACATGTTCTTTTTCCTTCCTTTGTCAGATTTTCCCAATTCCATCCAAATGAAGACTCAAATTTTTTTCTGTTTAAAGTTTAATTAAAGGGGACAAGATTATGAAGAAAAGTGTAGCTCTAAATATATGTGTGGTGAAAAAGTTACATAATTGGTTAATTCTAGTCCATGTACTTTGAAGTTCAGCCATACTTTGCACTATCTATAAAGGAAGGAAACTGAACCCAAACAACCTAATCCTTTGACCCTTGTTATAAAGGACAAGGTTATTTTTTAAACCTTAATCCATTATTTTTCAACCTTAATCCATTATACACTGAATACACACATCTGCTGAGTAAATATGCATTCTTTCTGGGCTATTAGGTTACCTTATTTAGAAACAACCTTACATCTATATACTATTCATTACAATTCAAACTTTAAAAATTCTCTTTAACTTCAAACTGAAAAATGTATTCCTATTTAATTTCTAGTCATCCTCTTCAAATTACCTGTTACCCTGACCTGATCATTACATGTTTTTATATGTAGTCACTCAGGTATAATATAATTAAACTATACCTGAGTACATATAAAAACGTTAATAAAAAAATAAGCATTGCACTAACTACTAACTTTCAAGTCTTGAGCATTATCCTTCAAATAGATAACACTTTGGCAAATTTAGCCAATTTGTACATAATACCAAACTAGAAAATACTGTGAGATCGTAGTCCAATGCTATCATCAGAAAAAGGCATGACAATAAAAAAGACAGAAAAGGGTGGCATCTTCTCTTTCAATATCCACAACTTAAAGAGATAGATTTCCCTGTGTCATGGATTCCTTGAATGACAAAGAACTAAGTGAAGGTTTCTAATACAGTTCTCATTAAAGAACTGACACGGTACAATATCTACAAGAATCACAAGTCACCTTTCTATGCATTTAATGTATTTTTTTTAAAACTTAAATGTTAACAACATTCATGACACTGTTAAGTTTCAATAGAGATTTTTACAAGGGCAGCCACTCACTTACCAGGGGTCTTCAGAATGTCTAGAACACTTCCTTCTTTCAGAATCTTTGCAGGTTTAAAAGGGTCCTCACAAGTGGCACTTCGCTTCTTATAGTTTGAACTATTCACTACAGTGTTATCTTGAGCTGTAATTTTTTAAATTATAAAAGTTATTAAGCCAAGAAAAAATACCAGTGGATTAGAGTTAAAACAATTTCAAAAACAACTTTTTGATCAGTTTCTAAAACTTTGAAAGTCACTGCAATTCAAAAATAATGGGCAAGTAAAAAAGAGCAGAGGTAATCTGCCATTGCAAAAGTAAAAACTATTTCGTACATTGTACATTCCCCTCAAGCCCCCACGCAGAGAAAAAAAAACTGTCAGCCAATGAACTCCCTGGAAGACAAACTGAAGCAATAGCCATATATGACAAATGGGAAGTTTGTCCAATACCTGAAATAATAGATCTGATCAATAGCAATTGAAAAAATCTAACCAAAGTCATTTTCAACTGGTTTCACACCGAGAAACCCATGCTATGATTAAAAATATCCCTGTTGTAGTACAACTGTGGTAAAACAGAGCAGAAAATAAGATTTATATATAGAGATTAGCAGCTGCTGATAATGGCTGAATAAGTGATTATCACTTTGCTTTCACATTCAATAATCATAACTTTACTGATTTTAGTAAAATAAGGCAAAGTAATTTTTACTAGTTTTAATATTTGTAGGCTTTGCCTACAAATATGTATATGCACTATGTGCATATCTGGCATGCATAAAGGTCAAAAACAAGTCAGATCTCCTGGCAAAAGAATTAAGAGATGGGGGCTGGAGAGATAGCACACAGACAGAATATTGTATACATAATGAATAAAAAAAAAAAAAGAATTAAGAGATGGTTGTAAGCAGTCACGTAAGTGCTGGGAAATGAACCCAGGACCTCCGTAAGAATAGTCAGTGCACTCAAGTGACGAGACAATCTCCAATCCTCTAAAAACCAATGTGGCCAGATGTGGTGATGTACAACAGCCTTAACCCCAGCAGTAGAAGGAAAACACAGAGGCAGAGGAACAAGAATCTCTTTGAGTTGGAGGCCAGCCTGGTCTACACAGTGAGTTCCAGGACAATCAGGGATGTACAGAGCCTGTTGAAAAACAAAGTATCAGAATAAGTGACCACCTAGCATGAGCAAGGACCAGTAGAGGTGGGTGAGTGAGGAGTGGGGGAGGAAGAGAAGAAAGGAGGGCGGGAGGGAGGGAAGGAGGGGAAAGGGAGAGGGAGAGAGGGAGGGAGGGGGGGAGAGAGAGAGAGAGAGAGAGAGAGAGAGAGAGAGAGAGAGAGACTGACTGAGAGAGAGAGACTGAGAGAGACTGAGACTCAATCAAGCCATTTCTTCAGCATGGAAAACAGGAGTTTTTAAGACTTAATGCTACTCTCCAGCCTCATGAAAAGCACAAGCAAGTGAGTCCACTGTGCTTCTGTTCCTATCCCTGTGCCCCTTTTTCTTTCCCTTCTTGTCTAAATTACCTTTGCTCAAAACTCTTGACCTAGAGATCTCAACTCAGGTGTTTTCTTATTTCCCAAACACCAAAAACCACCACTACCACAAAAAACTGTTTTAATGATCTGACTAATTTCATCACTCGTGATGCAGTGTTTCTTCTGTTCAGAAATGACGCATCCACTTATCTGATGAAGCCAAAAATGCATAAATAAAAACGTTTATGAAGTGAAAGTAATCAACACTCAGGTTCACCACAACTACAATGTAAATAAATCTTCGGATTGTACTAAAATGTGACAAAAAACTTAATACCTTATTCTGCCTACCTATAGTGAAAAAATGCAACATCATGACCAGTTCACCATAAAGCAAACTACAACAGTTAAATGTGACTCACTGTAACAAAGAGCACTGCTAGAATAGCTTCCACTGACTTTTCCGAGCTGATTTTCTTCAAATGTAAATACTTTCAAGAATGACCAATGGAGAATTTGAAATGCTCTTCTAACATAAGGGTTTGTTTGTGGTTTTGTTTTTTGGTAAAGATTGTGAAACATATTTTTCACTTACCTGAACTACTTAAAATTGGTTCTGAAGAACTATTAAAATGAGAAAGTTCTGTTTTTGCAACAGGCACACTAAATGTAAATCCAATCTATAATGAGAAAAGATATTTTAAGCTGTCAAAATATCATGAAATAAAACTCAGCTTTACATTAATCAAAGGGTATACTATATTTTACTGATTATAAAAGATAAGTTTTTCCTATTTTGCAATTCCTAAATTTAGAACTCATGAACTAAATAAGTACTGAGTACCTTGATGCATGGCTCTAGTCCCATATCAGGGAGGCTAAAGAAGAAAGAAGTACCTGAGCCCAGTTTGAAGTCAGCCTACACAACATAACCAGATACTTTCTCAACTAAATGAATTAAAAACTGTATGTAGTGAATAAAAAAATTATATTAACAGCAACAGCATGTAGTTTGACAGCATCTTAAATTCTTATGCATTTTCTTCTTTCAAAGCATTGCATAAAACATTTAGGAGATCTTAATCCCCAGGTCCTGGACCTTTGAACACCATCTTACAAATATGAGGTTTGGGAGACAAGGATGCAAGAAAACTACATTTACCTGTAATGTCTAACTATGACAAAAAGAAATAAATAAAATAAAAAACAAGCATACAGCCAAAAACCTGAAAGCAAGCCAAGTGTGGCCTCTGATCCCAGCACTCAGGAAGCAGAAGCAGGTGATCTCTGTGAGTTCAAGACTAGACTAGCCTATATAATGAGTTCTAGGCCAGCAAGGGCTACACGGTAGGATCTTTCCTCAAAAAACAAAACAAAACCCCTAAAGACAGTATGTAAAGATGATATATATGATGGAAATTTAGTCAGCAGGAACATTAAATGTATATATTATTCTTACCCAAATAGTTCCCAATTACAAAGAAACAAATATATACTGTATAACAATACCCCAAACAGAATTTTCAAGATTAAAAGTGATTCAGGAGATTTTAAATGCAATGATGTAATTGCTAAGGTCTTTTCATCTAATTTATGGGATAGCAATTAATCAGCATTATAGGACTCTCTGAAGTTACAAGGGAACCCTGACTATACACTACATCAAAGTCATGTTAAATTTCTAGAGTATAAATGAATGCAAATGAATGTCCTTCTTTGGGAATAACTGGAAAAATGCTAATGAAATCAAAATATGTTCACTTTAACTGCACAAATGATACAGAAGAAAATGCACACACACCTATCTAAATATGCACTAAAAATTTCAAAACACCTATTTGCTGTATACTGAATTTTTAACTTGAAGAAGTGTTTGACTACCAATGAAATCTTAGGTTTGATTTAAAAATAAAACACTCTGGCTTTGGAGTCAATCTTGAACCACTCTTTTTTGGGTACTTACAGACGCTGGAGGTAGCACATCTGCCTGCGTAGACTTTACAATGGGAGATGAAAATGTGAACACAGGACTGCCAGTGCTGCCCAGAGACGTCTGTGCCTGCATTTTTCATAGTAGTGAGAAATGACACAAAAAGAGATTATTTATGAATGATAAAATAGACTTTAAGAAATTATTTCAAAGAAATAACAGCATTCTTTCCACTTAAATTTAAAATACTTTTGACTTCTTAAAACAAAACACTAAAAACTGCTTTCCTGAACTGGGAACACTGTTTGGAGATCAACTTTCTCACTTTCAGTCTAGAGCATAGACAGTTATCAGATTGGAATAATCCCACTGTAAACATACATTTTAACAAATAATAAAACACCATTTTCATTCTTGGGGTAAGAGTGGAGACTTCCCAAAATGAAAAGGGCCCTAGAATTAATTCCCAGCACCAAATCCCCAATATTTTTTCATTTTTCTCTTTTTACTTTGAATTACTGACTTTTACAGTGAAAAACCATTTTAACATAAAGTACTGGATTAAAAGGAATAAGAAAAGAAGTCACTCCACTCAGAGTGGGGTTCTGTACCTTGTTTGGTAAGGACTGAGAAGAACTGACTGGTGACGATGAGGAAGCAGGGGTCACAGGGGAACTAAAACTGAAGACAGGCAGTGAGGAGCTGCTGATTGGTAGAGAGATCTGCGGTAACACTGGTACTTCCACTTCCTAAAACACAGCATGTTTTGTAATGATGTTATCTTTCATGTCATACTTTTATCTACTTATTTTCAAGGAGAATTGACATAGTTATGAGCAAGTTTAAACAGGAAAAAAGAAAATAGGCCCCATGCAATAATATTAACAAGAGGTCTTGAGTTAAAAACCTAAAGACTTAATTAAATTCCCAGTTGTGCCACCAACTGCCATGTAATTTAATTTCAGCGCCAATTTTCTACTTTATAAAAATGAGAGGGGAGCTAGCAAGATGGCTGAGTAGGTAGAACTGCTTGCTGCAGAAGCTTTGGCAACCTGAGTTCTATCCCCAGAGCCCAAAAGGGAAGAAGAGAACCAACTCCTAAAAGTTGCCCACTAACTTCCACACATGCACCATGGCACATGTGTGCTTCCCTCTCTCCAGCACCCTCAACCCCTCCCTCTCCTCTTCCCTCATTCATGGAAGGCCATGAGAATAATTTCTCTCCCCCCCCCCAAGTATTTTTTAAAAGGGGACAATGCAATGTCTTCCTCCGTACCACAATTATGGTTCCACTACAACACAAAGCCATACATGGTCTTAGAAGAACAACCATGTACACATGTCCCACTTACCAACATATGAAATATCTTTTTAAATAGCAAAGCAATACACCATAAAAACTACAAATTGTACCTATTTTATGATCAAAAGACATTCAAAGCTCCAGTTTTCTTTCAAGACAGAGACATGTCCGTCAATTCACAACACTCCAGTGACAATCAGAAACAACCTCCAGATCAGCAAGTAGCCAAAGCCCTTTACGTCTATAATCCCAACTCTCCTGACGAGACACATAAACTGCCAAAGTTTCCATTCTAGTGCTTGAAAGGAACAGTAGAAAAACTAACCAAGAAAATGGTAGAGTAGAAAAACTGCCACTTCCGTAACAAGCTATAAAACCAAATACTAACAGATATGGCATTCAACTTTAAGTTAAACATAAGCTGAACTGGAGAGATGACTCAGTGACAAAAAGCACTTTCTGAAGTGTGAGGACCTGAATTCAAATCTGAGAATCCACACAGATCCAGAGGCAGGTGAACATCTGAAATCTCAGTGTTCCTTTAACAAAATGGGAGGCAGAGGCATGAATTCCCAGAACTTTGCCAGCCAACCACCCTGGCATGCACAGCTATGAACAACAAAGAGACCCAGTCTCAAACAAAGGAGAAAGCAAAGATCAATGTCTGATGTTGTTCTATGACTTCTACACATGTACCCTGGCATGTGTGTGCCCACATTCACACATACCAGAAAAAAATTCACCATCAATGAAATATAAGTTTAAAACTTTAAAATATACTTCTGGACACACTATGGGTCAATAAGCATACTAAGAAATATTAATTAGAAACAAGTAAGTCAAAGCATTATGTCCCTGGGTTTGGAGAGATGGCTCAGTGATTAAGAGATCCAGGTTCGATTTCCAACACATAAGAGAGTGGCTCACAACTGTCCATGGCTCCAATCTAAAGAATCCAATGCCCCCGTAAGTACTCCATGCACAAAACACCAATACATGTAAAGTTTTAAAAAGCCCTACAGTCTAAAATTTAAATAAACTAGTAAGTTGAACATCTTCTTAGAGGGTAGTGAGGACCTTAAATGAGTTAGCTTGGCTGAAATCACATTTAAAGAATGAAGTGGGGAGGGAGGGCTGAAGAGATGGCTCAGCGATTAAACTGGCTGCTCTTCCAGAGGTCCTAAATTCAATTTCCAGCAACCACATGGTGGCTCACAACTATTTATATAGTGGGGTCTGATGCACTCTTCTGGCATAAAGGCATACATACATATAGAGCATTCATACATAAGAAAAAAATAATGAATCTTTTAAAAAAAACCGAGACAAGAACTGTTTCAACTCAAAAGGTAGAAAATGAGCAAACTCCAGTCAACTTAACCAGTCTTCAATTAGTCGCCATCCTCTATATCCAAGCAACACCAAAAATGCAATTATTTTTAAAATTGTATTTCAATTGTGTGTGGGGGTGCCCACACATATATGCCACAGAGCACATGTGGCAGTTAAAAAAACAACCCACAGAAGTCAGATCTCTTCTTCCACAATGTAGGTCCCAGGATGGAACTCAGGTCACCAGACTTAGCAGCAGGCACTTCCCACCCACTGAGCGACCTCACCAGTTCAAGAACTTAGCCTTATTTAAAAAATAATCCCATAGGGGAAAAAAATGAATAAAGAAAAACCTAAATGGCCACAAAACACATCCAAAAGTCTACTCCTTCCCATTAGACAAGAAAATGCAAAATAAAACCCACTGACATTTTATAGCTATCACACCAGCAATGAGTCAAAACAAAAACAAAGTGCTAAGAAGAAAAAGGAATAAATAAATAAAAGATCCACCTATGATCATGTGAAGTGTTGTGAAGAAGAATACAGTAAAGTCAAACACATTTAAAGACATGTGCCAACCCCTGCAGTCCAACAATCCCATTCCTAGGTAAATATCCTCCAGACCAAACTGCACATGGCAAAGGAGAAGTGTATAAATATTCACCTTAGCACATACTGGGAATCAGCCCAAATGTACCCTGATGAGAGAATGGATTAATTGTAGTAAATCTGCACAAAGGATAAATAGCAGAGAAATTTAAAACCCATCGTTCCATTTAACATGAAGTAACACACTTACAGAGAGAGAGAAAAGGCTAACAAAAGTGGATTGAGAGACAGAGAGAATGTTAACAAAAGCACGAAGTGTTAATCATATGTACATTTGATAAACAAACAAAACTGTAAGGCAGTGCCCAGAGAGTCAAATAATTTCAATGGAAATTACCTCACACACACACACAAAAAATGGTATTTCTGTTTTAAGTTATTTTATGCAATTCATGAAGTGGAGGCTCCTAAGTTAAGTTTTGGATAAGCACATCTAAAGGATGGTTTCAACAGTAGATAATTTTCTATCCAAATCTTCCCCTAGCCCCATTTCTGTGGGTCTCACCTCACTACCACAATTTCAAAGTTTATAAAATATGAGCCTACCTCCTCCTCTGGAGGTTTAGAAGCAGCAAAGCGTGTTCTCTCTCTTCTCATCTTGCCACCTCCAGAAGATAAACCGTTGGCTGCAGGAATACTGAAACTGGGATATGAAAAGCCACTAGCAAATAAAAAGAAAATCAGAACAATTGATATATTATTTAGTCCCAGAAATTGTTAAATGAATATCCAAACACCGGAACAGCTAACAAGACAATCAATGTATAGCAAAATACACTTTAGACTTTTTCTACATTTATTTTGTTCATGTGTGCAAGCACATGAAAGCACACAATCATTACACACAAAGCTTGTTAGGGCAATGAGGCAGATTTGGGGAGTCAATTCTCTACTTCCACTATGTAGGTTCTAGAGATTGAAAACAGGTTTTCAGGCTTGGTAGCAAGTGCCTTGACCTGCTTAGCCATCTCACTGCCCCCCTAAATATACTTTTTAATTTTCTTAAAGACTGTTATAAATATGAACCTTACAAAAAAAAATAAAGAAACCCAGTTGTATATGAAATGACGTTACCTTTCTTGCTCTCTATTTTGTCTTGAAATATTTTTTTCATTTACAGCCTGCAAGAAAAAGAATGTAATGAGGATCTTATTTAAAATTCATTGTTTGCTGGGGTGGGGTAGTAATTAAGATAGGCATGCCTCGCACTCAGCATGTGGCTGAGACTAGACTTGAATTTCAGATCCTGTCATCTACACTCACCAACTGCTGGGATTACAGGAATGAATATGCCTGGCTTAAATTTTTCTTTTTTGGTGCAAGGATTGACTCAAAGTTTTAACACATGCAAGACAAATACCTCTACCACTGAAGGCTACATCCATAGCTACAAATTTTCTTAACCTTCTTTATCCTGGAATATGTAAGGCATGCTCTTTGAATGCTAACCAAGAGTTACAATTGTACTATGTATTATGAGTATATAAACAAAATGTCATTGATCAAGTATTTAACCAAAACACTAGTACAAAGTTCCCAGTGACCTTGAGAGAGGGGAGGAACACTACTTTCCTTTTTGCTATACTAAATGCACAGATAACTTTATAAAGACAGAATCTCTGAGATGCAAATTCTTTGCACTGAAAAGAACTAAGGCTTCCTGTAGAAATGGCCAGTTACAGGAATAGAGAGCTAGAAATGTACAAGACTCTAATTATGTAAAAAGTAAGGTGCTCAAAATGATAGGGCATAGTAAAAGAGCACTGGAGTCCATTCAAAGACAGATACAGGGGGAGAGAAACATCAAAGTAAACAACTCTAACAAACTATTTTAGACTATTGAAACTAAGAACTCAGTTGAAGTAAATCAAATACAGAAAAGAGATTATATAGCAAAGGGTTAACCAATACATGGAGAAAGAACAATGGAATTAAAGATCTACTTCAGTAGAATCAACAAACAGCTTCAGGCAGGAACTCGCAATGATGCTAAAAAAGATCAAAAATAGGCACACTATGTCCCACCTGAGCACTAAGAGCCCAGATCTTCTTCAGTGGTTAACCAAGAATAACCAGAATCTAGAACCATCCCGGACAATCGGACACTGCAGGACATTCTACAGTTAACTAACTTCTGCTTTTCAAAAATATTCTAGATTAATGGAGACTACAAATAATAATCTTGGGACATTTTTCTTTTGGGACATCTGCTTAACATCTAAATAAAACCTGCAGATTCGTGTTGCATCAACATTCCTTCTAGGGTTTGAATATGATTACAATCCATTTTATGAAGTAATATTCTAAAAACAGTAAAATATTTGTGTATACTGTAATTACATAAACCCTGAGAACACAGAAAGTTATTAAAAACTTTAGGAGAGAAATGATGATGAAAATGTTCTAAAATGGAACATAGTGATGGCTCAACACCTTGTGGATATGCTAAAATCACTAAACGATAAACACAAAATAGTTAAATTTATGGTACATAAAACATCTCAAAAAACCCAAAAGTAGCATTTGAGCTTTGTTTGGATCTTAGTTTAGAGAAGTAGATATAAAAAACATTTTAAAATATTATTTCCATTTTAAGGTGCAGGAGAAATTCAGTCAAAAGATATGACATTTGAAACACCTTTTAGAATTCAGCAACACAAATAAGACAAATAGATAAGTAAATCTAATAAAACTTATCTAGGCAATGAATATGTAAAATTTACCCACAAAGATTTAGGATTTGATCAAGAAAGTTATTTTTAAAGGTTTAGCAATTCTAACTCATTAGTTAACAGGCATCATATAATTACTAGACTATACCAGCAGAGAGGTCTTCTACTTTAAATAACTTTTTTATCTTTATTCACTCCAGCTAATACTAAAAGACTAGTTCAAGAAGAAACAGACTGGTAAAAATTAATAACACAGACAGACATGGTAGTGCACACCTATAATCTAGCACTTAAAAGGTAGAAGCAGTAAAACTGACATAAATGAGGCCAGCCCAGTTGTGTCCTGAGTTCCAGCCCAGCATAGCTACATAGCAAGACACTGTCTTAAGAAAACAGAATAAACAAACAAACTCACACTGTTCTTTTTATCTATCCTTTGATTAGTCTTCCTTAAATCACCAGATGGGGTCAGAGATGGTTTAAAATAGATAGTTCTATTTGTTGCTATGGAAACTGGCTTTGGGGTCATTAGTCTCTGAACAGGGGGATACTGAGAGTCCACCTTATAAGAAAACAGAAATCAAAAATAAACATTTTTATTTATCAGTGGCACATCTAAAAATTATTTCAAAATAACTAATGTGACCTAGAGATTATTACGTAGAGAAATTAAATAAGCAGATTAAAATAACAAAAAATTATAAACCAAAGGCATTTAATCTATTATTAATACGTAAATATACATATATCTAATTCTAAACTATTTTGCAGGACTGAATTTTACCCCAGATTCAATAGCTTTTCACACACAAGCATACATATACCCACACAAAATGAAACTATACAATATTCAAGACAATTGAACAATTCTAACCTTAGACAAGATGACTGATGGACATGGCTAAAACTTATTTTTATGCATTTCCCCAAACCTCTGTTTCTATTATTTTTTCCATTGAAAATTAAGATTGCTGTTTACAGGGGCTAGAGGGATGCCCCACTAGTTAAAAAGTACTTGCTTCTCCACAGAGGGCTGGGTTTGGTTCTCAGCACTTACAAGGCAGCTTTAGCCTCCAGTCCCAGGAATATGAGGCCCTCTTCTAGCCTCTAAGAGTACCAGGCACATACATGGTGCACACATATACATGCAAAAAATACTCACATTTAAAAAATAACTTTTTAAAAATGATTTATAAATAAGTTATAAAAATTTACAAGTTCTTAAAATACATATGCAAATCTTCCTCTCCAAAGTGGTTTATCATTATTTTAAAAAACAAATGAAACCGAAACCAAAGGGCTTATGTAGGCGGAAGTTTCTGTCCTGCCCTGCAGCTGTTCAAACCCAAAGAAACACACAGAGACTTATATTGATACAAACTATTTGGTCTATTAGCTCAGGCTTATTGTTAACTAGCTCTTATAACTTAAAAAACCCGTAATTCTTACCTATGTTTAGCACATGGCTTGGTACCTTACTCAGTGAAGCATTCTCATCTTGCTTCCCTCTACATGTGGCTGGTGACTGCAGACTCAGCCTTTCCTTTTTCCCAGAATTCTCTTAATCTGGTCCCCCCACGTATACTCCTTCCTGCCTGGCTACTGGCCAATCATTTTATTAAACCAATATCGGTGACAAACCTTTACAGTGTACAAGCGCATCATCCTACAGCAGGCTTATAATGTGAGTCTAATTGATAAAGCATTTAAGACTTCCAGACTATGACATGACCTAGCTTTGGGGTCTAAGTAACCAAGTGTTTTGCACATACTCCTTTGCTACACTGAAATAAAGTAAAAGTTTTATTGGTGTAAGATAATTATACTGTGTCCATAAACTGCCATGCAACACATAGTCCATTCACTTAGCAACAGCTGACAACAATGCTGGTTTCTAGGGCAAAGCCTTCGGTAAAGTTCCTATAGCTCTCTCCTTAAATCCTCAACTCAATGAGACAATTTGTTACACATGACACATGACCAATACTGTACTCTGGCTTTTTAATTTCCAGCAACTTATAAACATTTGTAGTACTTTCATTGACAAAAATGGCACAACCCTAAAATTTTACTTTTCAGATTCAAGAGTCTGAAGAATGTTAACATTTTATATTAACAGCATAACAGAGGCTCAAAGCAGATCCCTCTTACCTAACTACAAACATCTAAGTAACCCTAGGAATTCAAACACTGTTCCAAAGGGAAAGAAAAAAAAACTGTAGCTTTCGTCTTTTACCATACTCAATAAGAATAATTATAAAGACATGGTAACTCATTTAATCTCCACAAATAATTCATATAATGTTAATTTTATGATTTTTAATTATTATTAATGATATAATAAATTCTTTTATAAGTAAGGATCCAGGAATCTACTTTTCCTGGAGGACACTTAAATAGCTATAAATAAAACACAGGACACACCTCTCCAACACCATTACTAAGCATTAACCTCCCTCACAATAATTTTAAAAGCTAATTTAATCCATAGAAACTACACAAAAAGGCACCAAGACTGTATATTTTATTAACTCCAATATCCTCAACTAGTATTTCAGCTGATGAAAAATATGTACTGAAGCTCTGTGATTCACAAGATTTAACATGCTGGATAATAAAATTTCTTCAAAAATGACTATTTCGCCAGGCGGTGGTGGGACTTGCCTTTAATCCCAGCACTCGGAAGGCAGGGGCAGGTGGATTTCTGAGTTCAAGGCCAGCCTGGTCTACAACTAGTTTCCAGGACAGGCTCCAAAGCTACAGAGACTGTCTCAAAAAACAAAAACAAAAAAAAAAAATTTACTATTTCAATGAGGGGATAAATTTATTGCACTTTTAATGACAAACATGTGAAATGTTCACTCCTCAATTTATATCGATCTATAAATTAAGAAAAAGCTGTAAAGACAGTCATGAATATGAGGACAGAATATGTTGTTCATCCCAAGGCTGTAAGAAAAGTTACAATGCCCAGGGTAAAAATAGCTCCTTTTACAAACACGTTCCTTAGCGACTACTAGTCTATGCACTTGCTAACTGTAAACACAGAGCTGCTGACGTTTTTACACAGCTTACCTTTTCTTTTTTGGCCTGAAAAGCTGTGCTGTCTATCCCACTCCTATCAAGAGGCTGAAAAAAAATGAAATAGTTTTAGAAAAGGTAGGAAACTGAAAAACAACTCTTGTTTCATTAAGATTTAAAAGTTAACGTACAGAATTCAAAGGAGAAGAAACAGCAGATGGAATTCTTTTCGCATCCTGTAACATTACAATACAAAAAGTTAATAAAACTCTAAGACTTTTTCACTAAATTCTAATTCTGCTACATTATTTCATTTCAATATGATTTCAAATTTTTACCACAAGAGGGCTTGACATTTTCTCTAATGACTGCAATATCCGCCGTGCTGTTGAGCTGGTCACACCGTAAGACTGTGCATTGAGCTGCTTAGCTTTCATCTGTCTTCTAACTGGTGCCTAGAAAATAATATAGTCTGTTACTTGCTGCAACAGACAGTTCAAGGTACATAGTCCATACAATGAAAAAATAAAAACAAAATTGTTATTCAAAATAAAACAAGATTATGGTAACAAGGGCTATGGAATAACTTTAATAATCCGAAGTGAAAAGACAGCATGTAGCTGGGTACTAGTAGCACACACCTTTAATCCCAGCACTTGGAAGGCAGAGACAGGTGGGTATCCAAGTTCAAGACCAGCGTTCCAGGACAGCTAGGGCTACATAAGAGATTTGCGCGGGAGTAGGGAGGATTACATGCACTCTTCTAAAGAAAAAAAATTTTAGCAATATCTTGACCTACATACCCCATTATTTAAATTTTTTTCAAAAAGACATCCATAACACTGATTATTAAACAATGTTTATTTAGAATTAAAGTTATGAATCGTTAGTATGTTTCCTAACTCTTACACTGTATGAAAGGAGTAACCAGTAACATCTGAATGTCACTTACTGGGCTGGAGCTGTCATTCGTAGACAGAGTACTTGCCTGTCAAGCAAGACATTCTACATTTGATCCCTCAGCATATAATAAAATAAAAACAAGCAACCACAAAACCACAAAAATTCACCAAATTTCAATTATAAGTGTTAGAAGTCTATACTGAGAAAGATTCTAAGTATATGTAACATATTTCTATGCTTGCCCTTTCCAAAAGCATCCATGTAGTAGTCTCCTATCTTTAAAGTGTATCATAGAATTAAAACGTTACACCAATATATGAATAAGACTTGTACATCCTATATAGAGTTACCATAAAAGCCTTGAATGTAACTGTATCACTTGATTTACACTTAAGTATTCATGCCATTTGTTAGCTATAAACAATCTGTGTGTGTGGGGGGAGGTTGTTTGTTTTCTGTTTCTTGAGTTTAATCTTTAGACTAAATGTAATCACATTGCAAAACCAATGTCAATTTTTGAAATTTTTATCAATTTTTATGAAATTCAAAGAACCACAGAAAACCAAGTGCTCTCCTATAGCTGAGCAGAAATGAGTCTTATATGTTCGCGGCCCTCAGTTCAATCCCCAGAACCAAAAGAACCTAGCAAATCCAAAGCAAGCTTGTATTGAAACAAATTAAAAACCAGGCATTGCCAATTTCAAAACTTCCTCTCCATCCACTGCTATCACAAAGGAAGTACCTACCAGTCTAAAGACAGACAATGGGATATGCAGAAAAACACAAGTCCCAAATGATCCCCCACTCAAAAGTTACGACAACGGAGAAAGGACGAGTCTTCAACAAATGGTACTTACAACAAATGCTCAAATGTAAATCAAATCAACATTGATGCACACATCATACATATCAGACACAAATCAACTCAAAATAAGACAGACCCAAATTAAAACCTTAAAAAAAAAAACTATGAAATTTTTAAAATAAAACCACTATGACACTAGGTTATATATAGATAACTTATAAAAGATACCAAAAACATAAAATGACAATAGAAAAAATATATATATTAACTAGTTATCACCTGTAAAACACACCCCATAAAAACAAACAAAAATATCTCATACACACAAAAAATAAGCTCTCCTCATTCATCAAGAACACAACACAAGGGCTGGAGAGATTCAACAGTTAAGAGCACTGACTGTTCTTCCAGAGGACCCAAGTTCAATTCCTAGCACTAACATGGCAGTTCACAACTGTCTGTAACTCCAATTCCAGGGATCTGGTATGCTTATACCAACACATAAAATAAAATTAATTATTTAAGAAAAAGAACACAATACAATTTAAAAATGAGCAACATTTGTAAAAGTTAAAAAAAAAAACAACCCATACTTCTAAAACATAAACACTTACAAAAAACCTGACAATTCTACCTGTAAAGCAAGGACACAATACAACTGCTGTAATATTACAAGAAGCAAGCAGGTACTAACACACCAGAAAACATCTGTCTTGTTTATTATGTACTTAATCATATGATGAACAATCTACCATATGTCTAAGGGAAATGAAAAATGAATGTTAAAACTGGGAATATCCAGTATCTTTTCAACAATAAACTACAGCTCACTACCAGCATAAAAAGGAACCAAGGTGTTCAACCTAAGCCAGACTGATGCCAATGAACTATATCAGCCCATGTATGACTAAGTTCATTTAACATTCTGAAAAAGCCCTAAATACAGAAAAACTGGTAAGGGGCTGTCAGAGAATGACTGTGAAAGCTGACTGAAAATGGTTTTCAACATTTGGATAGCAGTAGTGACAACACTCTTTTATCACAATTCTAATAAGCTAATGTTAAGGCAAATTTTATCATGTGCATTTTTATCTCATTTTAAAGAGTGGAATTGTTATACTTCCTAAAACATGCACCAATCTAATATTCTGTATGTTCAGTTCAATTAAAATGTTCTCATACTCCAAATTATTTAAAGTAACATCCACAGTTCTACCATTAGTAAAAATTCAAGTCTTTTGGGTATTAGTAGTCAATGTCTGGTAATGGGAAAGTTTATCACCACCCTCCCCTCACACGAACCTGGTAAGGCGTATTTCGCACTTTGTTCTGTCTTACAGCGGCAGCTGCCCCACCGTATGTTGTTTTGCCAGGGTAGAAAGGAGAGTCTCCAAGCTGACTTGTTTTAAGAACTGAAGAATTCCCAAGTGACTGCACAGAAACACAGTGACAAATTATAAGCAAAAATACTAAAAACTTTGTGATTATATACAACAAAGTTAGTACTCACGGTGGAAAGTGTTCCAAAGGCAGACAAGTTGAATGCTGGTTTTTTGGAGCTGGTGGCAGTATGATGTGAGAGTGAATGAGAACGCTCTGCTTCGGGGGACCACAGCGGTGGCAGGGAAGTACTCTTCGAAACAGCTATATCTAAAACAAATATTTGTAATTTGAAGTAACCACCAATTTTAAGGCCGTAAGGCCTAGAATTTTATTAAAAAAATTAAAATTAAAACTAAAATTAAAGGAGGGCCAGAAAGATGGGTCAGCAATTAAGAACATGTATTCCTCATGCAGAGGACCTGGAGCTAATTCTCAGCACCTCCAACAACCACCTGGAATTCCAATACCAAAAAATCTGATGGCCTCCTCTGGCTCACAAAAACTCTTATAGGCAAACATATATACATATATTAAAAAGAAATCTTAAAACAAAACAAAACAAAAACAAAAACAAACGCCTAAACTAGGAGGATTGTGGTGCACTCCTTTAATCCTAGCACTGGGCAAGCAGATGCAGGTGAATCTCTCAGTTCAAGGACCTACAGAGCAAGGCCATGGTTACACAGTGAGACCCTTTCTCCAAAAATAAAAATAAAAAATAAAAATCAACATATAAAATGTATCCCTACTGACTACTACTTACTATCCAGTATCAAGAATACCTTTATCAGAAGCTCTTGAAGAAAAACCACTGGTAGTTGAGATGTTATCATCATCATGCTGAGAGGTAGAATCTTTAATTTCTTTGACGAGGGAAAATCCAGAACTGCCAATTGGGAATGCAGAGGACGTGGAAGGCTGACAATGCAACGCAGGGGATTCCAACATGGAGAAATTCAGATGGCTCCGATGAAGAGAAGGCCTTGTTAACACATCTGGATAATTTGAGGCGGTACTGGTTGTCGAAGGTTCTTTAAAAGAATAATAACATTACAAATAAAACTGAGAAAAGACATTGCACTAGTCCATTATTTACCACATTTGCACAATTAATGTCAGTCTGGACTTCAAAGCAAGTAACATACTTTATTAGTAAGATAAGATGTCGTCACTCGGGATGTGATATGTGAAAACTGAAACACAACTATGTTTTCCCCAGCTGGCTAAACCTATTCACAACTTTTACATTTCTTGAGTGGGCTACCTTTACACATAATACAATTCAATGGCTAATCTTTAGTCCAACTAGGATACAACATCATTTAGGATACATGAGTGAAGTGTTTAGCTTCATTGTTTTCAAAAAAGCTAGTGTTTATTATGACCGAAAATAATTTAACCTAACTCTTATTTTCCTCACAAATGAGATGTCACTTTCATGCTCTCTGATTTCAAGAGGCTTCCCTCTTCTCTGTGACACTGTCAAGACATTTCTGAACTTGCCCTGCGTTTTTAAATTTTAAACACTGCGCTTTTATTACTCCCCATAGAATTATTCACCTCCCAATTTCACTTTATTATTCTTTTCCAGAATTTCTCTTAACCATCTTACAGTATATCTTCAAGAACTATAGAATCATATTTCAAGTTCCAAAGGAAGATTCCCCTTAGAATGGAGTTAAGTAGGACCAAACTAGCTCTTCTAATATAAACATGTACAGAACTAGAGAAAACATAAACAACTATTTTCAAACCATAGAAGAAAACAGCTCAAGAAAAATCAAGGGCAATGGGACAGCTCAGTTGGTAAAGCATTTATCTAGCACACAAGGACTCAAACCCCAGCATAGTGGCAAACACCTGTAATACCTATACTTGGGAGGTTCAGAATTCAAGGTCAAACTTGCTCTTTAAGATCAGCCTGGGATACCTGAGACCCAGAACTGAAGTTCAAGTTGGAACACACGCCAGGTGGTGAGAGAGGGATGGGGAATGCTGTTCTATCAGCTTTGTAAGATGAAAAAGTTCCAAGACAGTGTCTGCAAACAAGGTCTATATACTTAAAACAAGGCCTAAAATGATAAAATTCTTGTTTTAACATTAAGAACTTTACCACAATTCAAAAAAATCTTTCTCTAAAAATCAAGGTATACCAGACATGGCAATTAAGAATTCTCCAAGGGTGAAAAGCACATCAAGAAAAAGAAAGGTTGTTTCTTAAAGTTTTCTCCTTTTTTTGTATTTTTTTTTTATTTTTACATCTAATACAGTGCTAACGCTCATTGTGAAGAGCTTGATTGCCTAGAATAGATGAAAAGTACTTGGTTAAATCCCCAGCATCACAGAGACACAAAACAATCCAGCAGAATACCTCAACTTATTTAAATATAATCTGCTACAAAACATGTTAAGAGAAACATTAGCTGAAACTTAGGAATTAATTGGTATTGGCATTTAAACATCACAGAACTTGTCTAGCATAAGCAATACCCAACACAACATAAAACTTGTAAAAATTACTGGGCATGCATTGGGAGGCAGAGGCAAAAAGAAGGATCTACTTGAGTTCAAGGTCAGCCAGGTATACAAAGTGAGTTCCAGGGCAGCTAAGGCTACACAGAGAAACCCTATCTTGAAACAAAAACAAAAAAGAAAATCTAAAAATTAAACAAGATGGGGATGTAGCTTAGCATACATAAGGCTCTGGATTCAGTCAACAAGAAAGCCAAAACACATACGCAAACACAAAGGTTATAAATATTTCAACTTCTCTATGACTGTATTCATACACACATTTATTATGTTCAAGTCTGTATGTGCACACACACACCATACTCCACTTGTGGGGTCAGAGGGAAACTTCTAGGAGTCAGTTCCCTCCTTCTACCATTGTGTCCTAGAGATTTAACTCTGGATTAGTAGGCAAGTGCCTTAATCCACTGAGCCATCTCATCTGTCCTGAAATGTGTCCTAGGTAGGTACAGGTACTCTAATTATTGTGACTCATCCTAGCAGGTAGTGCTTTTTAGCCACCCCATTCTCTAATCCTTGCATCCATTTATCCTATAGGTAAAAGTGACAGGACCATTTCTAGCAGTTATCTACTAAATCGTATATGTGTAAGTTTTATTGCTTACAGATAGCTCCTTCCACTCCACACCAAGTAGCAAAAGGCAAAGGATGAGACAACCCCATGATTTACAGATTCACATCAGCCATGAATGCTGTATTTCTAAGACAACCATAAATCATGACAATATAAATCAGGCAACTACAAGTACAATTCATTACTGACTCACTTATTAGATATGCCACTATGGGGTTCTCCGTGACCTAACTCTCACTTAACACTTATATTCTTGAGGTTTTCACTAACCTAGTAGAGATGAAATCTCAAGAACCAACATTGAGTAGATGGCTCGAGTGGTAACTGTGCTCACTATGTAAACTTAAGTTTGTATCCCTAGTATCCATACAAAAAAGCTGAGTAAAGTGTAACCCCACTAGGGAGGCAAAAGACCAGAGAACTCATTACTAGGGTTTGCTAACCAGCTAATTTCATTATATTAAAAAAAAAAATGTAAAGAGCAACTAAGTACACACAACGTTCACCTGCATGTGCATGTACATATACACAAATATGTACACACACAACACATACACAAGTCAACACAGGCAGTATATAGGCAGAATGCTATAAGGAAGAAACTTGAAGCTGTCATAATTCTGTTATTGCTAAGCTACTTAAATGTTCAATACTCTCCAGCCTTGTTTTTACTAACATAAGTTATTTGTAAAACTTCCTATTTAGTGAACAAAACTCAGGACTATTATATTTAAGCTATTTTAGCTTCCTGCAATTGGGGGAGGGGGTTTTGAGACAGGGTTTCTCTGTCTAATAGTCCTGGCTGTCCTGGAACTCGTTTTGTAGACCAGACTGGCCTCATATTTATTCACTGAGATCCACCTGCCTCTGCCTACCAAGTGCTGGGATTAAAGGCATGCACCACCACTGTGTGGTGCTTCCTGCATTTTGATACTAGATGGTAACTATATCTAAGATTGTATTGTTTTGAGAATGCATTTTACATTTCAATGTTTCAGAAAATAAATGCAAACTGATTTTTTCAGCTCTATCTATCAAAGGTTCATATTCATCTTTGTAGAGAGTCATCAGTGGCACTTGACTCCACACACTACCACAGAACCAAATAAATAAATATCTTGAGAAAAAGACTGTAAGAACTATCTGGGACTGACAAGTTTTAAGACAGGAGGGAAGATCAAATCTAAAAAGTGAAGGAGAAGAAAAAATGCTGCTGAGTTTTTTAAAAAAGGAATTAAAAAGCTGCCCTCCTTGCTTCTAAATGGTGAGAGATAGGGCTCAATGTTAAGAGTGCTTGCCTAATTTGTCCCATGACCTGGATAGAGGTGGGCGGTCCTTGGGCTTCCCACAGGTCAGGGAACCCTGATTGCTCTTAGAGCAGATGAGGGAGGGTGACTTGATTGGGGGAGGGGGAGGGAAATGGGAGGCGGTTGCGGGGAGGAGGCAGAAATCCTTAATAAATAAATTAAAAAAAAAGATTAAAAGCTGAAAAAAAAAATAAAAAAAAATAAAAAAAAAAAAAAAAGAGTGCTTGCCTAGCATGTACAAAGGCTTAGGTTTTATCTCTAGCACCGTGGCCTGAAGTCTCATTTTAGTGAAAACATAACATGTACATTCTTGAGGATTTCCGTACTGGTCTATTCCATAAGCGTGTATGAAATATTACCAACATTAAGAAGCAACATTGGGAGTTCATTCTAACATCTATTTTCCCCCATAATTTACATTTAAAATTTACAAAGATATACATAACCAAGCCAACTTAGAAATTGAGCAATTTAATGAATAAAATATAAGTTCATGAAAACACACACAATTAAAATTTTAGATACAAAATTAGAAACTCAGGTTACTTATTCCTTACTAATATGCTCATCAAACTGGGAAAGGGCCTTCTGCTACTATGGGTGCACTAGTGCTCACCAGAAATCTCTTATCAAAAAACTGAAAGCCTGAGCCCCATCTGATGGAGAGAAAGTGAAGCTGAAGCAATCTCCTTAGAGATCTACCAGATAAGGCCTGTTGGTAACATTTGAAAGAAATTTTGAGAAGTGCAGATATCAAAATTCAAGTTATCCTAATAAAAATCAGCAAAACTTCAAAGACCATGCCAAACTGACTATTACTAAATGCCCTGGTTTATGTCAACCCAAACTGGAGTCATTTGAGAACAGGAAACCTTAACTAAGAAAACGCACCCACCACGGTGGTCTATGGGCAAGCCTATGGTATATATTTTTTCTTTCTTCTTTCTTGCATTCTGATATTTTGTTTATGGGGGTGGGGTTGTTGAGACAGGGTTTCTCTTCAAACTCTGATATCCATCTGCCTCTGCTTCCAGAGTGCTTGAATAAAAGGCATACATCACCATGCCCAGCTAACACATTTGTTTGATTGATGGTGTGGGAGGGCCCAGCTCACCATGGGCAGTGTCATCCCTGGGAATGGTGGTCCTCAGTGCAATAAGAAAGCAGACTGAGATAACCATGGGGAACAAGACAATAAGCAATATTCCTCCTTGAACCCAGCCTTTAGGTTCCTCCTGCATTGACTTCCCTGGATGATGTAAGCTAGAAGATGAAGCCAACTCGTTCACAGCAATGGAAACTACAACTATGACACTAAAAACACTAGATTTGTAATTTTCTTCTAAGTAACCATTCTTTCAAGAAATGGTCACTATTTCTCTTTACAGGCCAATTAGATAGGAATATACATTACTAATTACACTAGCAGTAACAAGCCATACATTTGTGTCAGTTTTTTTATCACTCATGCTACAAACACACACATACACACTCACATTGTGGCATGATGGCCCATGTGCACAAAACACAAAATAGTAATTCTTTAAGACTGCTAAGTAAAACATAGTTTAAAAATGATTTCTATATATTCCATAGAGGATTTATACACCACTCAATTAGACTGTACCATAGTCAGGTAATATAAAGATATTTAAAATTAGACATGAAAGTCTGATTTGTCACTAAATATCCATGCTCACCTTCTGTGTTACTGCCTGCTGGCTCAGGAGTGATTCTCCCATCATCACTGTTTGTGTTGTCCTCACCAGCATAAATTACCCGCTCATCTTCCCTATCTTCCGGCCAGTGTGGAACTTCACCTGTACCTGTTGAACAGCTACATGCATTTTCGTTCTTGTTGAAGTATCTTTGTAGCCACCCTGGAACAATATTCTTAACAGACTCTGTAACCCTGCTAAGAATGCCCTGTTGAAGAAAAATACATAAGACTATTTTAGAAAATTTATTTTTGTAAGTAAGCACTTATAGAAAGTCATATGCCAAGCAAAAAACTAGTGTTTCCAACAAAATTTACTAAGACTCAGTTCATACTATTATGCCATAATATTGTTTTTATGAACCAACAAGTCAAGATCTAGACTTAGTAATAGGCAGTAAATGTTTTCATCCTTCTGTACCTTAGAGGATTACAATACACAGTATAAACCATTTCAACAATTATTTTGTGTCACATTTGTCAAGAAGGATAAGAGCTGGAGATATAGTTCAGTGCTTGCCTCTCATGCTTGAGGCCTGGGTTTAGATTCCTTAGCACTATAAAGGTAAAAAAAATAATAATAATAAACAACAAATAGAGTAAGGAATCCCTCTTAAAATAGGAACTAAGACAACTAATCCAATATAATTTAAACTCAAGAAATAACCTAAGACCTCTTTTTGGCGGTCAAATTTTCATATTATGGAATCTTCCCTTTAAAAATCTGAGGAATTAGCTTTAGGATTGCAATTTCTAAAGGAAAATCAATGACATAATACTACAGCTAACATTCACTGCAGCTGGTGATCTGGGCTCCTTTCTAAGCAATTTACAAATATTTGTCAATTTAATACAATTACTTTATGTAGCGAGAATATGATACTCCATGAATAAAGAGTCAGGGACATAGCTCCATTGTAGTATTTGCCTATAAGGGCAAGCAAGACCTTGGGCTCAATGCCCAATGCCCAATGCCATAAGAAAACCAAGGCATGAAGAGAAGCAAGAAATGAAGTAGCATGCCCAAGATACAAGTGTGAGTAACAGTAATAACATGGCATCCTGGAACTATGGCACAACTTGAATACTAACCTCCATTTGATTTACTCTAAGAACATCCCTTCCTACTAACGCCCATTGGAATGACAATGAAAATTAAATGAAATAGCATGGAAGTACTTCTCAAGTACTAATTTTACTAGTAAGGGGAAAAAAAGCTACCATAATCAAGCAGGGATAAGGTAATTTCAGGCATAAATTTTCTCATAAAGCAGCATTAATCAGGTTTCAGAGAATCACAGAAAGGAAAGAAGGGCTTAGTAAATACAAAAATAAAGTTAAGGTGGAATATGTAATTCTACTTTGGAAGGAAATTCCGTCAAGAGAAAAGATGGAAAGTCTTTCTGAAACAGACACTTGAATACTAATAGTAATTGCTTTGTTATCTGGAAAGGCATAAATCAAGAAATACAACAAAATTAATATTCTATGTGGTCTCTGAACAAAAACAATAAAGCAATTTATAGGACAGGCTAGAAACATCACATATCTAACAGAAGTCACATACAGTAGCATTAAGCACCTTGAAGATCAGAGAACAAAACTGAAAGGCAAAGAGATAAAAAATAAGGAAACACTGGCATACAGCAACTGTACTTAAAGAGACCTTCATTTCCTCAACTAAAATTTAACGCGCATACTAGCCTCAGCTCAACAGGACTCACAGAGAACGACAGCACAAAGAATGAAAAAGAAACTGACTTTAAGTCGTTAAAACTAACATCCTTAAGCTTCAGTAAACAAATTCTTAGATTAAATGACTCCCAAGGCGTGAAGAAAAAGTGAACTCTGGTCTAAAATGCTCTATCTACAGTTTTTAGCTACAGGATAAGCAACTACTTCAAGTCCTTCATAATGCTACTAAAGCATGAACTCTCAAGATAAGGCTATGTTTAAGCTCTCCCATGTGATTCTAATACATTATCAAGTCTAATAACCACTCTAGTTGAAGAGATTAGGAAACAGATTCATCACAGGAAATTAAGTTACATTTCAGGAAAAAGCCCCCCCCCCTGCAGAATGCAAATTAAAAAAATCACACAGTCAGTCATTAGTGAAAAACTGAGAATGAAGATCAGAAATTAGTCTCCAGCCTAGGCTCCATGAGAATAGAGTGAAAAAAGGATGAAAGGAACTAGAAAAGAGAAAAAAATGTTCTTAAGGAGGAAGACTCCATGCCAAGAAGAGTCCTAAATCAGGCCTTCACAGAAATGAGTCAAACTTGATGCAAGAATGCTTTACAAGCTGGACATGGTGGTGCACACCAGCGATCCTAGCATGAGGATGGAAGTAGGGCCACAGCTGGAAGACAGGCAAGGCATGTGAGGATGCTTTAGAATTAATTTAATTGGGCTGGAGAGATGGCTCAGTGGTTAAGAGCATTGTCTGCTCTTCCAAAGGTCCTGAGTTCAATTCCCAGCAACCACATGGTGGCTCACAACCATCTGTAAAGAGGTCTGGCGCCCTCTTCTGGCCTTCAGGCATACAGACAGAATATTGTATACATAATAAATAAATAAATATTTAAAAAAAAAGAATTAATTTAATTTTTATATATAAAATAAAATTATATACTACATACAAATCACAGCACTGTTGAACAGTGTTTAAAAGTCTGTTTAACCCTAGTTCATGATAGAAGTGGGTGCAGGGAGAGAGAACTATTTACTCTATACTAAGACTTCATTTTATAATTACAAACTTTCTTCGCACCAGAAGACAACTTCTCAATTTGGCCAACTCCTCAGTCCTGTGTATTTTCCCTACTTCAGATCAGTATTGTTTCCACTCAACTCCCTTCACATTATTCCTTATTAAATAGTATTCTAATTTTACACTCTTTCCTAAGTAACTTCACTGGCTCTCTGAACATGACTACAAACTAAGTCCAGCATCAATTTTACGTCTATCAGGCCTTACTCTTCCAAAATACTCCACCCATTTTGATTTCCACATTTTACATTAAGACCTCTGTCTGTGCTGTGGGAGGCAGAGGTAGGCAGTTCTCTATGAGTGTGAGGCCAGCCTGGCCTACAAAGTGAGTTCCAGGTAGGCCAGGGATACACAGAAGGGAGGGGACACCTCTCTCTGACCCTTAAGCATTGTCTTCCAGGGCTCTTGCACATGCTTCATCCTCCCTACTTACTCATTCAGTACTTACGTTATTAGACTTTTACCCAAAGTTTTTTTCCCAAAGTCTTTATCAAGCTGCTTCATCATAACATTGATATTGGGCTATTTCTATGAGTACAGAATTAAGACATTTTACTATATCTAATTTTAATAATCTGATTTTAAGTTGCAAACCTCAGGTCTATCTTATTTTATAAATGGTTAAATTTACCCTATCTACCCAGTCCAAGTTCTCCAGCCACTTAAAAATACCTTTGCAGCAATAGAATTAAATCCAAGTGGGCTGGGCATGGTAGCATATGCTTGTAATTCCAGCACTCTTAGCACTTGGGAGGCCGAGGTAGAACGATCAAGACCAGTTTTGGTTACATGGCGAGTTCAGACCAGCCTAGACTATAGGAAGACCCTGACTCAAAAATAAAACTAACGGGACTGGGAGATGGCTCAATGGTTAAGAGTTCTTGCTCTTTCTTCAGAGGTTGCAAGTTCAGTTTCCAGCATGTCTGTCAGAGTGCTCACAACTGCCTGGAACTCTAACTCCAGGAGCTCTGACACATACATACACACACCCACACACATACAGCGCATATATACAAATAAAAGTAAAAGCAAGTCTTATGAAAAACAAAATAAAAATTAAAATCCTTAAAATGAAACAAAAAGAAACACAATCCATTAATAGCCCACAGTAGTTAAACCCCCAAAGCTCTCTTATATCCCACATTTCAATACTGAGACTAAGAGTTTAAGTTCTCAAACCACATTATGAAAAAGGTAAGTACAATCAAACAAACTGAAATATTTATAGATGAGAAAAGCATTCTATCCTTTCTGTTCATAAATTGTCTGGAATCAAGGCTGTAAATACACCTTTTTTGTTTGGTGAACACAGGAAGGAGAATTGTCAGTTCAAGGCCAGCCTATAACACTCAGAGTTCCAGCCTAGCTAGGGATTATAGGAAACTCTACATCAGAAAACAAAAGTTAAAAATACAAAATTATTGCAATGTTCCCAATACCCTGTTCCTAATAAAATGGTGTCTTTAGTGGCATCTGACCAAAGGCTTCATTTTACCTCAAGCTAGACACTTGTCCCATTGGGACTTTCCAGAAAACAGAGATATAATTGGAGGGTTTTTGTTGTTATTGTTGTATTAAAAACCTGGTAAGAAAAGTGAACACACCAGAAGGAAAAAAAGAAGCCCCCAAACCCATTTTCTATTTATTAATCAACACTCAGACTTTTCTACCTATATACTTAAGTGACTGGTACTTCTTGAGAAAAAGACTAAGTAAAAAGTTGTGATAATGTTTGATTTTTGTCAAACTTTGTGATTAACTTTTGGTGCTTAAATGAACTTTTCTGGCCTTGAGTTAAGGGAATCTACCTTGCATCCTTACAGAACCTTCCTAGCTGAAATAGGTAACCATATTCAACTGTTTAAAAAGTTGAGCCGGGCGGTGGTGGCGCACGCCTTTAATCCCAGCACTCGGGAGGCAGAGGCAGGCGGATCTCTGTGAGTTCGAGGCCAGCCTGGTCTACAAGAGCTAGTTCCAGGACAGGAACCAAAAGCTACAGAGAAACCCTGTCTCGAAAAATCAAAAAAAAAAAAAAGTTGAGGAATGGGAAGAACTCCCCCTTCATCAATAGACCACTTTAGTGATAAAGCTTGACTTTCTCACTCCACAAAGACCATAAGTTTAGTATGACTTTGGAAAAGACTTGGGTAACCAGGAGAAAAAACCTCTAACTATAAAAGAAAATGCAAAGATCACTTACATATATTAAATTTTGCTGGGCAGTGGTGGCACGCGCCTTTAATCCCCCGCACCAGGACACAGAGGCAGGTGGATATCTGTAAGGTCAAGGCCAACCTAGTCTACACACAGTTCCAGGACAGGCTCCAAAGCTATAGAAAAACTCTGCCTCGAAAAACAAAAAAATAAACAAATAAATAAATTTCAAGGCTCTATTTAATCACAATTTCAAGTGACTTCTAACTATCCCATATTCTAACTATGGGACGTGTTTATGTCACTCTTGGCAATCTTCTAATTTACAGGTGACAAAATTAAGCAGAATTTTTCATTGTTCAATTCAGGGCAGAGCAGGGATTCAAACTCATCTGATTCCATTAGAATGTTTTAAACCAATTATTTATACTTCTTATCTACCAAAAGCATTAGCATCTAGAATATAGAAAGCAAAATTATTTAATGACATCTGGGATTTATAAAATACTAGGAAATATTACTTTTCCAAAGCTGAGAATACTCTTTAGCCATCAAATGTTAGGCAAGACATATCTGTGTCAATAAATAAATAGACAAAATAATAAAGGGTCCTATCACATAAACCAGGTTCTACAAACTCGGTGACTGTGGGCCAATATAGTCTCTGGCCAGCTCTTAAGAGCTAAAAATGGTTTTTGCATTTGCCAAAAACCTGGCAGTCAGTCACAGTGCCTCAAAACAGTTTTGTTTATTTAAAAAAAAAAAGATTTATCAACCCTTGATCTAAAATACTGATGGAGGAGGAATTCTAATTCTCCTTCCCCACCTGTTTTAACTGCTGAATATGGTCACTGACTTAAGCCAGGAAGAATAAGCTATCAGCCATTCTGTTTCTCTAAGAGTGGAGTCAGAAAACCTAGCACCAAAAAAGAAAGGGAGGGACAAAAACAAACAGGTCTATCTCACCAGGAGGTGGCAACAGGTTCTTGCAGAGGTTAAGTTCTGCTTATAAACTCAAATGTTCTGATAGCCACTAGAAAAAGCAGCCACTTAACCTACCCACCTTACTACGCACAATGGAAATGGGGAAGGAGACTGAATGAACAGGTGCCAAGAACTAAACACATTACCTTTAGTGAACAGAACTCCCAAACTAGAAAAATAAGCCATTTTTAAAAGTACCTGGGTTAGTACTCAGAAGACTTAGGCAGGAAAATCTCAGGTTTAAGGCCAGTCTGGGCTACAGAGAAGGGTCCTATCTCAGAAAAGCTAAAAAGTAACTGGCTTTTTAGCAGCTGAGATTGCAGGTATGTGCCACTATACCCAGCTATTTCTACTTTTCTTTAAGTTACTCCCTTTATCTGGTTGAACAAGACAGTAACTTTCTAGCTCCACAATTTCAAGCAAGGTGGTATTTTTTAAGGTAAGTTAAAAGCAGAAAAATGTTAAAAAGTTTAGACATTTCCCAGAAGAGCTAACCTCTCACCAAGTCTAGCTAAGTCAAAACGGGAAATTAGAAGTCAAGTTAAACCAGGAATCACAGGTACTGGGTGACTGACTGCCCTAGCTATTTGACCTGACATTTGCTGTCCTGCATCCACTAATAGTGCCAGCCTGCTTATTCTTATTCTAACCTTCTACTACACAACCAAAGGTTTCATTTGCCCAGAAGCCCTGGACACTTATCAAATGTTAGTATGAAACATGCCATGTCATGAAGCTCCTTTATTATATCCAGGATGACTCAGCAGCCACTGCAAAACATCCAGTTGACAAGCTCTGTTAGTAGATGACAATGAAGTCCACTAAGTTCCAGGTAAGACTAGTTACTTTAAGACAAACAAAAACTGAGATGTATTCTTTTATGTGACCCTGAATACTTTTCTTTGGTCATTTCTGCCAACATTAAATCTGCTAATCAATAATTAAATAGCTGGGGCTACACACAGAAAACCATGTCTCAAAAAAAAATTGCTGAGGCGAAAATCTAGTATTTTAGATGATGTAACTACTGAGCTCTAAAGCCGTTCAGCTTGAGACCTGGACCAGTTCTAAACTCGGGCTGTAGTTGTTAGCTATCTTCTCTCCCAGATTAGATTTTCATCTGAGTACATTTTAAAATAAATTGTGGCCGTAACTTTGTCACTTAGAATATGTATTAGCTCCCTTATAAACTCTATCCAAGTCATCCATTTCTCTTTTTTTCATTTTCCTTTAATAGGCATTCGCTGGTGATTCGTTATTCTTTGGTGAAAAGTATGCCTGTTTTAACTTCTACTGTAAAATATTAGGTGAAGTAAAATGGCCAAGCTTGTGACCTGATTTTAATCTTAAAATCGGCTTGCAAAATACTCCTGCTCCTCAGCATTCTGTACACATCTAGAGAAAATGGTAATAGTGCCAAGATTCCCAACCAATGGCAAGTAACTTTTGGGTACATAATCAGTTTTTACTATTCAAAACTTTTTCTCAGATCTTTACTTTTTAAACTATCGAAAGTGATACAATTTAACATTACCAAACAAAACGCTAAGAATTCAATTTCAGCACTACGGAGACTAAAACAAAGTCTACATTTAACAGTATGCAACAAGTTATTAGGACTTCAACAATACTAAAACGCACACTTCCTACTTTAGTTCACCGTGGTACTTTAAGTGGCTTTGTTTCAGAGTTTTTAACATTCTCTTAACTCACAAGTAATTTTTAAACACTGAAATCTTTCTCAGAACCAAACATCTCATTTACAAGAGGAAGCAACTTTTTAAAAAATTATAAACATCCACAAAGGCATACGACGGCTTAACTATATAAGACCACTATGTGTGCCCAAAGTGCCTTAAACTTCTAGAAAACGCCCAGTATTAAGAATATTTGGTGTATGAGATCAGAGCTGGAGAACTGGTTAAGCGTTCTCAGAATGGTTGATGCTAGCCTCCCAAAATACAGAGCGGGGAGGATAGGAGAGAGGAAGAATCGCGCAGCAGAGACCAGACGTAAGAATAGAGAGGGACTTTCAAAACGCCTCAGTGCCATAGTAATTATAACTCGGTTAAGAGTGGCAGAGGAGAGACTAAGGCAGCGTGTGCAGATCCGGGAAGGCCAACCCGGGAGATAAGCGGACCGGATAACCAGTAACGTCTTAAAGCAGCTAAGGCTGAATTAGTCCACGATGCGGGGAACAGCGCCCCCTCCCCAAGTCCCTCTGGGCCGCAGCAGCAACTACCCTCGACACGCACCCTCAACCCGGAGCACCGGAAAGAAAAAGAAAAGAAATAAAGCCTGCTAGCCGATGGGCCTTGTTGCCACATCTCTTTCCCTTGTTCCCGCGCGAGGTCATGAGTAATCCCATCAAAACCCCAGAACCCGCCAAAAAAGAAACCCGAGTATCCGAAGCCTGGAATTTCTTTTCCCGCCCAGCGCCCGCCGGGGAAAGCCCCAGGGCGGGAGGGCTGGGAGAGGCCGCCCGCACCCCACGTGTGCGCCGCCAGGCCCCGTCAGGCTCTGCCCACTTCCCGTCGCCACCCCGGTCCTGCCTCAGGCCCTCTGGTCCCCTGGTCCGCTCCACGTGGGGAACCGGGGCCTCGCACCGTCCCCCCCCCCCCCCTTCACTGCGGCCGCTCGGAGCCGCCCAGTCCACCGCGGCGTGCGGGTCCCCGTACCTGATGCTGGGGTCGCCCCTGCTGGTAAGGCTTCACCGGCCCCTGGTGGCAACGACGCGTCCGGATCTTGCCGCCGCCGCCGCCCCCTCCGATGCCTCCGGCTCCGGAGGCCATGGTGGAGCCTGGGCGGCCTCCCACTCCCGCTCCCGGGCGGGAGAGGCAGAGGCGGCGGCCTGAGGGCCTCCCCCGCCCGGCCCTAGGCGACACACAGACACAGCGAGAACCGCGAGGGAGCGAGCGGGAACTGAGAGTGCGCGCACGCCGGCGGCGAGGAAGGCGGTGGCGGCGGCTGAGGGCTCCGAGCTGACTGCGGGTCACCGGCCGCGTGCGGACCCCCCGCG
Organism: Microtus pennsylvanicus; assembly: GCF_037038515.1. Classification (NCBI taxonomy): domain Eukaryota; kingdom Metazoa; phylum Chordata; class Mammalia; order Rodentia; family Cricetidae; genus Microtus; species Microtus pennsylvanicus. The sequence goes on along the minus strand of NC_134582.1, from coordinate 85,662,619 downwards.
TCTGTGTTTGTCACCGTCTCTATGGAGATCTCCCGCCGAGGCCGGCGCGAGTAGCTCCAGGCGCCGCTGAGGCCTAGCTCGACCGCCGGCTGCTGGAGGCTCCTCTTCAGCCGCCCTGCCCGTCGCTGCCGCAGTCCAGGCCGCTGGCGCCGCCCGCCTACCCCTCCCCTGTGCGCGCTGAGCCCGCCCCGCCGCCGGCCGTCGTCGTCGTCGTCGTCCCTGCAGTCGTCGCCGCCGCCGCCGCCGCTCTTGCGCCTATTACCGCTGTTGAGGCCGCCGCCGCGGTCGCGAGTCAGAACGCCGTCAGTTCTCTGCGCCCGACGCGTTTGCATCATCAGGCTGCGACGACGAGGGGGGGGAGATGAGCAAAGGAAGGAAGGGTTGGTCGAGTCCGCGCTCTCGGCCGCGGGGCCCTCTGGGAGATATAGTTTTTCGCGCAAGAACGCGGGTTCTCGGAAAGGCAGGCTGTCGCGGAAGGACACCCGCGAAGCGCGGCAGAGGCACAAAGCCCGGTCGTTTGGCGGCAGTTGGCTGCTTGTTTAGATTCGGCCTAACACTCGACATGAAAATAGTAATCTCCTCTCATTCATCAGTTATAAGCGGAATGGAAGTAAACAGTAAATAGAACGATACTCTATCAAAATAGGAAAAAAAAAAACCCTGCGTTTAAATTAACTGTGACCGTGAGCCCCAGGCCTAAATAAGTAGAAAAGGCGATCGGCTTCTGCTTGATGTGCTGTAATCCCAGCTCTTGGGAGGCAGAGGGGAAGGGTTAGCCTCTGCTTCATTGTGAGATTGTGTCTCAACAAAAGCAAAAAATACAATTTCGTTACTGTTTCATTAAACATGTAAGGGCTTTGTTGTCAACACCCAGGCTGCTAGCATTCTGACTTGCTTCACTACTTACATACTTGACCTTGGATGACCCCGCTCTTAAATAGGAGCTCTAAAATCCACCTTATAAAGTTGTGGGGAGCTAGTGCGGTCATCTGGGTAGAGCACTCAGTAGATTGCCTGGTATACGAGAAACGCAGGAAACGATTGCAATTATAACCTATGCAGTCAACACTCATTAAGTAAGGGTGACTAATACATTCCTAGGAAATGTATATTTACTCCAGCTAGTGTTAGGAAGGTGAATAAACACTACCTTCAAAGGCTGAATCCACAGTGTTAAGAGGCAGGCTTTAGACAAAAGGGCTGTGTGATCATGTGACCCAGCTATCCGTTCAATGGACTATATAGAGACGCAGAGAATTTAAGGGACACCATTAAGGACATCAAGTAGGGCGCTCAAAACCAGGACTATAACCCAGTTTCCCATAAAAGCTGAAACAAGTAGCTAAATGATAAGGAAGAAGAATCAATTGTAAAGAATCGCAGACGTAATTGTTCCATTTGAGATCATTGTTGTACGTTTATAACAACTATAAAATCAAATAGATGATTTAAATCTGTCACTTACTAGCTGTATGCTCTTGGGGAGGTTACTGATCCTCTTTCTAAGCTTCACTTTCCTCATCTGCAAACAGAATGAGAATTTACCTCAGCAGGGACACGTTTCTGCTTATCATAGCTGTTCAGATAGAAGGCACGGACTACCAACCAGAAGTCAACTACCAAGAGTGACCTCCACGTGCCCAAATTGTACAATTCAAATCGCTACTAAAATCAAATTAATAAAACAAAAGTTACAGTACCTTCAAACTTGTCGTAACTTTCAGCCCATAAAAGGCCCATGCTGTAACCAGTTGGTACAGGCTTTGTCTGACCTTAGCCATTGAGACAGGTACCAGAGATGATCGAAAGAATTCACATCTTTCCTGTCCTGACCCACCTACATTCCCCAGGTTTGTGCTCTCCCCAGGGCTCTATATGTAAGACAGAACTGTTGGCCACAGCTTTCTTTGCATCTCATCAGAATCAAAGTTCCCAGCACAGGATGTCACCTGTTTCTTGGAAGGGAGAAACTGTGGAAAAAAGTCACATCAGACAAATCCTTGCACTCGGGAGATGAGAAGATTGTAGGCTGCGCACCAAGACCCTATCTCTCCCACTCTCAAAAAATATCTGGAAGGAATAAAAAAATAAAGGAAAGGTTAGGTCAAAGAACTTGACCAAACTCAGACAAAATTTTAAAATAGGAGATTGGTAGAATTTGAGGAGACATGAAAAAGGCCACATCTCTATTAGGCTTGATCTCAGTGATTTAATTAACTTCCCAAGTATTTAATTAGAGAGGAAAAATTTAAAAGAACAACACCGCAATACACTCAAATTTGTGTGATTGGTTCATTGCAGGCTGAACCAGGAAAACAATGTCTCCAAAGAAATCCACATTATACCTCCACTGGTTTTTAAAGCCAGAACAAACCATAGGTCCGGGGGCCATCTCAATTCATGAAAACTGAGTTACTGCCAGGGTCTCTCTCTGCCAACAGATAGGAAGTTAACATTTGTTCTGTTTTCCCATTTAGCATGGTAACTGTTTGCCGATCACAAATCAGCAAATATGCTACTGACCTTTTTCTGAGAGATGAAGACTAGCAATTACAAGTGAAATACAGCTTTGTCTAAGCCCAACTTGGATTGAAGATTAGTCATTTATTTTTCAAAAGGCAAAAAACCCATCCAATAGAATATTCAGAGATGGCAAATACAGGAAATTATGAAGTTTTTTAAAATTTATTTATCCTCTAAACAATAAAATAAAATAAGGTCTGCCCTATCTCAACCCTCCCCCAAAAAAGGTCTGGACTATAATGTCTATTTATGCAAATAATTTTCATCAGATTATTGTTAGCTAGATCAGCATGATGGCCTGCATACAGCTTCATCTGATAATTATTACCAAGAATTTCATTAAATAGAAAGATAAAAAGAACCGCAATCTGGTGGTGCACAACTATAATTCCAGCATATAGGAGGTACAAGCAAAAGAAATAAGAATTTTAGGTCCAGCCTGGGCTACATCGTGAGGCCTTGTCTCAAAAAATAAACAAGCAGTGGTTAAGAGCATTGCCTGCTCTTCCAGAGGTCCTGAGTTCAATTCCCAGCAACCACATGGTGGCTCACAACCATCTGTAAAGAGGTCTGGCGCCCTCTTCTGGCCTTCACGCATACAGACAGAATATTGTATACATAATAAATAAATATTAAAATAAATAAATAAATAAACAAGCAAAAAGTCTAAAAAGCAGGAAAGAAAAGAAAGAAAAAAATGTGTGACTGGTTTAATCCTTTATGCACGAAGACTCAGAATGGTACAGTGGAACCCAGATTCTAGGAAGTTAATTGTGTATTTTGAGATGTGTGTGTATGTGTGTTTCCTGTGTTGGCTATTAGAAAGGCAATGGTGATGGGAAGGTAGTTAAAGTTATACATCATTATACTCTCATTAACTTACTAAATTCTCTGCCTTTAGGGAATAAAATAATACTTAAGACTGAGTGAATTAACTAGACTATAGTCAAGTTTTAATTAATTATATCCACATGATGATTGCAATATATCATGAAATTGTTCCTCTTGCCAACTCCATATATGATGTCTTCTAGGCTACCATAGATCACGAATTGAATAAACGTGCAAAGTGATGCATATTTTTATGGCAATGAATTGAACTAAAAAAAAATACCTTTTATAGTCTAAGAGGCTGGAACTCTTGCTGGACCTCACAGACGGAGTTAATAATGCACCTTGGGATCACTAAAGGCTTAAAACGGCTGCTCTTCTGTGTACTCAAACTGCTTAGTCCTCCTCTAGAAGAACAATATTGCAACCAATCTAACTTGTCTTGGATTTCCCACGTAAACATCTTTATAACCTAAGCTAATACATAGCTGTAATCTTAAACCACGCCCCTTACCCACAACAATGCACATGTATCATTTGCTGAGGGCTGCAAATCCGGGGGTTGAAAGCCATCTTCTAATAATGCATGTCCATTTATGGGTTTTGGCTGCTAAACAGTGATCTTTGTAATACCGTTTTTTATCTGGCTCTGGTGGGGTCTGTTGGAGTCAGTGACTTAATCCTTGTAAAAACTCTGTTAGAGATTTCTGTCAAGCATGCCATTCCTTCCCCATCCAGTGCTTCCTGTGCAGTTAGTTCAATGAGTACAGAACAGAAGGCCTTCATTAGGAGGGACGACCCAAGGAACAGGTAGTAGAGAATTCAAATCCGAATTTGCTCTTGGTTAAATGACTCCAAAATGAAGTATTTTTGTTTTTCCTTAATGATACTCTGATCAATTATTGGTGACTTGGACTTAATAGCTAAGGTGTTTAATCCATGCCTATTTTAAATTTTTAATTAAGATTCAGTTTTAGTAGCTGAAACAATGACTAAATTTACAATACCAATTTTATTCTAATGTTTAAGGCAGCTTTTGAGTCACCAGCTGAGAGGAAGACTATTTTTTATTTATATTTATTGAGCTCTACATTTTTCTCTGCTCCCCTCCCTGCCTCTCCCCTCCCCTCTACAACCCTCCCCCATTTCCCCATGCTCCCATTTTACTCAGGAGATCTTGTCTTTTTCTACTTTCTACTTCCCATGTAGATTAGATCTATGTAAGTCTCTCTTAGTGTCCTCATTGTTGTCTAAGTTCTCTGGGACTGTGGTTTGTAGGCTGGCTTTCTTTGCTTTATGTTTAAAAACCACCTGTGAGTGAGTGCATATGATAATTGTCTTTCTGTGTCTGGGTTACCTCACTCAAAATAATGTTTTCTAGCTCCATCTGAGGAAGACTACTTTAAGTCATTAAATAGTCAATAAATAATCTTTGCTTTTTTTGTTTGTTTGTTTTTGTTTTTGTTTTCCCCGAGACAGGGTTTCTCTGTAGCTTTAGAGCCTGCCCTGGAACCAGCTCTTGTAGACCAGGCTGGCCTTGAACTCACAGAGATCCACCAACCTCTGCCTCCCAAGTGCTGGAATTAAAGGCATGTGCCACCACCGCCTGGCTAATAGTCTTAAATGATTATTTTAAGACTATTTTTTTGAGGCTGGAGTGACAGCTCAGGGCTTAAGAGCAGTTCTTACTCCTGCAGAGGACCCAGGTTTGATTCCCAGAACCCACACAGCTGTTTACAGCTACTAATTTCAGCTCCAGAGTACCCAATGCCCTCTTCTGACCCTTGTGGTTTCTTTGTGACACTTGAGATGCACATACATACATGTAGGCAAAGCACTCATAAAATAAAACAAATGAATTGGAAAAAAAAAGAGTAGTTGAAAAAAGAAAACTATCTATTGAGAACCTATGGGGTTTTAGGCTTAGCATTTGGTATGCCCGTTCATAAAGCTGTAAAACAACCTCTGTCCACAGAGTGCCTTGAAGTTTACCACTTGACAATTCTCTACAAGTTTAGTGTGAGATGCTCCGCCAACCACTAGCACTTAACACTAATCACCTATAAATGCTAACCCATGTGATGGATTCCATCCCAACAGACAAGCAGTCTACTGGTCAGCTCAATTTTACTGTTTATAAAATATTAATCATCAGCTATATTAGAACATCATTAGCAATAGGAGTATAACTATGTATCATTTCCAATTTTGCTCTGTCAACACTAAGGTGCCAAGCTTCTTTATTTGGATGGGAGGGCACCTAGGCTAATCCCAGCATGTTAGGCAAGCAATCTACCATTAGCCGTCCTTGGAGACCTTGTTTAGAATGTTGACGTGTGTGTGTGTGTGTGTGTGTGTGTGTGTGTGTGTGTGTATAACAAAGGGAGGGTGTAGAAGGTACAGGCCCACCATAGTGTACATGCGGAGGTCAGAGAACAACTTTCTAAAGTCATCTCTCTCCTTCTACCTCTCTGTGGTTCTGGGATGAAACTCAAGTCATCAGACTTGCTCATTTAGCTCCCCGGTCTAGTCACTGCCTTTTGTGGTTGTTTCGTCTTACCTGTTTACAAACCAATTTTATTATTCATTTGTGGGGGCTGAGGGGCTGTGACTGTGACCAGAAGAAGGCATCAGATTGGAGTTAGAGTTAAAGGACATTGTGAGTGCTCTTAACCACAGAGCCAACCACAACCTTCATTTTACTTTTTGAGACATTCGAATTCCCCACATATGCCGTGGCATGCATGTGCCCATGTACATACACACACTGCCACACACACGTAAACAAATATAATTTAAAAATTAAATATTCTTTCTACAACACATCTACAGTTCTTGGGCTCTTCAATAGAGGAAACCTAAGAACGTATGAAATGCAAACAAAGAAGAAAAAAATCTTACTAAAGGCCTCATATACATCTCTCCTTATTTAGATCAAGTATAAACATGTTTGTAACCAAACTTTCTTTAGACCATCAGCTCCTGAAAAAATGACACAGAGACTATTAAGTATGAAATTTGGCCTTAGCTTAGTCATGTTCCCAACTAGCTCTTAAAACTTACATTAACCCATTTATATTAATCTACATTCTGATTCATTACCTCTCCTCCATACTGTATGTCCAATTTCCTTCCTGTCCTGGTGAATCCCCCCCCCCACACACACACCAGATTCTTTTTCCAAGTTCCTGTCTCTGCCTGCCTGGAAGTCCCGCCTATCCTCTCCTGCCTAGCTATTGGCCTTTCGTCTCTTTATTAAACCAATCAGAAGGTGCCTTAGGCAGACAAAGTAAAACAGAGACATCTTCACACAGTGTGACCAAATTGCCCACGACATTTTTCTCTCTTTAAATAAAAGGGAAATGTTTTAACTCTAACACAGTAAAACTATATACAATAAGAACAATTATCAGGTAAGAGTTAGACTCACAATGTCCATTTGTATTTGACAACGTTGGAGAAAGTCCTTCTTATCTATCCTATCTTGGTGAGTCCAAAGTTTTATACCTAAATCACTTTCTATCATAATGTGCATTACCAACCTAAAAATGTCTTTTTACACCTAAAACATTTTCTTAGATAAAGAGCTTAAGCTTTTATGTCTCTCAACCTTATAAATGTTACATTTCCTTTTCTGAATTTGATACCAAGGAAAACTGTGACTATAACTATCTAGTCTGCAACCCCATCAGAGACCTGAGAAGGATGAACTATTACCTGAGTAAGCAAGAAGTGCAGAGCAAGCAACTTCAAAAACTATAGAGATGGCAGAAACAGCTGCCTGGAGAATCACACAGCCTACAGTACGTCCAACTACCTACAAGTCTGGCAAGCAAATCCACCGTGACAGATTCTTTTTTCAAATTCCCATCAAGAACTCCTGTCTAACTTCTCCTGCCTACCTATTGGTCATTCCACTGTTTAGTAAACCAATCAGAAGGAGCTTAGGCACGTGATGTAAAACAGAGACATCTTCACAGAGTGGAATCAAATATCCTGCAACAAGTTTGCTTATAAGAACACTTGGGAAAACTCTAACGTAAATGAGGTAACAAAAGTTTCCCAAAACAGTAGACTTAGGACTTTTGGCTGCTCATTAGCCTCTACTAACTAAGGAATATCAGGCAAACTGGAGGCCAGTAGTACATATATGTTATTTTTCCTCTTTACTTTTTATTTCTAAGTTTCTACTTTGCATGGAGTGAGCAGAAATTGAACATTTATCAGTTATATTTTCATTGGCTTCTTTCTACAAAAGAAAATACATAATGGGCTAAGATGGAATTAGGGCCATTCTCTCTTATCATGAGTGGTACATTGTTTGACTACAACAATCGTCCACAGATAATGGTCAATAGAGAGCATTTTAGGTCAACACTAATAATTCATGTATGTCCTTCGAACTTTACCACAGCTCAACTTCTTTGGGTCTATCCTAAAGTCAGAAGGGGATCACGAGCTACCAAAACTATGGTTCTTCAAAACCAAAGAGCAGACTACAGAAAGAACTTTCCAATAGTCTCCAAGGCAAAGTGGGGTGAAGTCGTATCATTCCGCACTCCGTGTTCAGCAGGCAAGATCAGCATTTCCAGGCAGACTAAAGGCAACAACAACCCCTGAGAAAAATCTATGTAAACACTCTGCCCCAGTTAGGGGGAGAGATTTCTAGACACCAAAGCAAAGGTCCCACCACAAACAAAAGGTAAAAAGCATTGACACAGATGAGAGGCTCTGCCACACAAAAATATTTCCTACCAAAGGGAACTAGACCAAGCCCATACCTTAAATGCTTTAACATAAACAACTAGGTCTTGTTTTCACCTGCTTGGCTATGAAATGTTGCCTTCTCAGTGGCTTGCAAGGGTTCTTCAGGAGAAGGAAGCATGCAAGCACCTGTTGGAGGTTAACCCCTTTCAGCCCAAGCGCTGAAGGCAGTCGTTGATTTTAACTTTGTGCTTGCTAATACCCGAGTGAATTTCTGTTCTCTCGCCGACTCCAGAGTCTAGGCTGAGCAGCACTGTTTCTACCAGGTAGTGGTGGCCTGTCCCCAAGGAAGCAGGAGGTCACCAAGGCAGGGCCCCATCTTCTCTTCCTGCCTGCTGCGCTTCCTCAGACACCAATCCTGCTCCTTCTCTTAAGGTTTGGTTTGGGCTTCCCCACCTCATTTTCTCCATCACTAGTTTCAGTAGGTCTTTTGAAGAAGTATTTAAAAATGAAACAGAGAGAAGAAAACTTTCTGTGCTGGCTTCAAACTAAAATAATACCAACATCACAGTGCTCAGAGCCACGCCAAAGAGGTTTGCTCATTTGGTTAAGTGTCTGGCACCTTTGGCTAAAGTCATCTTCTATGTGCAAGCAATAAAGAAACACTGATGGAGCGGTGAAAGAGAACAGAGAGGAAGCCCAAGGTGAGAAAGCTGAACTCTGACTGAGTCCCCATTAGCCATTTTGAAAACACAACTCCAAACAGTGCCCGGTCCACGGCCACCCTGACTCACCCTGTTGGTTGTTATTCCTCCATAAGTCAGTCCTGGCAGTCCAGGTTGGCAGCTTGGTGACCCAGATTCAAAAGCTACAGAGCAAGCAAATGGAAGAGGAGTGAACTGTTGCAGAAATGGAGTTTCCAGAAGGCTGGGTGTCACTTACTAGCTTCATAAATAATAAAGGATTGATAAATAATCCATCGCAAAGAAAGGACTCTCCCTATTGTCGTCACTTCGTGTTTCCCAGCATTTTACATCCGTGGTGCCAGACAGAAACTGGATACGTTGAGGAATTAATTTTGTTTACATTTACTTATTTGGTGTGTGTGTGTGTGTGTGTGTGTACACAAATGGCAAAATACACATGTAGAAGCCAAAGAACAACTTGTCAAACTTGGGTCTTCCTTCTACCATAGTAGGTCCTGGGGATTGAACTCAGATGGTCAGGTTTGGCCGCAAGCTCCTTCACCCACTGAGCCATCTCATAAAGTCCTGGCCATTACATGTTTATTGAATAGATGAATCTATATTTTAAAAACGTGTTGTATTTGCTTATTTCCCTCAGAAGTTTTATTTGTTCATTTCTTTTCTTTTCTTTTCTTTTTTTTTTTTGAGACAAAGTCTCACAGGGCTGGCCTGGAACTCATTGTGTAGCCCAGGCTAGTTTTCAAACATAACAAAACTCCTGCCTCAGCTCACAGCGTGCTGAGATTACTAACGTGAGCCACTATGCTCAGTGTCATAAGCTTTAGATGAAGCACTTTCCTGTGCTTTTGGAAAGATAATTCAAACTAAAAAGTGTTAATATGACCTTTTATTGTTAAGATATTTTAATGTTTTAATCCCTCCTACATACATGCCTATGCACATGTGCACACACACACACTCACACACATGATGCTAGGGTTAACATGCAGGTGGTGTACACACGAGGCAAATGTTATAGTACTGAGTTACATCCTCCTTGCCACCCTTTCCTCTTAAACACAATAGTCCCAGACTGTGTACTAATTGCTATGTTAGCGGCAAACACCCTTTTCTCTGGTAAT